>NC_135002.1:12212672-12812672 GCF_051020985.1 Nomia melanderi | reverse complement strand
ATATTATGTCAACATGATTGTTCAACAAAGTAACGATGAATAGTTGAATCGGCGCGAAACTGATAATTCGTGTCGCGTTAAAATATTCAATAGCCGACGAGCGGGAGTCGTTGAATGTTCAGCGCTGTGATGGACGCGCGCGCGCGCCCGCTTGTGCGTGTGGGTAAGCAAGTATAGACACGACAATTTCACCCCAATAAAACTTTCCCATAGAAACGGTGCACGGGGTGTCGTGGGAACCGCATCGACCGATATAAAGCAAGCACCATACGCATTTTTATGGGGTATGTAGACGTCCAAGCAGTTTGGGGATTTCTTTATAACGAACCGACGGTTCTTTGACTCGATCTTGTCATCTCGTTGCGAGATTATTAGAACTTTACCTAAAGAGATATTAATATTTTATTTAAATGAAAATCCGTTTATGATAATTATACATTTATTATGATTGCCAGATTGCTAAGAGAAAAAGATTGTTTATTTGATGAGAGATTATTTATTTAATGGAAAATTAATCTGTACCTATTTATTTCAAATTGCTGCCTAAGACTCAGTTAAATTCTTTTCCTTGAAATAATTTTTCTTTTTTTTTTGGTGAAGCATTTATCATCGAAAAGTAATTAATTGTCAGGCGAAGATGTTTACGAAGGTACAATAATTTCAAACGAGAAAGTATCATGATCTGTTACACTGCTCAAGATTTATTAACTGAAGAAAAAAAGAACGGAATAGTAGGTACTGTTTGTTCAAAGAAAAAGGAAGCTAGATAATACAATGGAAAAAAAATTTAGAATTTAGATACAAGAGTGAATTTTATTATTTTCTACTCTATTTTCTTTCAGATTAAACATGATTTCAAGCGTAGTGTACATTTCCAAGTACCATGTAATTAGAAGTATATACAGGACACGAAAGATTCTGTTACATCAATGACACAATTCAAATCTAATGAAATTTAAAGTTTCATAAATACTTAATCTAACGTACTTCTTATCAAGAAACGACTAGTTCCTTATCAATTCAGAAGCTATTTATGTAGGGAAAATTTAGCATTTCAGTTACGTGACAGGTGGAACAGTGTTTCAAATTCCTGACACCGAAACTCATCGTTATCAATAGAGATATTTACAAACGTGGTTAGAAGTTGCAGAGTTTGACTGTAAATTGGCATCTTATAAAATTACACAGGAAGAACATTAATCATATACTATCGGTTCAAGAAAATCCTAGCGTAGAAAATATACGAAATCGAAGAAAATATAATACGCACAACTAATTGCACTAATCAGAATAATTAATACTTACTACGTGTTCTATAACGGTTACTTGCTGATTATATATTTCAGTTGCAAGCAACTAGCGAATCAACTATCATTATAATTAAACTATGAATAAATTATAGCTGCGTATAATGAACTACTTATTTTTCGAACCTGTACTATATTAAGCAATTAAAAAAATAATTTAGAAAATATATTATGTTACTAACTGAACGCACGATTTTTTCTATAAAAAATGAATTATTCCGTCTTTTTAACTTTATAAATAATACATTAATGATATATTTATCGAGGTTAAACGAATTAATTACAGCATGTTACATTTGTGCCTAAAGAATAAATAATACGATAATTTTTATCACTCCGATTGCCTCTATCAATTTTAGAAATGTGAACATTTTTACATAGATAAGTTGCATAATGTCGCGAATGTCATATCGTGTTAATAACTACTCTCTTTTAAGGTTCTTCCGTTTTTTAAACGACATGCCATTTCTTGTTTGTTTTTGGTAGAAAGTTACTTATGTAACTCTCTTCATTCTTATATGTGAGTTTTCGTAATTTGATGATTGCAATGTGTTGCCAATGCAAGTAGATATGATTCTAAGTACTTTTTGTGTTTTAAAAACCATTCTTTTATTTTTTCCTTTAAGACGCAACGACCTTGTGTTTCATGCCATTTTAATTTAGTGAACATCTGTTGTTATTGTAAAGAAGAAAGAGTATAGCATATTGATAATAAAAATGTACTTTGAGTGATTTAAAAGGCATGCATCTACAAACGCATTAAAAGTATGCTGGAATAATATACTTTCCTATTTCTAAATATATGTAATACTGTCGATAAGATACTTTGTATTCTTGTAGTTTTTCTTATGTTAAATAAAAAGTTTGAAAATTTTTTAAATTTTAAAAATTTTTCTTCATCACTTTTTGTGTTTAATCAATTTAATTTGAATGAGAGAATATAATTTTCAACTACAGAAGTTGTTTGTACGTTTAATTTAATTATGCAACATTTTTTCCAGATATTTTGCATTATACTTTGAAGACGAAAAATATACGTTGTTTACTTTCTTCTCTGTTATATTGGTTGTTTACAAGTTACTTTAAGATGGATATAACAAGTTAAATATTAATATACTTTGTTGCAAACATCAGAACGAATTCGTCTATTCATCGGAAAGACATTATCTTTAAATTCGTGTTTTAGGTTTATGCCACGTGAGATACATTTCGTTTTGCGCGAGCCTGTTTGTTCAGCCAACGAGCTAATATTTAAAAGCTCCGCGGATGCCTCTGACGTTAATTCTAACTAGACGATGTTTTGTGTACGCCGGAATGATAACTGATCTCTCGCGAACAAAATCATTCGTTTCCCAGGAAGTAGCTTTTTTGCCCAGAAACGATATCTGTTTTGCGATTTCCGTGTGAACCGTGTATCAGTATCGTTTTTAGTAGGTAACAAAAAACTTTTAATGAATCTTCGTTGCAATTATCCGCTTTATTGTGTTTCTTATCTTATCGTTTATATCTGCTGTTTTGTTATAAATAATCGTTTACTTCCGGCATGAGAACCATACTAAGAAATTCAAAGTTTCAATTGGCCCGACTGAATGTTCTTAAAAAAGGGGACACTGTCACAGTTTTATTAAGTTAAATATTTAAGAAGTCAACACTTCTGACGATATCAGATGATGCAATACCTGCTTTGTTATTGATAAACTACGTCAGAATTATTGTGAAAGTTGTTTTTTCTGTCTCGATAATGAATCAGCAGATATCTATTCATTGAAATATATGTACCGATTCTAACGATTAAAACGTTTAGAAAATGAATTTCTTTTTCAATGATATTTTATAGTAATGTTAACGATGAATTTATATTATTTTTCAGATAAATCTGCGGACGCTGCATCTCTTATAGATATTCTTCGGTGAGTACTTAATTATAGATTTCAAAGAAATTGGTGCATTGAAGACATATTCCATAATCGAATGAACTTATTTAATATTGTCCATTAAAAACCGAGAATTATCGCGTATCTCACGTTCTTAAAATTGTTGTTTTTTTCCGAAAGGAAATGTACTCTTCAGGGAACTAGACTTTTAACATCTGCTCTTCTATTCGTTTCCTGGACATTGGGATATTGATACTACGTGTTCTCTATGCATCATGCATACACTTCCTGTGTGTCAGATGACGATCCGGAACATTAGAATTTTAAAAAATTTAGTATGGGAGGTGAACAATTTTTAGACATATTTAATAAGATTAACAAACAAAGGAAAAATTAAATGCAATTAAATTCTCATTACTCAGGTACTGCTCATACCAACATTGAGTATATTAATGTTTAATTAATATAACAATAGAATTTAAGTGAAAAAGGTTGTATTATTTACAAAATTTTTAATAAATACAAAGTAGATACTAATGAAAATTAAACGAGATTGGGAGCATTTATTGTTTTGAAAACAATTATTGTATAATTAAAAAATTGGAAATAATGCTTCATCGAACGATAATAAATAATTATTGCATTGAACTGAATTGATATAGCAGAATATATTAGTTACCTGGTATAATTGAATTATTTTTGAAACTGCTTTACGCATGGACATGTTTCAATTTCTAACTTACTTTATTGTTCATTACTTATTGATTATTAATAATTATGTGATGCTATATTTTGCTAAAAATCTAATAAATTTCCTCGAACAATAGATACTGGAAAGGTTGATTGGATTAAAGCTCAGTCGATATCACAGTGAATGTCAGTCGTTTCTACCTGTTCGCTCGATGTTCATGGGAATACGCCAGCATGTGGTTTTATCTGCGACCATATGGCGTGTCGGGAAGAGGAAATGCACGCGCGAAAAAATCGAGAGGAACATAGTAAACCGTCTGTATCGTGAATGACAGGACTAAACGATCCTCCGGTTTCATGTTCTCGACAAATCTCCCCTAAAACTGCAGCTTTCAGTTGTTGATTGACTTTCGTACAATTGTTGTTCACACGTTGAAAAACGCTACTCGCGAGATTTTAAAGATAGGAACGAACAATTTCATTGTTCACATAATCACATTTTATACAATTTAAATTCAGATTGAACATAAAAAGAGAAATTGACAAAATTAACAGCTTAAAACCATTAGATACTTTATGAAATCAATTTCTCTTTAGATTTTAATTATACTGTTTATGAAATTAATATAATTAGTATATCAAACATTCAATGATCGAGAAGGGGTGGAAATTTCAAATTATTCAGTGTTGAAGAAAATTTATTGGCTTTTTGTGAAATCGTTTGAAGCTCATAAATAAAAACGAAGTAATTTAAGATTGCAAAAGTTGATAAAAAATATTTACTCTTTTATGTACACCGAGTTTTTCTCTGCTGAATTTCATAATGCTACTTTATCAAAGCAGTTAAACTAAAAAAAAAATGCTCGGTTTGATCTGATGGTGTCAAGGATTGATCCAAAATGGTAACAAAGGTGTCAAGGTGCAACCAAAATTGTCAGTTATACGTCACGGATGACTGTGGTCACGGAAGAGCAAGAGGGTGGGGTTTTTCTTATACATTTATTCTGACGAAAGAAAAAGAATATATTTTTCAAATTTGTAATGGTAAAAGTATTTGATCCCACATGATTAGAAACTTTTTTACAACATAAATATAAATAATAATATAAAGAAATATAATAGTATTTTTGTCAGATATACAATAAATATAATGTTTTATTCGAAAGCGTTACAACTGGAAAATTTTAATTACTGCCAGTACAATTCACTAAAGCAGAAATATTTCAGATTTCGTTATCGCCTAATGAGATTATATACATTCTTAATTACGATTGCGAAATGAAATCTATATCATCTTCAAAGTATAAATTCGTGACATCAAACTATTAATTAGATAATTTAATTACGTATCTAAAGATAGATAAATTGTCTAATTAAGTAATTATTGTAAATATTTTTGCGTTTCTTCTTTCTTTAATGACACGAGCTGACGTCAAATGTAAAACCTACTTCTCCAGAGCAGAGAAAACATGAACAAGATTCTCAATATTTTTTGTTCCCTTCACCCGTAATTAACACTGTAAGAACAATAGCAGGAACTAGTTACTACCGGTTTCAATTATAGTGGTAATATTTAACTGTTTCACCACAGTTGAACTTTATCATTATTATTGCTTGTCATTGACGCTGTCAAAGTTAGTTTATAAATTATTTTTTGCTCTCTGGGATAAAAATATTCATTATTAAAACATATCCTGTATTACAAAATTATTGAAACATAGAATATATTTCATTAATAGTGCAACCATAATTAAACTTGTACCACGTCAATCCTATCATTTCTGCATAAAGTAACTTAAATTTGTTTAATTAGAGACATTTAAAAATTGTACACATGTCATATACGAACAATACAGTAAAGCACAAAAACGATAGTTATTCATTAAGATTTATACAACCATTTTATTTTATTCAAAGCGCTGAGAAATAGATATACACGGCATTAAGAAATATTGTATATTACTGATTAAATATTATATTCAATAACTTTGCAAAGACAATAAAAATAATAAAAATAAAGACTAGATCAATTATTTCTGTATGAGATAAAACTAATATCTTTATTTATTCAATCAAGGACAATCGAACGTACCTATGTAAAGTACTTACGTACCTACGTATCTTGTATTGATTGCGATTAAAACCCAAAACCATCTCATGGCAAACTACCGAACGAACTTTCCATTCAACTCAATCGGATGGTAATATTCGCATACAAGAATCTCATCGTAATTCATACGATTGTTTTGTTACGGTAACGAATATTCAATTAAAATATCTTTTATTCTTCAGTGATTTTAATATATAAAATATTAGCTTACAAAACATCTTTTATTAATCAGCTCATTAAATCTTAATTCCGAAGTTCTACTAAGAACTAATTCATTACTATAAAAATTGAGGAACTTTTAAACAATTTTCTAACATTTTAATCGATTACATGTAATTTAAAAATAAAGTAACTGATATAATAATACACTGTATTCTTCTCAATAAAATATTAACATCGAATATTATTGTTATGCACTTTTTCCGATGCATTTCCCACTTAACCGCGATGGAAATATATTCTAGCAACGCTATACAGGTGAAATATCAAAGAACGGAAATCCTATCGACATCGGCGTACCTTTGCCAACGAAAACATTGATGACTGCAAAATTTAATGGAATGAAGGTGTCTTGTTTATATGCATTAGGCTTGCATAAAAATTTGCAACGGCGACGAAAATAACGCGCGGCAGCCTTGATACTCTCCGTGAAATTCGTCGGTGAAAAGAGGACGACTACAACTATTTTGGTGAGTCTCTTTTTGCGTCACACAACGAGAAAAACGCGACGTCAAATGGAAACTAAAGGGTGCTGGGGTAACCGTTTCTAATTTTGTTCGAATAAATTTAAAACCTTTATTACTCTATCCAGAAAAAAAGCCTGACTAACATACTACTATCTCGACGTTCATTTCTCACATGAGACTACCTTATCAAATTCCAATTTCTTATTCATAAATGTTGCAAATACCAGCAAAATAATTATTAACAAAAACACTATATCAGTCAAACAAACCGGAATATTGTTTACTCAAAGATAAACAAGCAAATTCCTTTAAATCGTAATTTCATTAGAACAAAATTTTCAAATATTATAAATAAATTCTTTCAATCCTTTCTAGAACTACATATATTTACAGTGCTGTTTTAAACGACTCCAGAAGGATTTCACAATGAAACAGAGCCACGGCTTTCATCTCCATTCATAAAAACCGTAATCGGGCGTAGTAATCCGCGCGATACGTAACGTATATGTTGCTACGAAGAATGAAATCGAATCCGCGGGTTAATCCGTTGGTAGATGGCCGCACGTTAATCATGGATGTGGTTGAGATTGAGGTAGGGTAGCTGGAGATTCTGAATGGCCGTATTTTTCCTGGCAGCTGCTTCGCCTTGATTTACTTTTTCGTTTACGTACGTCAGGCGACGACGCGACGCGACGACACGCTGAGGAGGGAGGAAAGAATGAAAGAAAGTTGGTGGCTGTTCGCGATTGCTCGTGCTTCCTCGCCGTTTCCCGACGCCATGTTTAAACGCAGGAAATTCGCTGTCGAAACCGTGACCCTGTTTACCAACGAAAAACCATCGCGGCGCGATTCAACGGTCAGATTAAGCCCGGTTAATCAACCGTACACGCGATAATTCATGCGTCGTTTGAATGAAGGCATCGAGGACGGTAAAAGTGACGTCACGCTCCTATTAAAATTCACCATATTTCGCTGGCTTGCCGATTCGATTATGCAAAAACGTTTGCGTGCGCCGGTTTTCTCAGTATTGACGCGCTTTTCCCGTTCGTTCTTTTGCCTTGACATTTCCTAAATATTCCTATTGTAATGCGAGTGATCCTTGTGACGAAGAATATTTATAAATTACGTGATTTAAAAAATGAGTTTTAATCCCTTGTCTTATAGTATTGCGCCAGAGTCGCGAAGATTTCGAACAGAAATTAACAAACATAAATATTACTGGATTGCTTTGAATTCAAATTAAATGTTATTTATTTATTATTAATTATTATACTTTAGGGCGAATGTAAACGTAGAGTGTGTCTAGATTTTTTCCTCGTTTTTTAATACATTATTTGAATTGATTATAGTTGAAAACGAAATCATAGAGCAGATCATTGGTGCTAGATATTACATTGTCGTCTTTCGTGTTGAAAATATTTTTTACATGACGATACACTTATGTTTTCGTACTGCAGAAGGTTTTGATTTCAAGAAGTATAGAGGTTGGATTGTACGTTGAAAAAAATAACTACATTTACGTACGTTGTTTGTATAGTTTATTGTATTGTTTCCGGGAAAATAGGATACTAAATGCAGATGTTCGAAAGTAGAGGTTCGAAGACGATGATGGGAGAACGATGAACTAAAATATAAAAATATAATGTTACATTAATTGCTACAAAAATTGCTGAAAAATTATAATTATGGGAATCCACATAATTGGTGTGTTCCGTTAATCTAGTGTAAATAAAATTGCTTCATCACTTCTTTACGTAGTCAGTATAATACGTAATTAACTATAAAATCTTTATTGGCGCATATATTTTAGTGATTCTTCCCATTCTCAGAATTGTTATGCATGTAAATGTACATTTTTCAGCAATTAAAATTGATCTTTTTACTGGGAAAGATTTAATTTAAAGAAAAAAGGATAAAAAATTAGAATATAGGCTGTAACAAGCAAACTAATTAATTATTTCAAAATATACTTTAAAATATACGTCCTTCTTCAAAAATTGAAAAATCATTTGTTATTATTTAAATTGGTTTAAGTTATTATGTCTTTTACTATTCATGACTTTAATATATTTTCTGAAAATGAGAAAATTCCTACCATAAAATGAAACCTCTTACAGTATACTATATTTAAACATGAAACTAAAATAATGCAATAACATGACTTTTTTCATGGCATTGAATAATCAATGCTGAATATACAATTATCTGGGTCAAGCATATGCGATAGAACTCATTATCCAGTTTCAAAGATTAGTGAGCTAAACTTTGTTAAAAATCTGTAAGATAGAAGAGGCACAAAAGACTTAACAATATGATGAATGTCATCTTTTCAATTTATACTCCATTAAACAAGTCCCATTAATTTTGTGAAACCTTTAGGACTACCGACAGTCAACGTGATAAAGAACACACAATAATACTTCCTTACCATTAATACCTAATTATCTAAACGCTCCATGTTTACTTTTATTCTCACACGTCTTACAATATTAAATTAATATTATATTAACACTAAATAGATGATATTGCAATATTAATATTACATTTATTACTACAAGAAACTGAATATCTCTTAATATCATTATATCAATATCACGATAATTAGTACTAATAATCAACATTAAAAATACAAAGTACAAAGTAAAAAACACAAAGTATATTCGCTTCTATAAACAAATCCCTCTTTCTAACGTTCATCCCGAAATCCCATGGAAAAATCTAGGAACGCAGAAAAACCCGGCTGGGTGTCGCGGTGGACCTTTCGAAGCCGCGTCTTGGCAGATGTACGACCATTTGCCGTGGCAGCTGCACTCCTCACCACCGTAAACCTCGAGCACCAGCCCCGACGCGACGTTCGATCTGACCTGACCCCCGAACTCGTCGCTTTCGGATGTTGGTATCGGTGCCAATGGATCGGATAGATTCTGTGGACGTGTCCCGATCGTATTAATTCGCTGGATCGGCCGTTCGAAACTCTGGCCGGATTTCTGTTAGTCCCCCAATCGCATAATCGCCAGGCAAACCGGTTTCACGCGGCTGCGAAGCTGAGTTTCTCGGACAAGGGGAGACGAACAGGCGCTGAGGAAGCTTGGCATGGCCCTGGCCGACGATCGAAGGGTAGGGAAAAGGTACCTGGGCCCTGACTCTGGCTATTACATTCGCGGCGTTACGCCGAGGAGTGGGGAATGACTCGTGCTCCGTACTTACTCAAATGGACGGAAAACAGGGACGATGGACTCGTCTCGACGCCAGAGAAAATTTTCTACCGGGGGCGAGGAATAAATTGGTACCCGTACGGATGTTGTAGGAATATTTAAAGACTTCTAGGCGTAAACTTTCCTTGGTTCTGAATAAGTTTTCAGTTGCCTGTAAACACGATAGGATTATTTATATAGGAATTTATTATTTAAACGTGATTTAAATTGTTCTGAGACTTTTAATGAATTGTTCGTTGAAATTTTTTAAGGGTGATTTTATTAGCTTTAGCAATATCATTCTGTACAATTTCAAAGTAATTTATGTGATACAATTAGTATTTAATTTTGGTCTAATGAGAATGTAATTGTTAAATGTGATTTACGAATAATTTATAGCAGGGAAATTTAATTGATTGTTGTATGGTTAGAGGTTTTAGAGGATTGATTGTTATGGTGGAAATATGAAATTTGGAGTAATTGGAATATAAGGTATATTGTATAATATATGTAACTTACATAACGTTCTTTTCATTTACTTCGCATTTTATTATGTGACAGAATAAAGCGAAATGAGCGGTCTTATGAAAGAACAGAAGCTTTAGTTATTACGAAAATTCAATTTTCTCCGAAGCCCTCCATTGTTCATGTAATTAAACGTAAAACGTCTCTCCTGACAAAATATGCTATACAAAATTCATTAAACCTTCTACAATAATTACTTCAAAATGAAAATTATTATTCCTTTCATTCTCAAAATATAATATGCGAAATAATATAATAATCTCATCGATTATTAAATTTCTTTATACCATGAATTCAATCCACAATAAAATTTATTTCATATATTTCTGAATATCCAAAGAATATATTTCTACCTAAAATTACAAATTGATTCCAATTATTCGTTACAAACATCCTTATGTTACTGCAATAAACGACAATATGTTCGATGCATCGATTTTACAATGCAAAATTCCAAAATGATAAACATGTTCCGATACGGGAGGATGCAAAGGCACGTCCCCGTCGCTCAATTTGCTCATTAAGGACACAAAGCGATCGGAGTATACCGTTAAGTGCATGAAATTTCCGTGAAGGCAGAGGGCATGGCGGGCGCTGAATACACCCCTGGCGGGCCGGAGGACCTGGGTAGAGCGACCTGGGCCCGTTTGTACTACGGCATTCGCGTCTCGAGTGTTTCAGGGGGGGGTTCTTCAGTGTCGGCCTGCCGGAGTACCGGAAGATCGAGCGTGTGTCCTCGTCTCGCCAGGTTTTTACGTTGGCTTCAGTGAAAGTGGCCAGGCTTATCGGTGCAGTTTTCTTCGATCGGTACGAGAACGTGGCTCCTAGATATGGATAACGACGCGTCGTCGCCTACCCTTCGACCATCTTTCCTCCTCGATGAACTTCGCTAGACCGTACGCACATACGATTTCCATAACGTTGATCCGACCGTTGGAACCCGAAGCTATCGCTTCACCAGGTGGCGCGGAGTTCGTGCTCAGAAGGGGAAGAGAGCCGTTTTATTTAAACAATTACAGGTGTCCTCTCACCCATCATCGAGGAACCTTCAGTTTCATTGAATCTTCGTCAATTTGTAAAACTTACCGTGGGTTTCTCTAGTGAATCGAGATAAGGGTGCAGTTCCGCGCGGCTGAGGTTTCAAGGATTTCATAGAGCCTCCCAATGCTATTTCGAGGAAAATAAATTGATTAAAGTCCACAGAGGTTCTCGTGGATGATGTCGAGCCAGACGCGACAAATCAAACGTACATCGCAATTCCGGTGGGGTCGCCGGAAGTAGCTGAGCGTGACGGCGGCAATTCTAACGGAAAAACGTGGGAACTCGTAACTGTGGCTCTTCTATAGTGCATCATTAACGAATGCGCTTAAAACCAGCCGGTGGATTATCGTGTTGTGTCTTCGACAACGAAAACGTACGATTTCTACACCGAGTACACATCTTAATATCTCCTCGATATATCCTCATTCGAAAGCTGATCCATGATAAACAGAGACAAGTCGTAAAATCTTTTCTTTTCAGAGAAACCAAGAGTCTTATTTACCCCAAATAAAAAGGAAAGCATGAAGCTTTCCGTCTAAACGTGGCAAAATACGAAATCCTCCTTTGAACAACCTGTCGAAGTGTTTTCGCGCGAAACTGTTGCGTTCGATCCTTCGCGGATGGCGCTCGGCTCCTGAAGAAGGATCTTTCTCAAAGAATCCCTGGCGATGAAATAAAGGATACCCCATCGAAGCGACTCGCGGAACACCTGAAGTCTTGTCGTTAGAAGAAAGAAACGCGCGAAAGGGACGAAACGAGCTCCGAATCGGTAGTGCAGGCGCCATCGAAAGCGACACTCGAAGAGTCCCTCGTGGTTACAGCTGCGCTTGGCCCCGTGGAGGAGGCTCGGCTGTTCCGAGCGAATCCAAGATAGGATTCGTCATCGATTAAAAATAACGAACCCGACGCAGACACATCGACGTGCATCATCGGTGAAGAAGCGACGGCACGACGGCGGTGGCGGCGGCGGCTGTGGCTGCGGCGAGCGAATCGCGTGCGAGCTGATAGGACACGCTCCCCACTGTCGGCAGTAAGGTAGGCCACTGGTCGGCTGGTGCAAAGACGAACGCGAAACTGAAAGAGAATAGCTGGGATCCCACTCTAGGTAGAGTCCATGACGTCAACCTCTGGGGCAAGTCGAACGACCAGTTTGAACTGCTTGCTCGTGACAAGAAGGGAGGAGGAAAAGGAGGAGGTTGAGGAAGAAGAGGAAGAAGAGAAGAAGAAGAGTCAGCAGTGTGATCTCTTCGCCCGTTCGTCGATCCGATGCGTGTATATTTTTTACCGGTCGCCTTTAGTGAACGCTCCACTGCTCTGTTAAAACTATTTATTACTTACCTTGTTGAAATAATTTGATAAATCAATGGGAATAATGATCGAAGGATGAGAAGATGATCTAAAGAGAACTGAGAAGCAGGGAGGACACAGTGCTAGGTAGCGTGAATGGGTCGGCGCACCTGGTGTCGGTGATAAGCTGACGCGCACGGAGCTTGAGTCAGCTAGCGAAGCGCGTGGAAGCTCGCGATGGGACTCGGTGGTTCGGTGACGGCACCTTGGTCGATCGGGAAGCCCCCACAGTTATCCGCGTTCTCAGTGTTGCGCTTTTGCTCGAGCACCGCGGTATTACGGTGGGACGACGTGTGTTCCGCGTAACGAATAATTAAAAAACGTATCCATTAAATGCTAAATAAAATCGACAAGATATCGATAAGAAGTAAAATCATTAATAGTGCGTACTGATGTTTGTTGGTATACAAAGTATCACAATGGTCGTCGGGTAGTGTCGATAAAAAGTTTTTCCGGAAAGGTGGCCAATAAGAGAAAAGCCGAATAGAAGAAGTAGATCGCAGAAAGTTTATGTGGACACGTTCAATGATACCGTCGCCGTGTATGGTGCACCAAGGGGAACAACCAAAGGCTCACTGTTTGGATACTTGACGCGGTCGCTACTGCGCGTCGTGAAAACATCGTTTTCATTGGAGAGAAATGGGAAACCACCCGTCCGCCCACCAGCCGCTCGAAAGAGCCACCAGTCATGCTGGAAATGGTCTTCGGCTCTCGGTACGTTGCGATCTTGTTTTACGTCAACGATAACTCTCGCAGATGCCCACGTGTGACGCACGCCTTCCGATGCAATATCGTTAAGTGGAGCGCACGCAGTTTCGCGATGGGCATCGCTTACCCTGCTCGCCTTTGAGCATTCCGAAACCGCCCTTTACGAGCTGTTTAACGGAGCCGCATTATTTCAACCGATATCGTCGCTGTTCTCTGCGTTCGTTGGTTTCGAATGTTTATGCTGGTCGGTTTTGTTAAAGAGAAATTTCACTTTTTTATATGTTTCGTAGTGTAACAGTAAGCAATTGTTGGTTTTTTCGAAATTTAATTTTGAAGACACTCAAAGTTTTAGCTTGAATCATATTCTGTACATTGATTGGGAAAGTTAGTGACCTTTTCGAATGAAATCATATCTATTTTTACGATATTAAAGATGTTTAAACGTATTTTTATGTAGTCTTTACATTGGACAATGTGCGATAGCTACAGCACACCTTTTTTAGAATATTTTTCAATTTAGTTTGAAAACTAGGAGTTTGAGATGAAATCTAATTATTCTACATGATGGAACAGACTTATTTTCCAAGAAAAATTTCTAACATAAATTTCTAAGTTTTTCTAATAAATTTACAGCACAGAGTTTTGCACTGAAAAAAATGACATATTTTCGTGGTATACAAGACACCGTCAGAGGTTCTCAACATTAATAATCCAATGATCTCTTGACATTCCGCACAACGTGCGTGAACTGTTTCACTTCGTAATTCTATTAAACTGCTTTATAAGAGAAAGATCAATAATTTATTATTGTATTTTTAAAATGTATTATCAATATACATTATAAATGTATTATCTTATTTATAAAATACTTTATTTTATTTAAAAATATTAATGTCCAAATATTATTCATATTTCCTATCAAGATTTTCTTATAATAACAAAACTGCATTTTAGTAAAAACAGTATATCACTATACACGTAACTTATTGTTAAAACTTTGATATTAAGTAAGTAAAAATCTAACTTACAAGTGTCAGTCGTGAAGAAATCAATTATAAATATGTAAATTCTTTTTCTATCAGAAATAATTTGTAACTAATACACTCAATGGTAAATGAGGTTTGTATAATTCCCATGAAATAGAGGCATTGCGTTGAGGGAAACGTCGAGCGATCGCTATCATTGAGAATCACTGGCAGTAACTCATGTCTCGAGGAAATATTTTATTTTTTCAGTCGGAAGCGAAGTCAGTGCAGTAGCTATTTCTTTTAATGTTCAAAATAGGTGTGTCCTGTGTCATGGTGTAATTAAATTTTTTAAATGCAAGAATCATTTATTAACTATTGGAATACACAGGTGTATCACAAACCCTTCAACTTAAAAATTCTAAAACGAGAATAATAACTTTTAATGAATTATCTCGATAAAAGAAACAATAAAAACATTATGAAATTGTTTTAAATCTAACAAGTTACATACATACGTTAAGTACACACCTATTGAATGTTCTAAGAAAAAAATTGCTTGTGTTAAATTAACGTGCAGTATTGTTTATGTCAATTTTTTAAACCACCTAATTATTCCACCACAGGCAATTTTAGAATTTATCGTATATGAGTTAATGTCTTTTTACTTCTGATTTGCTTCCGAGAATTTTCCGGCATTTGATATAAAGCTAAATTTTTTAACGCGTCCATGGATTAATTCCGTCCCCTTTTCGTGGTGGGCGGATTGGTATTTTTGTGGTTGGAATGAAACTGGTCCTCTAGAGGTCATGATGAAGGTCGTATCTTTTGAGCTTATCCTTCGTGTTTAAAGTCTTTTGTATTTTTGTTCGCGTACGCCCGTATTTATGTAGTCATCTTTCCGATAACGAATAGGCAAGTTATACGGCTTGAATACGTTTATTTAACGTCGTATACCGTATGTGCATTATCATGTAACAAACGTCTGTAGAGGAAATTTTAAAAATTGTACTCTAACAAAGAACGCAGGCTGGTCGACGCGACAGTTACTTATTCAACGTCTAACATTCTTTTTCTATTCTTTATTAGCATCCATTTCGTTTAACTCGTTTTCTATTTTTACGGTACTTACGTTCGTGAAGTTATTGCAAATGCAAACACAATATTTTCAGTACCATTTTATAAATTTTGTAACTATAAATTTCGAATACAATTTTACTTTTTTAGATACTTTTTTTTATAATTGATAATTGAAAATGATAGTGACTAATTTTCCATTACCTCAGGTTGTGAATTGAAAATGATAATTTAAAATTTTAAATTGCCAACTGAAATTCAATAAATAATATTTAATTTGTTTGGAAAATCTTAAGTAACGAACTTTAAGAAACTGCTATTTTATTGTACAAAACAAAATATATTTTTCATTAGTTCTGTCATTTAATTCCCAATTTCAAATACTGTTTCAGAAAAGTATTTTAAGGTTCCTAAAACTTTCGGGTTCATGAGGGGTAGATCAGAAGAATGAAAGTAATATTTAAATACTTCGCAGCAATTATTTAACTCAATTAAAATCTTTTGAGTTAAAATCTGAGAGTTTACAGATATCAAGAATAAACTAAGAACTTTATTAAATCGTCGTTTAAAGTTTTCGAACTCTTTCGAAAGGTGTCATTATAAATGCATAAGCTCCATCGATCAGTTACTATGCATCTGAACAAGGGTTTGCTTTTATCGTGTAATGGAAACAAAGGACTCTCATCAACATAACTTTCGTTGTTCTTTGATGTTGTTTGATCAAACTGATAGGCTGATGCAGGAACACATTCCTGATTGCAAATAGGTACGCAGTTTCATGAGTTTTTTGGAACGCTACACGTTCGTTATTTGTAATCAGGACAGCCAGATATCCGAGAATTCTTACGGAATTCATCTAATGTATTCCTAGTGCTCCACCGATGGGTTTGCATAACCGATCTTTGTCTTGAAGGTGAAATCTGACGCACGGTGTCGCCAACTGTGAAACCATCGCCGACGAGAAAAGCGCGTAAAATGCAACTTTCGGTGTTTATGTTTCGATAGCTACCTGACTCCAGCACGTGCTTTTGTTACGCGTCGCGTAATACCGTTAACAGACTCCTTTTTCTAAACACTCAAGGCCACATGATATACATTGCTGATCATTCGTTTGCGTAACCGACGTCCTGATTGATTATTATTTAAATATTATTACCAAACTATGTTTGTATATGAATTTTATTATCTGTGTGTTCAGATCGAATGGTCTTATTTAACTGTAGGACTCATATTATTTTTCCTTCAGTACGGTTATCAACACGCTACTTATGAGTTTGGTAATCGTGGATTACAATCGATGAATTTCTAGTAATGTGATAATTGAGTATATAAATTCTAAATTAAACAAATTTTTAAGTACATATTGTAAAATAATTTTATCTATAACAAGCATTAGTGCAATTGTACTGAATGCAGAAACTATATTACTATTGAAATGTTTGAGGTTATATCCCGTAAGGAATAGTTTGAACGTGTTTTTGTATAATTTTAGGATTTATTGAATTTAGAATGATGTCTATAATTTAATCGTATTTCATTTTCTTAAATTTCTTCTATTTCTGTTTACTTTTGAAGCAGTGTAATCGACGTGAACTAACAATTTGAGGAAGAATGTAAAAATTTCAAAATGGTGGTATTCTATGCGTTCGCTGCCATTTTGAACGGCTAGCCGAACAGCTTTGAAATGGTAGTCTATTCACGTATAAAATATTCAATTATTCATGAATTCATTTGGTAGTTAATTCTTGATTCTATTTCCAATGAATGTATTGAACATACTAAATATGCTAAAAGAAAGAAATAAATTCTGGGTAGGACCTCAAAATATTGATATGAAGTCTCGAAAGTATATTGAATTTAATGAATAGTATTACCATTACGCATCTGTTACAATGTTTCGGATAGGTAGTTGACAGTTTATTTACTGGCTAGGTTAGGTCGAAGACTGTTCATTTACCAAAGCAATCTCCTCGCTCCGCTAGAGTAATTTCACAAACTAATAGCTTGCATCATTCCATTTTGCTTTTAGGAAAATTAAATTCCGATTACATCAGTTGTTAAAATAATAAAAACATTAAAATATAGCATTCGTGGCGCATAAAATACTTTCTAAACATCAAATTGGCGTTTTAAGTGTTTTTCTCGGGAAATATACATAGGCATGTGGTTTGGCCAATACATAATTTACATTTCTTCTCGAATGAATGAAAAAATCTTTTTTATTATTATTATATACTAATATATTCATTTGTAGATATTTATCGTAACAGGAAATCAAAATACATGTTGCGCTTGCAAGGAATTTTCGTTCGATTTTCCTACACAATCTTAACATTTTTAAAATTTTATGAATACTATTGATGCAATTGACTCCAGACTATCGTAAATAAATAACAATATTACACTAACATGTCTACCTATATAGTTTCAACTAAATGTTTCTGTGGCAATATATTTTTTAATTAAAATTTTTAATACTACATAGAAAGTTAAACTTCTTATACTATTTAAACGTAGTTTCTGATCTTTAGTATTATAATTATACGATTTTCTGAAATTTGTGTGCTTCAGCGATAAAATTTTACTCATTCTGTCAAACATAAATTCCTTTGAGTTTCGAATTAGATCGAGTTTGAGCGATTAATTTTCTATTTTTCTCATTTTGGAGGTTATAATTCCGGTAATGCGTATCCCAATATGATTACGCCTGTATCGGTAGAAAGCGTTATGATGATTGAGAGAAAGCAACCAGGTTCTCGAGACGTTGTTCAAGTGTGTCGGCCATTCGGATGTTGGCTGAAGCCATACGGGTGCGTTTCAATGAGAAATGCGGCGACCATTAAAGCAACCCCCGATCGAGGTCCTTGTAACCAGAATCAGTCGCAATTTTCATCAGTCCGAAGGTTTATTGCTTTTTACATAATTATATATTATCAAACGATTAGTTCCAGCATTCTCAGAATTTAATAGTATTCGTTAAGCTTTTACCATTGCACGTTAAATCATGTTCCGATGCAATTTACTTCGGTTAAAAATGCTGCGCATCTGACCGCTAATTGACATGATTACTCGGTATTGCGAGGATCGAAATCGTATAATTTGTTTAATTATAAGTATAATGTAATTTTTTCCTTAATTTATTTAAGAACATAACTATTGTGTTTCTTCAACAAATATAAACTATAAAATTGTTAATTATACCATTTAAGTTAAAGATTAGATGGGAGTAGTTTTATTATTTTATTAGTTTTATGTAATTTTTAATTGAGAGAGATAATCCAGGTCAAACGAATTATCTGTTAAATTATTCCATCATTAAGATTCTAAACGAATAAAATTTTAATTAATTGCTACTTTAGATCACACAGATCGAACCATATAAATTATGCAAGAAAAAAGACTATTTAAAGAACAGCAAGCTGTTTCATTCTCTCTTTATAATTATAAAATTACACGGAGGATAGATGTTTTCTAAATGCTTGTTGAAACAGATTACTACACCTCAAATTCCTTTTTTAATATATTCATAAATATTAGAAGTATTTACATGATCCCGTTTCTATGATTCATCTGGTATATTCATCAACAACGATTCAAATCAATTGTCAATGACTCATACTAATCACGGTATCATTTGATTTCACAAAATCGTAACTTAGTTTAATGGAAATCACATTATACCATCCTTCGTTATTTGAATAACATGAATAGCGATTTCAAAGATGACGTGATTTTCAAGTAAGACCGTTTCACGATAAAAAAGAACTCGTCACCTGGACTTCGAGGAATTCTTGAACCAAGAATCCTTGCAGGTAGGCAATCCAGCGATTGAAGCATGTTTGCACAAGACAGAATTCACAGTACAGCGGTGAGTAGGTACTTACCTGCTTAGTTGCATCGATTTCAGGACCTTGTTGCTGCAACTGTCTGGGGAGGTGGATTTCCAAGAGTTACCCACTGTTCTCTGTTTCTCTTGCTCGGTCGCTGCTGAATGGGTTGGAAATTAAAATGAGAAGCATTGAATGCTGCAACTGAGCGAGCAGTATTATCTGCAGCTAGTGATTGGATCAAGTTCAATTTGTGCTTAGAAATTAGAGTCAGTTTTAACCCTCGAATTTCGCTTTCGTGGGTCGAATACTAATAAAAACATTCGGTGTCAAATACTACTATACTACTACTAATAACATACAGTGTCGAATACTATGGAAAACATGTTTCTTTGGTTGTGTATACAATTTACAGGGTGTAAGGTTTAAATTCATTAGGGTAAATATTTTGGAAGATATATTAGTTAGGAGCAAATGATTTTATGTGCAATTTTTTAATGTATCAATTAATGTAGCATATTATTGTCTGCAAAACCATATTGACCTATTTATGTCGATAAACTGTTAATTTAGGAAATAGTTTTGGGTAAGTACTAATTATTTTTGTTATAAATTATTTAAAATTTTGGAAATTATCAGTATTTGAACCCATGTAGTATTAACACTGTTGTCAAATGAAATATTACACCTTAC
Source organism: Nomia melanderi (assembly GCF_051020985.1). NCBI lineage: Eukaryota > Metazoa > Arthropoda > Insecta > Hymenoptera > Halictidae > Nomia > Nomia melanderi. Next base: position 12,792,628 of record NC_135002.1, on the reverse strand, counting down.
GTTCGATAATTCAAGGTGACAATTATATCTTGACAAAAAATCAAAATAATAAAAAAACTAGTAAAAATAAATTATCGTTCCAAAAATTCTTAACACGTTGAATGCACGATTTTAAGGTGTAGAATGTGCGAAATGAAAAGAAAGTAATATGAAATTATTTAATTAAATTGCGTTCTTATTATAGCAAGTTTGTTTTGTCGAATGTCACCGCATTGGATACAATTATTTACAATATAAAATCGAGAAAAATCACGTTATGAAAGACCGAGTAGAATTGAATACCATCGTTTTAGTTGCAACTTACTGGAACTACTCACGAAGAAAGTAGAATTTGCCTGAAGTTCCGCAGTCTACTTATAGTTCCGACCACCATTTTGGATCGCTGGTTTCGGAGAAGTTACGCGGCTCGCAAAGACGCTCGCCATTTGTGATTACGTTTGAATCGTATTACGCGAGCGGCACGCATAAATCTATTGAAACGAGACGCGCGAGTGCGTGTACGTTTACGGTCACGCACACTCCTAGGGAAAGCAACGGGGGATCGAACTCCAAGGATAACTGGTGCCGATGTCCGTACGCTTGATATCATGGCAGAGAGAGATCCGGATTTCTACAATGTGCCTTAGAATTTTACAAACAACCGTAACTTCCTTCTGAGAATCTCAAAATTCAGATAATTTGGGAAACTAAAACTTCAAATATAGATGAAAATGTTCATTCTATAAATGTGTATTAACACTAAAAGTACCAGACGGGTCGTACTGACCCGTTCCTGGTTCCTTCTTTCTGCAATTATTAACAAGATAACACATGTTTCTCTGAGATATTATTAAAAAAATTGATTTAGCAATATGCAAACGGAATTATAAATCAATTAGAATTTTAATAGATGCATTTTTGGAGTTTCTATAGGAAAATTCCAAAATGTCGATTTAACTGCTTGGTAGTTTTAGTGTTAATACATATTTCAAATAGATATAGCTATAGTTTCCAAGTTTAACTTTAACCGTACCAGCACTTTTCCTCCCGTAACCAGTCGAATACTTGTTACAAACTAAAGGTAAATAAGTTAGATGATTAACTTTTTTTATTGGAAATCGAAAGAGGAGGAGAGACAAAAATTGATAAGCTACGTTAATCGTACAATATAGGAATTGATATATAGTTAAATGAACGAAAGAAAGTCATTTGACTAGTTATCCATACGGTTAGTGTTAAAAAGAAGAAAAACTTATGTGTTTACCTATCGTGTAAGTTTTCCTGTAGTATTTTGAATGAATTAAAAGCAAACTGGAAAGCTACTACATTTGAAATTCGACAAACAAAAGGAAGAGTAGGAAATTTGGGTTCATTCAAATACACGATTGAAACGAGATAATGAAAAGTAGATGGATGAGTAACATCTACGAGTGAGTGTCAATTCTCTTGGAGCATCGGAGAGGGAAACAAGCGAATATTTGACGTTGCCTGAAATGGCAGCGACAAATATCTGGCGGTATGCATGAGTACTCAATCCTTTCACCGAGGCAGGTGTTGCACGTAGGCAGACGGAGGTACGCGTTACGATGCGCGGTGTTGTTCGCGGAACAATAACGCGAACGCCTCGTTGCGTTTGCACTGCGGCCGCGATTCAACTCCGTTTCACTGGAACGCACTCAACGCACTCAACGTTGTTAAACTTGATGACTTGTCGTGAGTCGTCATTTGCCACTCGATCTGGATCTACTGGTATTTTGAATGTTTAAGTTATCGAATATACGCAGGAAATTGTTTTTATAGTTTCTTCGGCAGCAGTCTCTTATAAATAGAGAAACAAAATGATGAATTTTATAGTACGATTTGTTCTATTCTTCAATGAATATAGACAAAATAATTCTTGAATTAGAATAAATAAGAGAATTAGTTTTATTCAGTTTTATAAGAGATTTTTACTCTCACTCTATTATGATTTTACACTTAGTATAGTTTATTTCTTGCAAAGAGATAATCAAATTACTGATGTATATATATCTGAAGTTTCTTTGCCAAAAATCACCACATAGTAGGTATTAAGTTATCCAAAAGGTTCTCTTACGTTGTTTGAGAAAGATTGAAGACAAGTTTGATTGTATTGTGATTTATTATAAATTTCATTTATGAAACTTTGTATTTCCCTGTATAATCCTTGTGAATTATTTGTTTATAATATTTAATATCATTCGTATATTATAATAAACATTGCTTTATTACATAAAAATCGAGAAAACTTCTTAGCCAATCCAATATTACTAACTTCGAACAATCAACGTGATTTATTCCTTCCCATTCACTTTCACTCAAAAACATCGACATAAATTTTTCAAATTCTTACAATTACAGTAATGCCAACTCGGTTTAACATTCTCCATTTATCAAAATCTCGAAATGATTCCAAATAAACACAACAGCTTCGTTTAAGCACATCCATACAAAACTTCACGAAGTTATGAACACAGCGTTCACAGACGTTCACCGTTCTGTCAGAAGCGCAGCTTGGGAAGTAATCGTGCTAATCACGCGATTCAATGTCTCTCTTTAATAGTGAGGAACAATGGTCGATCGTAAAGAAACATTGTTATCCACGCGTAAATGTAATTAGCGTAATTAGCGGCGCGATGTGGGAAATTCTTACCGGTGGAAAGCCTCTAGAGATCGTTTTAAATATCACCAATTTAAAAATGAATCCGACACTTGCAGTTGACCCTTTCAGCTTCGACATATTCACACCTGGAATGGAGAATTTTGATTCCAGTTCCCGTTTAGAAATTTCTTGCGGGATCTTTCACCGTGTAGTAGTCATTAGCGTATTGTCAACGACACGCGCCTATTCAGAAGAATGAAACTATATTTATTTTATTAATTAAAGCCTTTTATTAATGGATTTTTGTTCATTTTACAAGATTTTTACAACCATTCTACTTAAACAAAAATTTTTACTTTCGATATAAATTTTTAATTACTTTCAAAAGTGAGGAAGTAATAACGCGTTGAAAACATAATTTTCATGCACACTAAGAAAATTAACTTTGAATATTTACAAAAATTTAACGAATTAAGATACTACAGAAACTAAGACATCGCTTAATATTATTTTAAAACTCCATAACAATTGTGCATACTGTTGAAAAAAATGTTAAAATCCAACCAAATATTTGCAATTGTATAAACTTCAGTATCACAATACCATTGCGTACATTTATTTTCAAAATATAAATCGTTATGAAAGAGTTAAAGAAAGTTCAAGAATCAATCAATTTAAATAATCTTGGCGAGAACATAACAAACTTCGTAGAAGAAAGTATAATACACAGGTTTCCACTTGCCTACACAAGGATCAATCGTGGGATTTATGTGTGTTCGCTTTGACAGCGCTTTGTATTTCGTTTCATGGGGTCAGGTGGACAGGGAGTACCGAATCGAATCGAATACGCAATGGGGTGGCACCGAGGTGTCCGTACCAATCGCTGGACCGCTGACACGAGCGGACAGAATCCGGTGTCTTCGAACGGTCAGGACAGCGTGAATGTACCGGCTTTCACCGGTGGATTTTTAGGTCACGACACTTCGTCAGGGGCCAGGAGATCCATGCCTTCGATTGGCACGTAACCCGAAAGGGAGTGATGCCAGCCAAGGAGGAAACATTCGGTCATTTTTATGTCAAAGTCAGACACAATGAGAACGTTCGCACTTTTTTTCAGAATCAAATAAATTTTGATGGATTTACCCCTTTAAATATTATAATGCATTATAAATATAATATAATATAAAAATATAATAATATAATAATATAACAATATAACAATATAACAATATAACAATATAACAATATAACAATATAACAATATAACTTCGAATCAAATAGCGACTGAAAATTACATCTCGAATGCAAGGTATTAAAACAGAGTGATTAATTCTTTTCTAATTAAAGTTGAAATATCGTGGAATAATTATTGCTGAATTTGAATATTTCATAAAAAATGTAAAATTCAAAATACAAGATCTGATATCACTATTGTAAAATACGTTCATTTTAAGTTAACTTTTCTGAAAATTGATTATTTTCCAATTTTTTATTAGAATCATGTTATCAGAATACTGAGTTTAATGTTCAAGCTTAAAAGCTGCAATATATGCTTCGAAAATTGAATTTTGGCCAGCTCTTTGTTAAACGGCACCACTATGAGTCGTGGCAACGCGCCACCTCGCATCCTCCCTGCGAAACCTCATTTTTACTGTGCCTTCTTTTTCACTCGCGTATGAACGACTTCCATCAATCATTTCAAGAGTCTCTGTTCCATCTAAAATAGAAGTAATGCGATTTGATCGATATATCGGAGACAGAGTGCTTGATTGTGCCAAGTAAATAAATGTATCTATAAATACCTGAAAAGAGGATCGTTAAACATTTTCGTTGATGTCAAAGAAAAAAGGATTGTCCAAGATAACAGCTATTTAATATGAAAGTAATTGGGTACTTAAATAGGGTCGTGTAAACTTGAGAATTTTTCATTTCCAAGATTATTTAAAATAATTTTGAGCTGAAAAGTTTTTTTTTATTGTTAATGTGTTATAGTTCTTACTTTTATTATTATTATTACATTTTATTTGTTACACAATTAGTTTTATGTAAAATTTCAATTGAATTAAAATAAACATGTCCAGTTGTAATTAGTGAAACTTTCTTCTCTTCATTTATTGTCTGTACTTACGATTTACGAGCAAAAATTCTGTTCTCTTTCATTTTTGCCTGTGCTTACCATTTACAAACAAAACATTACTTAGGTAAAATCTGCGTGAACACCCTATATATGGATTGTTTCACATCCACGAATGAGAGTTACAAATACGTGTTACTCTTTTTACGTTTAATTAGAACATGTGCTCTACATTGTGTTTTGAAATCGCACGTACACTCACAACCGTGAGATCAATCGAGAAAGTGGTTTAAGTTCATAACTAGATTCATGAAATATTAATTAGACGTTTGTTACAGATCGTTACTTAGTAGAAAGGCATAATTAATTCTATGCTGGATTACCTCTGAACACTTAGATTTTTTATAATAATAGTAAAAATATGTAGTACTTCCTTTCCTGTAGTCACTCTTACTTGACCTCCTTAAAATTACCTTGTAAATCCTAAGAGCCATTGCTATAAAAAAGAAACTGCACTTGTGCCTGAATAAGAAAATATGTTTCAGAAATTAATTAATTTCTATCAAAAGGAAACAAAGAAATATTTTCTTTGAAAAAATTCTATTTTATATTTGTCTTATATTTATTTTTAGTTCTAATTCATTATATTTCCTTGCCAATTTTGTTTCTAATAAAATCAGTACATTGTATGAGAACAACAACAAATATCACAGTAAGAACACCTTACTACTGTTCAATATTCAAAACAGTTAAACAGAAAAATTGTCTCGTTAAAAGTAACTTAATTTCAGTTTTTTAAGTAACTTAAAAAAAAAGAATTTTTGTTAAGAACAAGCTTAAGCTTTAATTAAAGAAGCTTTTACAATTACAAGTTCTCGAGTTTCACGTTCGCATATATACCTGAAACTCCTGGAACGCGAACGCCAAGAACGCGCGCTCGTTAGTAGGAAATTGTGACAATGATCGTTGGTAATGATCCCGCGCAAAAATCCATTAATTGATAGATAACTAGGCGAGGTCGTGTATGTATCTGCATTCGTAGCGTTTTACCCGCGAGCCCTGCGCATACCGTAATCGTTCTCGCTCCGACCTTGGGTCGTGAAAGGAAATATGGCGGCGGAGAATGCATTTGTGGTCATTGTGTGTGCATGCAGACGATTCGTGCATGTCAAAACGTAGGCAGGTCGATCTAGCGCCTCAATTTCCTGCTGTTAGCGAGTCGTCGGGGTTCACGGCACCCCCCGGGGCCGAACGAGCGTTATTAAAATCACCCTTAAACAAGGGAAAGCTTTCTGGAAGACCGGAACATTGATTCAAATGGAGTTTAGGAACGATTGCCTCGCTTACCCGAAGAACGAACAAACTTCTGATTTTGAACTACGCTGTCGTAATATGAAAATTGGGTTTAAAAAGTTTGAACATTTGCTGATTGTATATTTAAGGGACTTTAAGATTGCTAATTCGATTTGAAACTTTAACAAGTTACCCGTATACGAGCATTTAATTATTTTACAAGTATTCATCTTCTTTTTATTGGCGTATAAACGATGAACTTTTTTATCAATTTCTGGAGAATGTGTGAGATCTAGCACAGGATTCAAAGTTAATTTAAATTGCTAATGCGGTGGTCACCGGTGTCTGGAGACAACGATTACAGAATTCTTTTTTTATGTATCAAGTTACCGAGTAACGTAATTACAAAACGTGTGTTTACTTTAATTCGACCTTTCCTCTTGAGAACGTTGCAACAATGGGATGGAGAGTAATGGTGGTCGGCCTACAATCGAATCGCGTGATTAACAAGGTTCATATGAGGAAACCTAATTGAACGATGATTTCAAAGGAAACGTGGTTGCGAGCCTTTGCTTTGTCTCCTTGAAAATATGATTTTATGCAGCTATAAACGTCATGGTTGAATGACCCCGTTAAAACACATTTGATAAAAGATTGAGGTTGAATAACTATGGAGACTCTATTAGAAATTGAATTCATTATTATAATGTTTAAAGAAAATGGATTATTAAGTAATTAAAAGAATCGTCCACCATTCAATTCTGTTATTTAATTCTTTAATACTTTCAATTAATTTTCTTTCTGTGTCGATGTTCGATATTCAAACGATGTTCTATTGTATTGGGATCACATGATCTCTCTGGATACTCGGAAACACGTATTTGTCATTGATCCAATTAGTCTTTCATACATTTCACTGTATACATTCTTGCATTGTCTTGTTGTGATATGTAATTTTAACTTGCATTAACTTCTATTCATTTATTTTAACTGATATTTAAATCGCAAGAAACAATTATTAAACTTTTGCTTTGTAATATCGAATACGCGGCGAAGACTTTGAATTAAATCGAAATGTAGACTTCAAAAATAGGTTTTTGAAATATAATATATTTATAATAATTCTTAGAATGTTTGTTACTCTTTTAACGTATCGATTTTAAGTTATCTATTTAGTTATGCAGTTAAATTTACTCTAGAACTTTCCATAATAACTAATCGTTCTAACTAGTCTTTCCTTTTTGTTGCAAAAGTATATTGTCAACCATTAAACCTTCTAATTTCATTAATAAAAGTCGAACCACTCGACGGTGGAAGGTTAAACTTAAAAATTTGATCTTATCAAATACATTCTGTAAAAACCCTTGAATCCTTGGAAGCTGACTCACCGCACGTTCTTAAGTTATAGCAAAAGAAAGTCGTGAGAGTCTCCGAAGATATGGTGCAAAGCGTGCCAGGCGAGTCAATTCAATGAATCACTTCATTCCTTCTTTTTCTTAATACTACTTAGTCATTTCCCATCATATATTTCTATACCTCATATTATATCTCTCAATAAAAAAACACTCCAACCAACAACAAAAAGAAAAGAAAATTTGTAATAAATTTTTTACTTTTAAAGCACACCTCAAATTAAAAGTGTCTGAAGAATGGATATCCGAAGCAATTTGCATTATAACTTGAGAAAATATACAAATGGACACCTATTATATCTCTCATCAATTACAAATTGATCGTTCAAACGATCAGTTACACGTTTTAAAACCCAATTATTCAAAAGAAAGAATCGAAAAGCCAATTTTTCTTTTTCCCTGTATAATCCAACACTCCATATTGCATGATCTAATAACACATGGGCTAAAAATCGAAAGAAGTAAAAGTACATAAGCGTCGCCCGAACATAGTTATGAAATATCATTGATCCGGTGGCACATGACAGCTGTAATTCAGCGGCTAGCGACCACTTATGGACACTCCTCCGGACGATTATCTCATATGGAGCGAAGATAGGTCCGCGCGCGCGATCCGATTGAATCGAATCACGCCGGCCAACCGCGCTAACGCATTGCTAAGCCTATTAACACTCTAAGTAAATAGCCTGTGTAATCCGATTGCGTCTAGAGTGCTTACTTTCGCACGTTTTAACCATTAGCCGGTCCTTTTGCGATCGGCAGCAGAGAGAAAAAAAGTCCTTTTATTTTCGTACGGTATCGTTTCGCGATCATACGCCGTCGGTGTGTACAGCTGTACGTCTATTGTTTGCTTACGAACGCGCTCCCATCCTCGGAAAAGCAGATCGTTTCGCGTACGTGACAATATTTGCTTGGTCTTCGAATGTGGTTTGGCGAATCACGCGTCAGATGCGATCGAATAACGCCGAGTAGCCTACGGGACGTTTACTGGAGGATTGATGTTGTTTGCAGTTGCTGATTCTGTCGGCGACAGATCGTTTAAGAGAAAATCAGATGAAATTAACAGGAAAACGATGCAACATGTATGAAGAAGATTATAGAATATCAGATACCGGCTCCATGTGGTCAGGTAAAAATTCAATTGCCTTCTCGACGTGCCTTCGTGCATGTTTCTCTTGGAGTACGATTCGGAGCTTGGAGTATACTTAAAAGCTTTTACTTTGAAAAAAAGAAATTATTTTTTCTTGAGAATAAATTTGAATTTTTTCGGATTTCAAGCGTTTTCGGCTTTTCGAAATTTGCATCGGTGTACCGTAATTGTATAAAATATTTGGGAGACACTGAAATTGTACTTGCATTTAATACGATTATAATATTACTGATAGATGTAAGGAAAATTGGTAAAGTACGCAATGACTGGAATAAAATTAAATAAATAAGTATTTTGTAAACTAAAAAACGGAATTGTAGTATTAGTATACAGTAATTATATTGATTATTTATAAACTTGATTGAAATACCGAAAATAGTGATTGGATAGAAATTTATTCCTTCTATTGTAAAAAATATTTTAGTAATCTGCGAAAGGATTAAAGGTTTCATCACGTGCCATTAAATTATATAGCGGAACAGGAAAATGAAAATTTGGTTACATTTTTATATTCCTTCGATTTGACAAGTTTGTTAATTGACAGATAAAATATTATTCCCAGATTCTGGTTTCTTGCAAGGCAATATGCGGTACCCAATTAATATTTGCGTAAACATCCGCAGTTTCACTGTATAATTAACCTGTTGTACATGAAAAGGAAAAAGCTGTCATATTATAGAAGTTTATAACTAGCCGCCGAAAGATTATGCAAACAGTCATTTTCACATAGTATTTTAATGAGAATGTCACTAAGTAAAGTGTAGTTTCCTCCACGATTAGTTTTAGTAAATAAAACTCAAACGAAGCAAAGTAAAATTTCAATACAGTTTCTATTCTATTTATTCTTTTCATACTTTCAATCGACAATACTTCAATCATTTGAAACGAGTAATTATGAGACTCTTCGAACAGCAATCAACTTTTTACACGCAAGCTAAGTATAATAATTTCAGCGTCTATCGATCAAACAATGAGAGAATTCTTATTTTCGATCGGAAAGTTATTAACGCGAATCCCTAGTAATATCGATCCGCGATATCCTAAAGACTTATAGCCCTATGGCAATCGAAGAGGGATAAATTGCTCACGGTAACTTGAATTTAAATGTTCCCGGCACCGTTCGCTATTTAAAGGATTATCGGACTTGAAGAGCGGCTTGGAATCACATCGATATTTATTCTGTTCAACGGGGCGGATAAAGTGGCGCGTTGAAAAAGAGCGGATTAAAGAGAACACTCCCTTGAGAATTGGCCGCCCCATGCGACATGCACACGCTCGAACGAGATACGTGTTTACAGCGTCCACCATGCCGGCGAACATTTAGATGATCTTGCTGATATTCCTTATCTGCCGCGCGCGAGGATAGTGTAAGCCTAGGTTAACGCGTCTTCGTATTTTAAGGGCGAGATAGGACCGCTCTTATCTTTACTAGCGGCGATGCTTCGCTTCTGTAACCACCACCGCACGAGGATTTTACGAAGTTATATAAGAGGATATTCTTCGTCGTTACTGGCATATTTCCACGAAAATTTCACCGCTTTAAAGCGGATACCGTGGGTATAATTGCATTGCCCTTAAAGAATCATCGTGAACTTATTACCGAGGCTCCTGGTGCTCGAATTCTTGCACTATCGGGGTAATCTTAGGATTGATATTCTTTACTCGATGATCTTGAGTTAAGTTTTTGATTGTTCTGAAACATTAAAATAGCATAAGATTAAAAACGAGAGTTACTTTTTGTTTTATAATATCATTACTGCAATGATATTAACATTAAATGATACTTTATGAAATTTTTTATTTTTGTCTTTGGTCTGCGGATAGTTGGAGAATATTTTTCTATTTTAACGCGAAATTATCGGATTGGTTTTTTTTTAATATCACTGACAAATCTGATGAGTTTGTAAATTCTTTTGTTCTTCATTTAGGTTTTATTTTCTAATAAGAGCATAAAATTTGGAGAAAAACATTAATACTACAAGTGTTAAAAACTTATAAGCAATTTATCACAATCTTAAATGATCCATTTCAAATTCTGTATTCTATAATTACATAAATCATAATGGCACTCTGGTATAAATGTATCCAATATATTCATTGATTTGAATAAATACTATAATGACAGTGACATAAAATTTTCATACATTCACTTTTACAACATTTATAAAAAATCAGAAGTGAGTCACCATCACTGCCTACTAGTCCATCAACTATTAAATTCAAATATCTTCCCATCAAACCAATTCACGTTCAGTAACTCCTTTTAATGAAACAAGTCACGTTATTAACAAACATGCGAAAATGAACATTAATTACTTGTCACGAAAACTGGCAGACGTACTAAAAATACTACTTACCACTATTTACTACTACTCATGAATGCACTGAGAGTGCCCATCAAAGTATGCAAGACAGTAACGTGTTAGCATTCGAAAAGGTAGTCGACCGTTTACTTCGAGCGACTTGTAATCATCAATAATAGAGATCGAATGAAAAAGAAAGGTGATGAGGGGTGGGGAAGGGGAATTTCTCAACGGGCTTTCTAGGTTCCCGATCCGTCGCCCTGTTCTTAGGGGTACTGATTTAGGAGGGTAGACGTCCGCGCTAGGGGAGAGTACGAAGAGGGTTCCGATATAAAAGATTCTTTGGGAACCGAAGCCAAGATTCGATCACAGGGCTTTGTAAGACTACCAACTCGACTCGACTCGGCTGCTGCCAGACACTGCCTTCCTTCCACTAGCTATTTTCTCAAGGCTGACTGTTAACGACTCATCGGGGAAACCTGAAAAGCAGAGTGTTCGTCCTCTGGGAATGTTTCGCAGATTTCTCGGGGCTAGACGTTTCCATGCGAGGGGATCATTTATCAGACAAGGACCGAGTAGAACGGGGGGATGATACTCTCGCGACGCATTCCGTCCGTGACAACGTCTCGTTTCATGGAAACGATGTCGAGTGATTGTTCCCTGGGAAGATTGAGATTTTCGAGGATGGATTTTGTAGCGGATTTTGTATTTTACTTTGGAAATAAAGTTTGACCTGAGTTTGACCTTGTATAAAGTTAGCTGGAGAAGTTAAAGTTATTGTCTAATGTTCGCCGAATTATGAAATGAAATAATATTTCGAATATGCAGACAGTAATTATTGTATTAATGAAATGAATACTGCGTTGAGATTTTCATAGCGTTTCTGTTTTTATTTGACTATTTGGTGGTAATTGTTCTTGTAAATGTCTATATTGATTATCTTATGAGAATTGGATTTGTAGGAATGTTTGATTCGTTAATAACGATTTATGTAGGTTAAATACACATTGAACACAGTTAATCTGTACTGATTGTAATGTACACTTGAATGTTTCGTTTCACTGTGTTGTAGACGATATTTGTACACGTCATAATACCTATAGGCGAGATAAGAGTATGTAATTCGAACAAATAAAATGTTTTGAATGGAAACCTCTATAGGATTTTATTTCAAGTATGTTTTATGGGAGTGAATTGGACTATAAACATTCCAATTTTTATTGTTCGAATTATTTATCGCTTTTAAGATTATTATTCCTAGAGTTATTATTCATGCATACATTTTAATGGACTAACAAATGATTATGTTTTAAACGATTTTATTTGTTCAGAAGCGAGAGAGATCGCCTGGGAAAAGAATGGATCGACTTCGGCGGAGTTTTCGAGACAGTTTTCGACGACGGAAAGACCCCCATGTACCGGAATCGAGTAAACCCCACCAGTGGCAAGCAGACGAAACGGCTGTTCGTTCGGCTACTTGCGCCTTCCATGTTAAGGTACTATTAATTTGTTTATTTTATATCTCGGAAAAGAATCTGTGACATGAGAATAAAACAGGCGTGTACCGATAATTATATCGTGATTATGAACAGATTATTATTTTTTAGAAATCCTAGTTACTTAACGTGTGATGCTAATATATTAAAGAAGACTTTCCATTTTATAGACTGGTTAGAAGGATATTTTTTATTTTTTATTGTTTAATCTTCAAGTTTTACTTTAATATTTTGTCGATATAAATAAGGAAAATGCTCTAAAATAGATAACGTTAAAACCGATATCAATTTTTGATAAGTTAAAACAGTTAAGAATTTTAATTAATTATAAAATAGTTTTCGTTTAAAATGCTGTTAATAATTAACATATTATTCTAAGTTAACGTACGAAGAATAAGCAATTCTTTGAAAGACGAAGAAACCTCCAAACTTTTAAATGATATTGTACACTGTATTATTATTATTGATTTTGTTAACTGTATATACGTATACGAAGGGATTCATGCGACACAACAGTCTAAAATAGAATACGTTTGAGATCATAAAAAAGCACAAAGTATCCTTCCTTTAGAAATTCTATTATTAATCGAATAACTTTATCAACCTTATCATTACAGTACCTGGGATGTGTCGAAGTGTTCGAATCAAGGGGTATGCAAGTGTGCGAGGAAGCTTTAAAAGTACTTAGAGTAAGTGACAGTTACGCGAATAAAACTTCGTACAAGGTGTAAAAAAACCTGCAGAGTAGATCCTTGATTATCCGATTCAATTGAGCCACTAATAGTCTGGATAAATGAATATTCCAGAAAAAAATCTTCTAAGCATGTTTACAAAATTCAATTTCGTATATATTTTGAGGTATAACTTAAGAATCCGAATTATTAAATTTGTTGGTAGCCAATACCCTTAACCTCCTGTCCTATAACTTTTTTCACAACTGTGCTTAATAAAACTACTTTATCATTAATAATTTCGCAGGAAAAGGAAAGAATTTAATGCTTATTCTATGTCCATGTTTACTGCAAAGTTTAAAGACAGGTAATAGACAAGTATTATTCAATTTGTATTAAAAATAAATAAATTAGATTTAGTTTTAAAATTTTCATCATGAGTCTGACACGATAGTATAGGTGAAGAGGTTAACGGAAAATAGTGACTCGATTAATCGAGGCTTTACTGTACGATATATGGAGTAAAGCTCGCAGTTTAATCTTCTTTCTCTGTAATGAACTGACAGAATTCGAGACGACGACCGGTTCGAGCAGTGCTACACGTGTCCGGGGATGGTTTAAGAGTTGTCGAGGACGAAACGAAAGGACTGATCGTCGATCAGACGATAGAGAAAGTTTCGTTTTGTGCTCCAGATCGGAATCACGAGAAGGGATTCAGTTATATTTGTCGGGATGGCACGACCAGGCGGTGGATGTGTCACGGTTTCTTGGCGTTGAAAGAGTCGGTGAGTTCAAAGATACGCATCCGGAAGTACAATTGTTTTTTCATTTTATATCAACTGTTCTTTTCGAGAAATTTAGTTTAGGAAGAAAATAAATATTAAATTTTCCATGTGAAATATTTTTCTCGCGTCAATTATAAAAACTGTACAAATATTTCTTGCAGGACATAAAAAAAATTAAATTTAGTAAAATTAGATTTATTCTGAAAAAAATATCAAATTTCCAATGTGAGATGTTTTGCGTGCGTTAATTATAAATGATATGTGAATTTTTCTTGTAGAAACTTTCAAAAATCGAGAGAGATAACACGATTTTCAGACTTGTATTCAGTATATTCACATCTGTAGAATTTCATTTTTAAATATTGAAGTACATACATTAGAATTGAAATTTGTTGAACAGTTTCAGTTGTGTTAATATGAAGATTAAACATTTTAACCAGTTAACTGCGTCTGACGAGTATACACGTTATCTTAAAGCTTGAAATGATACTAATTCGTTCAACGATGAATTCTTTATTCTTTCAGATAAACATGTAATTCTTCTTTGTTTTGCTTCGGTTTTTCATTAAGATATATTCTAGGTGCAGTTGGTCTGCGTTTGTCGAGTACACATTTTATTTTTTAATTTCATTGCGCGCAAATTGAGAGATTTTTCAAACTAAATTCCACAATTAACAGGTTAAAACATATTTTCCTGTTACCTTTTCCAGGGAGAACGTTTGAGTCATGCGGTAGGCTGCGCCTTCGCCGCTTGCCTCGAACGAAAGCAGAGAAGGGACAAGGAATGCGGTGTCACGATTACGTTTGATTCTAAAACCTTAACCTTCACAAGGAGCGGAAGTTTCAGGCAATCGAGTGTTACCGAACGACTGCAGGATTCACGTGAAAGGGCCGTTGGTCAGTAATCTTTGGAATTAATACAAATTAAATAATTTTATTCATAACGATAGCTCTTTAAAGTGAACACAACACTTTACAAATTTCAGGAATGATTTAAAAACTTTTTTATAGGGTAACGATTTGATAAAAATGTATTATTTTTCTTATTACATTGATACAGTGTTAGGAAATATTTAAATGAAAATTTTGAACTTCAAAAAAAATTGGTTTTCGAATGTTATTCGAAATATCTTCGCTCTATATCCTCGTTTACTCTAAATCACTGTAATTGGTAATAGTAAAATAATATTTAATTTAGATTCGAAAAAGTCAAGCAACATTTATATCTATTGTATTCTGTTTGAAATTTTTGTCACGAGTCTGACACGATACTGTAATGCAAGGAGTTAAAAGTTTCGGTTCTTACAGATGTACCCCCGGTGAAGCAAGTCTACAACCCCTTCGCTATCGAGAGACCACACGCTACTCCCTCGATGCTCGAACGGCAAGGTTCCTTCCGCGGTTTCACGCAACTGAATCAAGCATCTCCGTTCAAAAGACAACTCAGTTTGCGGGTGAATGATCTTCCTAGTAATCTTGAACGCACACGTAGCCACAGCCTTGAACCGACGGATCTGTCGCGATTGCCGTCCGCCATGTCCCACTTCATACCGGTGAAGCCGCCAGGTAAGATCCATCGAGTAATCACATTTTGATAATCATTCGATTATTTCTTCGAGTAGGCTGGACATAGAATAATCTGCTTCTTCGTTTTTACAACAGAATTCGAAGGATATGACGAAGGTCATTATTCCCTATTCTGTTAAGTGTCCATGTTGCCTGCCCCTTCTTTTATGTTCTAGGATCGTCCTCGTTCTATGGTTAGAAATACACGTTGCAATGAGAAACTAATTCTTTGAAGGAGAATGATGAGAGTGAGATTTTAAAGAGACACGAGGAAAATAACTTTCTAGAAGAAAATAAATAATTATTCATTATCTAAACAAGAGTTTAGAGTAAGAAATTTGTACTAAGGAATAATTGAGGAAGATTAATTTAACCTTGTTTCCGAACATTTCTCATTGTATCGTGTCTACTTAAACAGTAGAATGAAATGAATAAATAGAAGGAAGAAAAACTGAAGCTGAACTCTTTAATACAACGTAGTTAAACCTTGTAGCTTTCTGACAATCCTTTTTCAAACAATTCCTCGTCTTTGTTTAGGTACTGTTTCCTCGTTCAGATTCTTTCTCTAGAAATCTCCTATCTGTAGGTTTCCACTAGACATCTCTGACAAGTGTTCACGTGATCGTGCAGCATGTTCTTGTAGTTTTTGAGCATCCGTTCAGAGCACCAAGTTTAGACAGTGTTTAAGTTAATGTTTAGAATTCTCAGCGTGTGAAACGGTTGGTAGAGTCAGTTTTATGAATGTTTTTACAGTTAGCCCGATACCTGAGATATCACCAAGTGGCCAGGACAGTGTTTCAGCAATGTGTCAGCAGATTTCACGAGGTCTTTCTCTTTTGACGAACAACGATGACTTCGGTCCGCTGCCTGCTCAGAGCAGTACAAGCTCCGTTGCTAAACAGCTTTTCATCAGCACCACCAGCAGTAATTCTCCGCCAGGTGCATATCATTTAATTTTTAAACGAACTATTTTATCTGTAATTGCAGACTTGAGGTCTTTGAGATACATACAAACAGCAGAAACACGTGGTTTACCTAATTCTGTGATAATATGCGTTCAGTTATATATCGTTTTTTTAGTTAGTATGACAATAACACGAAGTAAAACAACATACGTAATGATGAGTTATGATTTTTACGTTTTTTTGAAAATTTATTGCAGTTTGTGAATCGTCAGACATTAACATATTCTTGTTGTATTATTAATGTCCATATCTTTTCTGAAATCTTCTAAACTTTTTTCCTTTCCATGTTTTGCTTTTCTCAGCATTTCTTCTTGTTCACTCTGCCTTCTACACTTGCCTGAAAGTTTTGTGCAAGTTAGGTTAACGTTATTTCACATGTTTGGCAACATTGTCTGCACGGTCATGTAAATTTTTGATGACTAAATTAAACGATAAACATATTACAAAAAAATTCACAAAAGAGAAGTATAAAACAAAAAATAATATGTATGTGCATGGCGTGCAACATTTCTGTTTGGTTGTGCATAGTAAAGAAGGGACGATAAAAATATTTTACATTTTATGATGAATTAAATAAAATATGGAGCTTTCGCGTGGCTTGTTTATTTGCAGACATTTTTGGAAATATTGCACCCCATAAACTTAAGATTACAATGTTATTTGTATGATCGTTCTACAACGAAAAATTATGTTAAAATTGTGCTATGTACATGTTGGTATATAACGTAATGTAGTACCTCATGTATGATATCAGTAAGGTTAGAAAAATTTTGATTCGAGTGGTAAATATTAAGAATCTGTACATATGCTACAACGTTGTCTTTAATATCGATCGGTGACTATATAGAGGGATCAAACTCGATGACGCACACAAGCATCCCTCGGAGACAATAATACAATCCACCAACCGCCGCTTATTGATGAAAATCGAATTCTCATTAAATTCAGAGTTATGCCATAATAACATTATCAGCTGACCGAAAACGTTTCAGTAACGAAAATTGCGAGTTCAAATGTGCTATAAATCGAATAATACCGTGGATTAAATCAGTATTAATTAATTTCACTTAAACCGGATATCACATACCTAGCTCAATAAAAATGAGATTTCTATTATATAATCACTCTGTTTACGCTTTAAAGACATTTAATGCATCAGAAACATTGTTATATTTAAGACAATTACTCGTTCAATAAACAATTTTTCTTTATATTTTCAATATGTCATGCGATATTTTCTAATATTCTATGCAAGCCACAAATATGAACATCAGACAACGTGAGGTCGATTATTAAAATTGATTGATTGCCCGATCTCATTTAACTTGTTAAATGTCCATATTTTTAATAGTTTTTAGTGGTATACTGAATTTTGCACAGAAGCCTACTTAACCATTCTTCTTATATGTCTTTCCTTTTGTAAATATATTTCTTTTTGTTATTAACGATATTTATGATGTAAATAGTTTCTTTTAAAAATTGGGCCATCTCTACCCGACTTATCGTAATAACTACCAATAAATTAGCATAAATATAAAACCAATAAGTATAAAAACCAATAATTATCATATTTTATCGCAGTGACTAGCAGTAGCTCCCTGGACGAGATGAAGTTACAGAACGGACCAAGTTTGAACAACAACAATAACAACAACAATAACGACAAGAACGAGGATCTCAGTAATTTGAACCACGTCGGGACCACTTGGCAGGAATCTCCGTCGCCAGTTCTGTCTTCGAATCATCGGCTGACACCGATCCTGAACAAAACTTCCAACATAAGTCCCATTCTTCCAAGAACGAGCACAGCAACGCCGATCGTGATGAGCACGCCGGCGCCAGCTAGCAGTGTTGGTGTGTTTGGTACTCCGCCATCGGCGAGTCCAGCTTTCAGCACAGCGTCCACATCCTCTTTAGGGAACGCATCCACGCCCGCCGTGAACAGGTCACCGATTCCGAAGACAACGTCCCCGACCACCAGCGTCAATTCAGCTTCTCCGGCTCCCTCCGGCAGCCAGGCCACCGATGTTAGTCAGATTAGTCAAATTCCAACGGCAAACACGATTTCTACGACGGCGGTAAGATTTTCATAGTTGTTTGGCACTTTTACAAATTTTGTGTGATTGAGAAAGTACGACGTATTAGATACAATAAAATGTGTCACAGCAGGCCAGAGTGTGGTTAAACGTGCAAAAGAAGTTGAAGATTGGAATAAAGTTTTGTTGTTCGAGAATTTATTTTCGAGAAAATCAATTTTGACCAGTTTTTAAGTACCTACGTTTTTTCAGCATTCAACTCTGTAATATACACTATAGCTTCTATTCGCATTTGTATTTATAAATGTAGTAATAATCAGCATTGACCTTCATATACATAATTTTAGTTGCGTATTAGAAGTAGGAAATTAAAGAATTTACAGTAATTGAACTTTCCCCCAGATATAAATTTACCTTCTACATTCTTATGTATATACTTCTTAGTATCGAACAAAATATAATTCAAAGCAACGCCATTTTCTCAGTTATCTTGTACATGGATTGTTCAAAACCAATGACCAATCTTTCATCTAGAAATACACCAAAAAGAGAATTATTCCTTTAAATTAAGTGACTTTATTTTTTTAACCAACCAAACACATTTCTTGTAAACACAAATAAAAGTGAACCACATACTACAACATCCTCAAAGAAAAATATATTTTGTCTTCCATCGTTACAGATCAAGGGAATCAACACAATATCTATTTATAATCAAATAACGTCTCGTCTAGTTTGTAGTTCAACTCTAAGTGATATTCAAGAAACATATTCATGCTTAAAAACCTTTCAACAATCATCTTCACCGTGACACAACGTTTCAGGTTCAACCAGTCTCAGCGACAGCTGCATTACCGAAACCGGAACAATGGCTAGGCAGTATAACCGGCTCGGTGCCTCCGTCAGCGCGATCTCCCTCGCAGATCGGTCAGACGAGTCCCCGACGAGCGCCGCCGCTGCACGCGAGAGCGCTGTCTCTAGGATCAGCCGCGATGAGCCAAGCATCCAGAACAGGGCCATCTGACCCCTTCGACGCGGAATGGGCGGAGATCGCGGCGAGGAACCTGCGGCAGTCGAGCACCACGAACCCGTTCATAATGCCGAACGCAACGCAGGCGTTTCAGGTGCAATTGTAGCGCCAGGAGTTAATTAACAGCGTGGCAAAGTACTTCCATTCGAGCACATAGTAACGGATCAAGTCTGTTCGCGCGTTAGTCCCTCGCGCGACTAGGAATATTCACGCGCGAGTCACTTAAACGGGACTAAGACGATCCCCTCGAGGATCATGATCGAGTGATACGATTGATCATTGAGTCGGGAGAAAAAAGGGGAAAGACGACATCGATCTCGATGAGACGTTTAGTAGCAAATGGGAATGACGAACCAGCACAAAAGTAAATTAGAAGAAACAACACGTACCCGTAACGTTCTTTAGACGAACTAGTTCACGCACACACAGCCTCGATGACCTTAGTTTCAATGTAAAACACGAGTCGATATCGGGGTAACAGTAAGAGGAGGGACCATTCCTCGTTTGGTCGCCGTTCCGCAACGGTGACGCCCGTTGGGGATCGGCAAACGATTGTCGTCAGTTCTGGATCAATAATTACCTAAATGTCTGTCACGAAATACTTATAAAAACGAGATGCCACGCGGTTCAATCTCGGATAGTTTAGGCTCCCAAAACGATTAACCCCGATGTTCTCTGCATGAAGAAGCAAAATTTTAAAAAAATGAAACACACACGCACCCAGAATTATTCAAAGCACAGTGTTTTCGTCGATAATGAAAATGGAAGAAAAAAAAGGAAGTAATATATGAAAAAGAAAAATATGTATAAACAACTATGAGATGTAAGTAGCTTAGTTTCTCGGCTTCGTGGTGAAAAGATATTTTCTTTTTTGAGAGGCGGTAACAGCCGCGCGACGAGGGAGGGGCGCGTGAATGAACCATTCTGTCGATCGTGTATTAGGAATTGATAACGGGTGGGAGGAGATGTAGCTAGAAATATTTCGATAGACAACTTTAGTAGGGTCGATGAGCTCGTTGACATAGGTCGTGAAGGACTGTGATAGACATCGAGTCGTGGGCCAGTACTTAAAAAAAACGAGGCAGTGGAATCGAGCGGCTGTTGTGGATTTGCTCCATAAGGTGACCACGCCTAGAACAAGGACCCAGGCGCCATCTTGGTGGGGGTTTCTTTCGTTTCCTAGCCGACAGAATACGCAAAACTACATCTAGTTACTTAAGCAGATTAGATTATTAAAAAGAAGTTGTTAGAGTCAGTACGTTCCAAGCTATTGTTGTCTACATATCAAATTGCGGACCGCCTTTATCGCTGGGTCACGATCGACGCGCAAGCTGACGTTTCATTCGACGGATTTAATACCCGCGCAACTGGTGCACGAGGAAAAGAAAAACGAAAAAAAGGTACTTCCCCTGCGGATTAGACAATTATTCACGAGAAGTATTTCGCGAAACTTGAACCAGGGCAAACCATGTACGAAATTGCGTTCTTGCGTGTATTTGCTCGAGGGAATATAATGAGGTTTCGAAGTGAAAAATATCTTTATCACTTCATTTAGTTAAAAATTTAAATAACATCCAAGAACTTTAATTTATCTTTGATTTATCCTTTGGACACTGTTCGATTCGAAATCGAGCTGTAGACCTTAAACAGAACATTTCAATACTATCTTTTTTCAGTATTAAGGCGAAGGATGAAGGTACTACTTGCAGCTTTGTTCCCGTACATTTCTGAAACTTGAAACTGGAATTAGAAAGTTCCTCGCCTATACGTATCAAATAAATTGAATTAAACACGTTACCAACACTTTCTCACGAGTAAAAATTCGTGTACCCTGTCTTCAATTTTATCATCTTCAGCTTGCCTGTAGTGCCTCACTATATTCCTTCCATCAAGTACAAACTGTGTTACTGAT
The DNA here is from genome assembly GCF_051020985.1 of Nomia melanderi. Lineage (NCBI taxonomy): Eukaryota > Metazoa > Arthropoda > Insecta > Hymenoptera > Halictidae > Nomia > Nomia melanderi. The sequence continues at coordinate 12,771,336 of NC_135002.1, read as the reverse complement.
TGTTATAGCGTATATCACTTGTTAAAATCCCCTAGGAATGAGAGTGGTTCGAGTCACCCTTGTGTTTTCGAGGGATCAGGATCTCTTGGCCTGAGGCATTCGATGCGGTTTAAAGTTTCCTCAAGGTCCTCCGACTCGCCGCTTTCATTCACAGGGACTCGAGGGCGCTTCCGCGCGTCCTGCGTAGCACTGAATTAGGGATTGACACTGTATCGCAAAAGCTTCTTCCATTCAGTTAGCGTGAACCTTCTCGGTTTCTTAAAACGAATTGGCGGTTGAGCCCTTACCGTATGCTTCTTAGTAGCACGGCCGAAGTTTCCTGAAAGAGGGCTGCGGAAAGTTAGTGAAATATTATGGAGTCAGGGTTTCGTTCGGTCAAAACAGATCCATTCGTGGAAGTTCGGTGACCTGTAATAACGAACAGTGTGAAAATTCGTAAAATAATTCATTCTTTATTCGTTTGTTCGTTCATACATGCATATTTACAGCAGTTCGTTGTGTTTAAATCATTTAACAGGGATATCGCGTAACACTTTGATTGTGTACCATACAGAATTTACAAAGTTAAAATAATATATTTAATAAAACGAAAGTTTTACAGTTAAGATTTATCGTAATGAATATTTTTTTAATTTTCTGGTGTTTCACAAATTATAAAGACAAGATGTTACTATGAAAATTAATTTCCAAATGTAGGAAAAGAATAGATAACAGCTGCTACAGTCAAAGTGTTAATAAGGTACTTGTACAATCACTATACGGACAGTAACATAATATATGGGACCTGCTTCAACGATTAAGTCTAGCGTTAACACATGACGCATGTTACCGTTTTGTCGTTAAACTTCGTGGGTGCTAACAGGCTACGTAATATCCTAATCTAAGCTTGCGAACGCCTTATTATCGATCAGTATCAATTCTCAAGATTCCGACTATTTTTCTCCAGATAGTCGTGTGAAATCAGTGATTTCACGATGAAGCTAATTCAGAAGGAACGTCTCGCTGCATGTGCCTTAGTGTATACGTAGGTTAAGCTCCGGGGCTAATATCGGACAGCATTAATTTCCACAAATAGAATTTCTTATTTCCATACACTAAATCCATCGGTGAACCGGGTCCCATATGTTTCCATTCTGTCTATATTTTGTTTCATCGAAATTCTCGAAGAAATGTTAAAATCATTATTAGTGTGCGGTAAGGGTTGATTTCACGAGTGTAATCGCCATTATCGGAGCAGAACAGGTTTCATCCCGAGATATATACGTAGCAGAGGGGGTACGTGTTCCATGGTCACTTGGACGACTCGTATGTGCGTGTGTGTGTGAGTGTGTATGCATTGTACATAACTTAGTTATTTAAAAACCGTAACCGCAAGGATCGGGTAGGGCGAGCTCGAAGAAATCGGGGAGAGAAAGCGCGAGAAGAATAAAAAGAGAGGGAGCGAATGAGTGAATGCATGATAATGTATGCGTGCGAACAAGTCGACGAGCGAGGGATGAAGAAATGCTGTTCTTCGTTGCCGACCGTTCTTTCTTTTTCTATTTTACGTTGTAACCTGTAAGTTATCTTGTAAATAGTCCAGTAGGCGTTCTACTCAGCACAAAAAAGAAACGTTGCTTCTGCGTTCGACGATGACCATGATTAATTCTTTGGAAAGCGGGTTGGGGAAGGTTGGGGGGGGGGGGGGGTAGGAGATCAAGTTGTTCGGGCGAACGACGGAAACGAGCGACGACGCTCGTCACGCGGGAACATCGTCGAAGTTCGACGAGGCTGTACTCGACAAAGGTTTCGAGTCACCTTCTGTCCGTCCCGTAAATCAAAATGAAAGATACCGTCGAAACGAACAATTCCTGTTCGAGCAGTGGAAGCGCGATCTGGTACTTACCGCGGGGGCCGTGGAGAATGGAACTTTCGGTTGACCGATGTACTTAAAACATTAACGAAGGCGTACGGTTCGGCTGAACGAGTCTGGAAATAGTTGACGGTGTCCGTGAGAATAAACTATTTAAGAAGAAAACGGACGAAGTATCATCTGATCGGCAGAGTTTCGTAGATCTGTTATCGACTGCTACGGTTCAATAACGAAGCAACGTAGCAGAGAATTACGGTGTAGATTCCTCTGGTGACTGATTGCATAATCTCTGGCATCCGAATCTTTTTGTCTCAGTTTCAGTCTGCCAAATCGTAGCTAGTTTCATTTTTATTCGTGTACACTGGATATATCGTGGACATTGCGAAGCTTCGCTGGGAATTCGGAGGAAGGACTGGGGGGGGGGCGAGCGTGTAAAATACAATACAGTGATTTATTATTATAACACTATCGCCTAAGTACTTACCGTTTTATTTTTCTTTCGTCTTCTTTTTTTATACATCCTATTTTTTTGTATCTCGATGTATTTTAATTATTCGTTCAGGTACGCTTTTCGTTTAGGGTAGAAGTCTGAAAGGAAGAGTGACGGCGGGAGGGAGGGAAGGAGGAAGAGAATCACATCCTGACCGGTTTCCGTTTCTTTTTGTTTTTGGAGCTCAAAGTAATCAAAAGAAGTAAACGGTTAGTGGATTTCAAGATTGTGGAGAATTCGGTTCCGACGTGAAAAAGTATAAACGGATTTCGTGTCCGTGAAGGAGACATTCCAGTGTCTCGTTCGAACGAAGGAGACTAGGGGCATTTAGAATCGTTTTCACGAAAAGGCAGCAGTTACACGCAGGGACACTGGAATTAGGGGATGTGTTTTAGGTGCACCGCGTGCCAAATTGTAAACGTAACAACCGCGTTGCCTGCGAGTTTCGACAGTATATCGTGCACGCTTCCGTGGTTGTGTTTGTACATATTGTCGCCGATCGATTCCTGGATCAATGTACGACTGCGTGTATATTACGTGAAAGTATCCTTATTCGTTTTACAATGTATCTGCCTCTGTAAAGATACAATTTATTATAATATCTGTTGTGATTACCAAACTGTTTTCCTCGTTCTTTCTGGCCTTCCCCGTTTTCTTTGTTATTTAAGAACAAGATGATGTATCATTTTGAATTGTACGTTATTTTTTTATTAATATAAACATCGAAACGTTAATATAACAACGATCATACGTATTTATATATGGCAGTCCATGATTCGGTTGTTCGACTTTATTTGATACAGAAATTAATATCTATCTCTTTTCCGCCGTACAAATGGGAATTATTATAGTGCAGCAAATATCCTGAACGAACGACCATTTATTGTCCATTGGTTTAATAAAACGGTAAATCGAAAGAGAATTGAATTAATTGAGTTTTAAATCATTGAAACATTCTATTCATTTTAAATAAATTCTGCTGGTGAATAAGATTTCTTTAACTGCATGGCTTCTCATTTGTGAATTGTAGAAGTATAGAATTTATATTGATTATTGAATACTATTGATAATTTGTTTTTATTTTAATTAGGATCAATATTGTGATTTAAGTTAATATCAATGGAAACTAGTCAAGGTCACTTAATTTCTTTTATAATCTATACGTAAATAAATTCACGTTGCTGTCAATAACCTTAATCTTTCTTCTTGAAACTTCATTCGAGTCTCGGACAAAATTTACAGTAAAAACAATAGTCGTCAAGAAACATAGAAATTTTGGTTGAAATTGGAAATTAATTGGTAAGATGACTACACTTGAGGAAGCATTGGCAAAATACCTTCCCAGCGTGCCTTCTCGTTGTTCCTCGAGAATCGTCTGTGATTTCGAGTGCCCGCAGTGTCCTAATATTCGTCCACCTGTCACCGGTACTTCCCCTGTTCGTTTTCAGCTCACTTATACATGTGACAGGTAATTTAAAATATAATTGGTAAATATAAGTAAGAAATAAACAGAAATATTAACCCGTGATTTCTAACAGTGCGACGTATTCGCCGTGCTATTTTCCACGTCCAATAAATTGCCCTCCTCCCAAATTTCTCCCAGTGAATAAAATTAACTGTTCTCTGAAGTGGATTGATTGCTGTGGCAGACCTGTACCTGAATGTTTTCGTTGACCTGATATTCTGGTATTTACGTATTGTCCTCTATTCATAATATAAAATAAAATTGAATAATTTAAGGAAGAAATTACTAGGATCATGAATTTCACTTACAGAAAAACTCTATTCGATTGAATACTTTTAAAATTGTTATAATTAAACAAGAAACCAAGATTGTAAAATTATATGTGTTTTTGCACGAATTCATCTATTTAAATAGTTTTCATATAAATCTTAATGCATACGTATTTTCTGCGAAATGTGTAATTTTACATATTTTTAATTAACTCGTGTACGAGAATTACACAACAAAATACAGATAAATTGGAGTCTTTATTTTAATTTCGTCTAAATGAATCAGCCGATAGAAAACTTTTAATTTCGCGTGAATAACTAAGTTTACAGCTCTGAATGTATCAAATATAAAAAACAAAAGAAAGGTAGCCAATTTACAGAGAATTTGAAGTTATGTTCACTGCATCATTTTGGCTTAATGCAATTACCAAATTAATACATTTCTCGTAACACCTTTTTAAATTATTGTCCGCTCACATAATGATCCCTGCTGGAACTTGTCTTCGCGTCTGCAGTATTGTCCGCAGTTTGGAGTACGAGTAAAATTGCAACATGGAAATGTCTTGTTGTTCTTCTCCAGAGAAGAAACAGCGAACCAGTACCTTGCCACCACCGTGTTGTCATGGACCTAAACCCAGTATCTACATCTGGCCAAAGTACGGTTGTCCTCCTCCGCAAGAATGTCCACCACCCAAGTGTCGTTGCCCTCTTCCTCCGTGTCCACCCTTGGTACGTACACGTTTCATTTATTAAATCCAGTTAATCACATTTACTGTTACGGTAAGAGTATAAAATCTACAATATAAATTTGTAACGATAATAAATAATGTATTTTCTTTTTAAGTAAATTATAAACATAGATTAATCCTTTAATTGCTCTCATCGTCTATAAGCAATAAAAGGAAAGTAATATATAACACTTATTTATTCAATAAATAATTAACAATTTATTTTTTCATCAATCAAAAAGGAAACTGAATCAGTTGAGATTATAAATACCAAACCTAGTAAGAAATAATTGTTACACTTGCGGGGGATGAAGTATTAAATTAATTGTGCATTTAAAAATTTAACTTCTACTTTTTATTTTTTTCTAAAATGTCCAAATATCCAAAATGTCTATTAACCCATTCGCTACCAGCATTTCTTTCAATAGCAGTCTCCGGGGCGATAATATTTCGTTAAATAAAACATATCGCCTTTATAATATACAAATAGTATTCAAGAAAAAAAATCTTCGTAGCTTCCTGCACATTATACCATGCGTTACAATATTAGATGAAAACACACATAAATGTAATTTATTCTTGTTTACACAAAGCACGAAATACTAATGGTTAAAATATAAAAATCTAGAAAAATATTAAAATGACTAAATTTAAAGAATTCCAATTTAACCCCTTGCCCTACAATATCGTACCAGGCTCGTGGCGAAGATTTCAAATAGAATTTAACAAACATAAATATTATTTAATTTGTTTGAATACAAATTACATATTATTCCTCTCTTATCGATTATTACACCTTCAAGCACACGTTGACATGTAATAAGATTGGAATTTTCTCTTATTTTCGATAAATTCTTAATAACGAAGTAGTTAGATTAATATCAGTGGAGAAAGAAATCATAGGGCAAGGGGTTAACGAATTTGTGACGCTGATAGCGAACGTGTTAATAATGGAACGATAAGAAAAAGGTTTTTATAGACATGTAGACCACGACCAGAACCACCAACCCGACCACCAACCATCTGCATCCCTGCACCATGTCCGTCACCTCCTCCGCCAGTTCCGATTCGATGCCCACCACCACCTAAAACTACCAGCGTGTCTCGCGTGCAATTTTGTATTCGTAACGTGTGCGGGTATTGCACTTACGCCCCTTGTTACTTTTCTAATCCTCCAAAGTGTCCCTGTTTGAATTGTTGTTGAATTTTAATCGCAGAAATTATATTTTGTGGTAAAATGATTTCATTTTTTAATACATTTTTCTTATACTTCAGTGCAATCGTGCTGCCTTTCATGGAAAAGAAGTTTTTCTCGTCACTACTTCATTGGGTTGTTTAGAAAGTCTTGACATTTCTTGATATTTGTATTAAGATACGGAGATGAATATTATAAATAAATAAATGAATTGATAAATGGCGGAGAGTTGTTGAAAAAAATAAAAGAACGTACACTTTAGTGCTGTTTAATTTAATAAAGGGAAATTTACCTTTAAGTTTTCATCAAAAATAATGAAAATGTGTTTACTAACACAATATATCCATTATGTTCTTTTTCGAAATTGAAAATGTTGTGAGAAGTGGAGTATCCGATTTCAGATTTTTACTATTTTGGACTCAGAAATTTACGAAACACGATATTCGTCGACTGAAAATTTCAAACGAATTTTCACGAATGGGACATAAGCCATATTATATTTCAATGATATCGGCTGTACTATTATATTTCAATAGCAATTATAACCGTTTTTAGACAAAGTGTCAAAAACAAATTGAGACGGTCACAAAATTCAGTTTTTTATGTCAAAAATATACCTAGTTTAAATGTTTTGGATTTATAATAACTGAGATCTGAATATTGATATAAAACTCGATAAATTTATAACAATAATTTATATGGTTTATTAAGGGGTTTTCCAGTAACAAAGGAAATACATATTTTATTAAACGATATTTAAATGTATTATTTCATTATGTATGTATAAAATTTGCAATTTGACATGCGGCGTATAATTAAAGAAATTAAATATTTGTTACAATTTATTTTCGCCAATATTGAAAGAAATGAGACGCATTAATCACCATTTTTTAAGTGGAACATTAATATTTATAAGAATAAATATTATCTTTTGTTTTATATGTAACATATAAAGTAAAAATTTAAACAATCATTAATCGAACCGTTGCAAAATGTTATTGACAACTTTCATTATCATTTACCTTACATAGAAACTCAAGAATGTATTAATGTACAATATATAGTTAATTAGCACGTTTCTTTTAATACCGGATCAATAGTACATTTTACTTTTAATTCTCGTTCTACATATCATTTTTATTATAATTGTGTTATTTAAATTAAATAAAATAAATTTAATTAAATTCAGTAAAATTAAATTGTTTCTTTCAAAATTGGTACACGTACAAATGCATCAGTATTGTTATCACTAACAGTGTATTATATAAGGACAGTTCTGTCTTCTCGAGATCATGTTAAGCAGTTTCGCCATTGCTCGCCATTATAATAAGTAATACATCCTGGGACGATGTAACGGTAATGTCGACGAACGCTGAGGATTGCAGATTATCCAACAGTCGCTGACTCGCTGTTCTCCCTTTGTGCTCGGATTATTGCAGGTTGTATCTCTGCGCTGGCTCGTTGTCGTTTGCATCGTTCGAGTCATTGAAAATACAAGGCAATAAAGTCTTTACGGTTATCAGGGCAACTTGGTGAATAAAAACATACCTTGATTGTTTATTCTGCTTGCTTTGGTACATTCGATCAGAATATTACTTTCCATTCCGTTTTATTAAGTCGGCGCTTACAAATTGCTGTTTCATTCAAAGAAGTTGAAAAGTACACATTTATATAAATTTCGCTCTTAAACCAGTTCAGCTCATTCCAGTTTTATTTTTCTTTTAACAACGATTAACTTTTTAGACGCCTTGTAAAAACCAGATAGCAAGTTATCTATGAAGATTAATGTTTTTTAAAGATACGAACTTAATGTTGGAGAAAGTAATGCTGTACATTATTGTTTTATATTTAATTTCGACGTTTTTCACATGAAATATTCAACATTTTTTTATAAGATATAGACGACATTCTTTGAAATTAATAAGAAGACATACATAAATTAACAAACAAAACTATTTTATTGCAATATTTTACGTATTGATGTATTGTACAAAACTTAATATTATATATAAGACTTTCTAATTTTTCTATATCAAATCAAGTGGTAACTGAGAGTCACCTGTCGAGTGCAAAGGGTTAATATAGGAATACAGAAATAATATTTACGATATCGATCAAATGTATTTTGGTTAAAATTTTAATATGAAAGAGCACAACTAATTAGTAAAAATATTATATTTTAATGTATCTCTGGTGTTATCTCTCTATGAAATTTGTTTGCAACGACTTAATACAGACTTTTTTGAATATTTCATTCAATTACCCATGAGCAACACCCATCAAGAATCTCAGTGGAACAGGAAGAAAAAAAGAGGTGAGGGCATCACTGGCAACCGAATGGAAAAATTCTCGGTATCTGGTCATTGTCTTGTCTGCGTACCCGAAGACCCACGAAGACTGCACCCTTGTGTTTTGTATCTAGTTACGTCCATCTTCCTTACCCGCTTCATATTATACGGATTACATTATTCATGCTACCCTTTATCCGAACCGTTCTTCGACGAGGAGGAACAATCGAGTGCACGGGACGGGGACAAAAGTAGACGACGCCTTCGACGATTTAACGAAGCAATTTAAGCGTCTGAGTTGTCTGTTCTGTGCGTAAAAAAACAATTTGATACGGCAAGCTAACAATAATAGAAGCATGCTGACTTGCATTAGACTGAATTCTTGTGATTCGTTTTTGTATTTCTCAAGGAATCAATGCTGTACATATTTTTACTACGTTAATTATTAACATAACATCTACAGATATTTTTGTCCTGAATTGTTTCGTATAAAGAATTGTTGTAATATATTTGAGAAAAGTAAACAACACAGAAAACAGCAAAATAGCAAATCACAAAGAAGATAGTCCCACTCTAAAATTCTTTAAAATATTTATATTTATTAAGATTTTCGTTTAACAAATGTCAACCAATGAATCTAGAATTATAAAATATCGTTTCAAACTTGTTATATAAATGGTTGCATAAAAGTACGTGGCAGTAACATAAAAATGTAAATCTAATATTTCTCAATTTTTTCGCGTTCCATTTTTATTTATTTCCAATTATTGAAGAGCTATGTCTCGTTCGAGTTGCACGAGAAAGTATACAAGAAATAACGCACAAATCGTATTAAATCTCAAGAAATCGGGATCTAATAAATTGTAGATATCAATATTACTCAAGTAATTTATGCAATTATCATAGTTTTTGTAACAGTTTCATAGTTTTTCGAATTTGATCTTCTTAATATCGTACACTTCCGATACTTTCCATAAGTAATTACTCGGAATCCCATTAGGTGAAGTCCGATCGTGTTGAAGGGTTGCATTCACGTGGCACACGATGTTCTTAGGAAAGCGATTTATAGTTCGAAGGAGCTGGTCATGGTGGATGTCAAGTATATAAGTTAGAATACGTCCTGAATGGCAGAGGGTTCGTTTTAACGTCCCCGTGACCCGCTGTACCTTTCGCTCTCGCGCCATTATACTCCCGGCTTCCTATTTGCTGTAGACTGTTATTTTAGTTCTAATAACGGAGAGTGCTCATCATGCTTGGATGAGTTGGAGAAATGTGTGAACGGACGCTGTAATGCATGCACGTGTAACGTGAGAAAGCGAATGGACTGTTTCTGTCGCGAGCAAGTAAGTCAAACAATGTTGGCGGCGAAATCCCTTTCGTCGAATGAAAATGTCCAAAATATCGGTCCCCCATTACCGTCACTGTTTTTCCTATGCACTGTTCTTTAAGGGTACGAAAATAGTATATGCAGTTCAGGGGCTGAATTGTGAATTACTTTATAAGTGCAAATGACTTTTGTGCCTTTGTTGTTAATAAGATGATAAACATTAGTATACTATTGACCAGAACGTAGAGATCAGGAATCAACCAGCTTCAGGACAGAAATGAATACGTTTACTTTAATATTAATTAGAAATTAATGAAAAACTTGAAATTGAATGAAACTTTTATTGAAAATTTTAATTGAAATATTTTTATTGCTTTTTTAATGGTTTAGATAGCTTAGATTTACCATTTCTTAAGTTTGTTGTTATTAAAATAATTTACGCAAATATTTATTCTTAATTTAGTTGGAAGTTTGGTTTTCTATAAATATCTTAAATATATTATAATAGTGATAAATGTATAGAGAAATAATGGTAAAATAAAACGGTGATCAGTGTATGTCATCATCAACGCTGAAGAAGCTTCACGTGCATTGAATCCATTCAGAACAGAGCCATAAAAATGAATACACGCGACAGGCACTTCATGGTCCGTAACGAAACAGAGATAGGTATGAACGACTCTTTCTATGGATAATTGAACCGATCTTGCCGTTCTTCATAATTCGGTCGACCAGAACCTCTTTACCGATTCGGCATACGTAGCGTATTATTATGCAAAGTACTAGCAGTTCCAAGGATAACGAGCGATAAGCAGGAGATCAAAACTGAAATCGAGCTTCACACCTTGTTGATATTAAGGCATAACTTTATCTTCTTTTCAAACAATGAATTATCGATCGTATAACTTTAAGATGCTATTAAAATATCGAGGAATAATTAATAATAGCCAATTTTCTAAATAGTTTATCGATTATAAAATAACTTTTACCTTCTGATCTTATAAAACCTTTAAATCTCAAAAACTCCATGCAACTTCTTTCTCAATTGATCAAATTATTATATTCGATGCAAATCAAATTTTAACGGTGACATTGACTTGAATAATTGATTATGAAGAAAATATAATAATTTTACAATGTTATATGTGGGTAGTAGGGTGCGAAATGACTGACCAGTTTTAACGAAAACTCTTATTTATTACTCAACATTTATAAGATACGCGGAAAGATTTCCGTCTGACCTAACGCCAGAACGAATGGACGTGAAGTGAGATGTGGCTATCACGGCAGCTTCCATTTAACGTCGCTTCACCCTCACATCTTTGTCCGCAGACAAAGATATGGGGTACATGGAAATTCCCATGATTTCGTTCGGAAAAAGGGAGGTTTTCCCCCACGTGCGGAGCTAGGTAGTTTGTTTGTTTCATCGCCCGATGTAGGGCTCGAGAATTTAACGCACCCGCACGGGTTTGCAATGCTGATGTTTGCTTACCCGTGCTACCTGGGCTAGAGCATCCGCACGACAAGAAAACCTTTCCTGTGTCCCGTTATGCCGCCACATTATAGAAAAATTTGAATTGCGTTGAAATCTCAGTCGTCAGTTAAGAGTTAAATGTTAAATAATAAACGTTAAATATTACAAGAGAAGTATCTATGTTTGTATACTACGGTTTCTATACCACTCAACTTTGTTTCCGTGAAACACAAACACGACTCTGGCAATCTTATATAAGCTTGAACGCAAAGAAAATCGTTCGCTCCTCTTCGGTAAACTTTTGCCGGTGCTCTTCTAAGAGCGACAGGAAATTGCAGTGGTTATTTACAATGCCAGCGAAGTCGTTCTTTGTCTTCGATGGTCTTGGTGGAGTGTTAAAAATCCAGCCTTTATGTGGGTGAAAGCAATTAACTCGGTATACGATATGAAATTCACCAAGAATGAACTGTTACATTGTGTAACAGGTATTTTTAAAGTATAATGATTGCTTCCATACATTTGAAAATTTAGATGATCGATCAGCGGCTCTTAAAAATACCACTGAAATAATGCCTCGACGCACGTGATTGAAATTATCCATATACCGTGATTATTTTGTTTCAAACTATTGTAAGAATTATTGATAAAGACCATTGTAATTAGCGTATATGAGTAATTACTATTTATTATGTAATTATGATAAATCGTGGCCTAATATTTAACAAAAACCTGCTGCATTTATTTATCTTGAATTTAACTACTATAATTACAAACCTCTAAGCTAAATGCTAATGCTATAGGAAAAACGATTTATTAACTAAATGTAGTTAATAAATGTGTGTGTTATAATGTCCGTTTCTGTTTTCTCATTTAATAATTAATTGCTTGGTATGTTCAGAACAAATTACATGAACCCAACAATTGACTTTGCATTATAAAAGTATAATAAAACCGTATCTAATGAAAACTAATTCGAGCAACAATCACGCCATTCAAATTCCGAAACAATAACGCATATCATCGTCGCAATCACAACGAAACACAAAACTGAAGAATGCTAATTAAGAGAACAGAAATGAAAGAACTAATTAAATGTTGAACTGTTTCAATTGATAAAAATCGAAAGCTTAGCTTAACGATAAGAAAAAACTAGAATTTATAATACTTATACAAATGTCGTTAACTGTAGAGATGGAGTTCATTTTACTTGCTTTCACAAACAAGATAACCTTCTTTCTTTTGTCTTATCAAATGTGGATTGTATTATATACGCGAATAACACACACAGAGGTAAGGTTAAATCACGGTCTACTTATCATGAACTCACCTAGACCATGACATTCAAAAACGTGACGAATTTTCGGTAGTTCCCTTAGAACGCTCATGGCATCCCATGAGCATCACAAACTCAGTTTGATTCAATGTTCTTTGCATTGAGCCCCTCTCCCGCCCGGATCGTACGCATTGAATTTAAACGCTCTCACGGCGACGAATGGGATCCCTTAACTTGAGAAATGAGACTAACAACTTTTGCCCCGAGTGTACTGAATTTAACGGGTCTGCTCCTTCAAGAACAACTTTCCGCGGAAACTCCATGGAAACTCTCTACGACGTCAGGAATTCGTTGTTTCTGACTCGGAGTCACGAAAGCTTTGCATAAATGCCAGCCAGCTTCCATCCCTCTGTCTTCTCCGCTCTTCCATTAACTAACCTCTTAAAAAGCTGTTGGCTACGGGGAATGAAATCTTCCTGGGTAAATACGATGAACGTATTATACTTTCGTTATTGATTATACCAACACCGTTGCGCACGCGAAACCAGTGATTAGTTACCAAAATGATAATATTGTTGCACTGTTGGATGGATCGCGAGACAGTTCCATGTTATTCACACAAATACTACTTATTTACAATCTTAATTAAGTAGATGAAGGAAGGTACTTCTCGGGGTTCGAGTAAGAGTATTAATTATTTTTTAAAGTATGAGTGAATTATTTTAATGATCTCGGTTATGCATAATTTCTTTTCATGTATATCTGCTTATGAATTGGTTACTTACTTGTTTATTGTATTTGAATGTCGGAACAGTTCTACTCTAATTCGTCTAATTCTAAGACGAAACATATGAATTAATATTATAAGATAGAAGAGTGCAAAAAAAAACAAAAGGAAGCGATAAAAATTCTAGTAAGTATTGTACTTTTGAAATTTAGGTATGTCTACAATTGTATTACTTTTCTGGACTGTTAAAGATCCTATTGGAACTCCATATGAGTCTTTAAATTTTGTATTAGATAGACATAAATATTAATCCATTAACCGAAGGTGAGGAGTATACTCAGTTTTACTTCTCCTTATGTTTGACTGATTTCTAGTTTCCTTATGTACTTACCTAGGTACCCTTGAATTAAATTATGCTATAACACATGTACAAATATAAATTCAATTAAAGTAGTAGCTGTGAAAAGTAAATTTAAAAAATTAAATATAAATCAAATGCGGATATAAATTGAATTATTCTGCATTATTTGCATCTGTTTGGATATTAACCTCGAGAATTCACCGGATCAAAGGGTTAAGAAAAACTAAATCACTACTTTTACGAAAAAATATTGATCCCTTGAAAGTTTATCCATTGATGCAATATGGTCTTCCATTGCATCGGAAAATTGTTTTTCAATCCTTCGTAACAATAATTTAATATATTACGGTATCACGGAGGGGGTTCTCATGTTTCGACGCCTCGAAAGTTCGCCCCGAAACGTGTCAGATAATTACGAAGGTAAACCGAGGGTTGTTTATCAGGCTCATACAAAGCGCTCGCTCCCTTCATCGTTGGAAAATCCTCGCGGAACTTTCGAAAATTCGTTGCGGCAAGAGGCAGATTTTCGCGAAATTTCATTTAATGAACAAGCCGCGCCTGAAATAAAATACACTATGGGCTTCGCAGCTTGTTCTTGATTGAATTGTAAACTGAGACTCGCATACTCGGGAGCACAAAGGAATTCGGCATTCATTCCCGAAATACAGGCCGTCTACGTTTACGTGTATTTCAATCATTATCTGCGCGCGGTCGTCTAATTACTGTCGAGGAATGGACGTCAATTATAATGGGGTTATTTTGCTGTGGGAGGTTTGCTGTAATTTGTAATGCCGGATATGTGCGAATCGAAAGTTTTCCTCGGTTCGATGTAACATAATAGAGACCCCGAGCCTCGTGTTCCGAATAAAGCATAAAACATTTCTGTTACGGATCCACGTTCCGTGAAATTTCACGGAAAAATAACAATTTAGACGGGTTATACATAGTTCGAATTCTGGATTCAGCGAACACTAGTTTCTGTGAAATGAAACTCCATTGATCGAGCTGCAAGTATAACTAGTTTGCGAGTTTTGTAGATTTATTGCGTATACAATAAGGTAAAAGCCGATTTGGTAAAGATTTTAGGGAAAATTTGGTTTTAATAAAACTATTAATATGGGAATTGAATAGTTTTATTTCAGGATTCGTGAATGTTGGTTCTTTGATGGAAAAATGAATATTTAACTCTATGAGGACAAATGTCATTTTGGCGACATCAAACTTTGGCATTTAGAATACGAAGTTGCAAATGATTGAATTGTTCAAATAACAAGAGATCAGTACATAGTTTTCTTTTTCGTTGAAATTTCAGAGTTTGATGTTCAATTTAATTTTCTCCGCGAAAGGTTTTGAATACTTCAAAAAATCCATGTCTGCGGAAGGTTAATTGTTTGGGTTTCATTTGATCTATAAGACAGTCAAACTCTAACTTTTCAAACGTTTATGCGAATTTCAAAGAAATTCAGAGAAAGCTATAAAATTCTTTTACACGTTTTAAGTGATGATAACAACTTAAGGCAATTTATGGAAAGCGCACGAAATATTTTATTATACTCACCAGAGAAGTTTCCATATAAAGCCTTAAAATATTCTGTATCGTTGCGACTCTCGTGTAAGAAAGATGGTTTCAGGGGAAGATTCTTCGTGTCATTCGCTGGAAGAAGCATTGATATTCGTATGGTATGCCTTGTGGTATCGTGACGGGATGGGAACGGTAAGATGAAGGGCGCGCAAAGGAATGCAAATGAGATCACGCCGGACGGGAACATGAAAGAAGGTGACTAAGTGAAAGCGTTATAGATAGATTGATCTGCATTCCTGCTGATAAAATCTTTCAATTGATACTGTCCAAAGTGACTTGCCTCTTTTTCCTTCGATTGTGATAGTGAACTGCAGGATTAATCTCCCATCACGGGATCGTTCACCAGGTTTTTATGGTGTGACGTTCTTTTTCTTAGATTAGGTGGACTTTACTTTAGAATCAAATTTCAGAGTAAATGAAGAATGAAGAATGTTTTATATAAATCGCGTATTATAAGAGTAAACAAGTTAAGGTGGATAAATACGAAAGAAGGTCTTTAACGAAATGACAAACGATACAATATACAATATATATACTGTAGAATTGATTAAAAAATGTATTTTTACTTTTTATAGCTTGAAATATGTAATGCTCGAAAAATGATGTAAAATCCATGATTGAACACAGGTTGGAAATATTATACGTCACGTGCGTTCGTCTGACGGTGCATATGGTTTAAGGCAGTCTTCAATTTTTCACATGCCTCGCCATGACGGATCGCAGAAGTGAAAATGTGCTACGCAGCACGTCCTTTGTACGCTTGTCAATTACTGCCTCTCCCGATGTATTTCGATATTCTGTCGAGTGTCTACGGCCAACTGGCGAAAAATAATGTCTCGGAATTGAAAATTTAATTATGAATGATACGATCAGGTATCGAATATCGAGTATCATCCGCGGATATCAAATGTCGTCTGGCCATGAAATTTTTCCGAATGGTTTTTTTTAATCGTTACACCTACTATTAATTGCGCCGATGATTCCTTGTAATCTTCTTTTAATTTTTTTTACACACATGGAACATGCCAGAATATAGAAACAATTTTCGCAAGAATGAAAATGGTTGAATAAATCGAAAAGAACGCTTGTTTTTAAAAATGTGAAACGTTTTAAGACATCAGAATTCTCATTCTTCGTTTCATCGGTAAGCTTTTATCTCGCACATCAGTTTCGCACAAAATACTCTTTATAATTTATAAAAATATAATACTATATATATTGTAAAATAATGTATTTATATTTTATTATACTATCAATTTTCCATTTTAAATCGTCAGTCGACTTTTCATTTCATTGGAACCTTTTTATCCCATGGAATTTATCCGTTAAAAATATTTCGAAATAATTGGAAACTTATTCTAGCATGACAAAGGCATCACTAAAAATTCTAATTCGTGTACGAAGCAAGGCAATCTTAGTGCCTTCATGATAAGTCTATAAAACATTAGTGTTTCTATTAATTTCCAGTAACTCTGCTAACAAATGTGTTCTTCCAAACAAGTTTACAAATGCCTCGACCCATTTATTTTGAAACGGCGAGACGAGATTCATATGGATATGGATCGTTGCTCAAACACTTAGCGAAATCGAAAATCCTGGTAGGATTAAGCACTCTGCGATTATTGTTCTGGACAATACTTCCCCCGTACAGGAAGGTATGCCGTTCGGAACAATATCTTGTGTAGTTTGCTGGATTATTATGGTATAGAGAATCAGCAGAGAGGCAACTGTTGTTCGATGACCGCTTCGCCAATAACGCGCGCCCCCAGAGCCTGGACAGGATATCTTTTCCTTCCACGTTCGGAATTCTCCTCTCGGTAATTGATCGAGTTTTATCTGTTTTCGTTAAGGTATACTTGGAAATTCTTTTCAATGGCTCGTGCACTCTACAGAGACATTGTAGGTCAGCGTATCCATCGCCGATATTATTTCTGCGGGCGATATTACTTCGCGAAGATTCTTTGGATTTATTTTCGAGACTGTCCCCCTGGCTGGCTACATGTAAAAGATTGAACGAAACGTTCTGCTGAATGGCTTTCTTAGGCTTCCATATGTACATTCTCGGTTTTTTCGGATGTCGATGGGGTATTGGACGATGAGAAACATTCGACCGTGCATCCTGGAAAGAAAGAATATATTAATCTTCTCTTATTGTGTCGGGAAAGTGAAAGAAACGGACTATCAAGGATGCCTCTGAAACTTCTTGCAACAACATCTTTACACTTCTTGAGCATAAAAATATTTGATCTAATGTGAAACAGTGTTTACCTGTGTAAATTATGCCATGCAGTTGTTAATAACCCTGACGGATTGATGTAACTTTAAAAATTAAATAGAAAAAAATGAAAGAAATCAGGAGAACAGAAATGGATATTTAGATTATATTTTATATTAGGAATAGAACATTTGCTTTCTCTATTATGAGGTGCAATTTAATAGAAATAATTCAGAATTTTCTTGAGCTTCTATATAACGTTTTATTTTATCGTCTTTTATTGTATTTCTTTTCATTGTATTGTATTGTATTCATTTGAATAAATAAAATATAATAAAACAAGAACATTATACTACAATAAAATCAAATTTAGATTATAATAAAATCAAGACAGAATTCCTACTACTTTTCATTTTCGAAGCCCAATTAATCAAATTGAAAATTAGTGTCTGTTGTAATATTCGTTAGGCATGTTACGAATATGTCACGCGATTGGCAAATAGACGATACGAAGGTTCAAGGAACAAATTCTTCTCTGCAATGAGAAAAGAGAAATTTGCAAGGACTGTTACGAGAAGAAAATGAGGCGAAACTCGAAGCAGAATCTACCTCTAAATTTCTCGGTACTTTATTTATCACATTTATGATTCGCGCAATGAATACGCCCGAAGGAAATAAAATTGATTGCCCTCACGAACTCTACGGCTCTTGATTTCAGAATTCTCATTTCTCTCTCGCATCCTTTCCCTCTTTCTCTCGCGCCATACCTCGTTTACATCGTCGATGCTGCCTTTAAGGAAGATAGATCCTTCGGAGAAAGACTTCGTTGCGCAAAAGTCTTCCATGAATTCCAATTTCTCTTTATTACGAGCCTCGACGCATCTTAGTGACATCGGGACTCGCGTTCTAGGCACGTTACTCCATGCACTCATTTTTCGAGAGAACATTCGTCGGTAAAAAAAGCTTGTCTGGTTAGTAGGAAACAAATTGACGCTTTGCTCTATCAAAATCACTGTTGCTTTTATCGCGCAATGTTGGCTAAATTGTCAAACTTGAAAGTAAAGAAAATAAAGTTTCAATCTCTTCTTGAAGTATACTAACATAAAAATGTCATCCTGAAAATGTTTTTCTTAATTATTCAATGAATGTAGCTAGGCAATGTAGTTTCCGATAATTTTTAAAGTGAATATTATTTGTGTCAACAAACAAGTCTTACTATTTATGCATACGTAAATATTTTTAGATTAATATTTCAATGGAATTCCACTTATTTTCAGTTTCAAGTAGATATTTAAAAATAAATAAAAAAACATTGGACTTAATATTTCTTGTACCATGTCTTATAGAAATGAAATAAAATACTAAAGCTTACAGAAAAGGATGTCTAATTACACAATAGGTCAACTGAAAGTGTTGTTGAAATATTAAACATGAAGTCGTCGAACATTCAATTTCCAGGTTATCGGAAATCACTCCGAAAAAACGCTTTTACAAGCGGCATGTGACAAAACTCGATCAGGATCGTTCAATTATGATAATTAATTCCCGTGTTCATTTTTAAAGGAACATTCGACGGATTAACTGCACCGACACCGGTGTAATTACAATTTTCCACGAAAATATTTGCTCGTGGAAAACAGCTGGCGGCGCATGCAACATACTTCAGGACACGTTTGCCGTCGTCAAAAAGAAATATCGAGCGTTCTCCCTCTAGACAGAGGAGAAACGAACCTTTATCGAACAGCGTACGGACGTTTTGAATCTGAGCTGTAATTTTTTTGTGCCCGAACGACAGGTTAATTAATCTCTGGCTGGGCCGGACGTTCGTTCGCCACCTGCAACGATCCCTTTTCATCCTATAAAATCGTTTCACGCAACCCTTCGTCTCGTAATAACGACCCCGGTTATTTTCCACGGTGGTTTGAAGAACCTCCGATGAACGGAGTTCGGTCAAACATTGGCGACCTCTGTATCCTCGATGTCCCAAAAACAGAGATATGAATCGGACTGTCGAGATTAAAACAGAACTTCCATCGTAAAAACGGAGAAAATATATTTTAGGTTATGTTCATTGATTTTTTTTTAAATATTTTGTTGTTCTTTGGAAAATTTCCTTGAAGATGTATTAACGCAATGAAATCAACAAATTTTAATGGGAATATAATTTTTATTTGTAACAAAATATAAACATATGTTTAATGCAGATATATTCATGAATATTATTACATAGTATATTGGACTGGTAGTTAATAGATCTAAAGTAACCTTAAAAGTTTTAAACCGGAATTTATGATTCACACTTAAAAACTATTATCAAAGACAAAAGAATACGGTATTTTGCGTTATCGTTACATTCATAGCAAGCAACTCAAATTACCATTCTTGAAAATCTGAATAAATTCTTGAAAAACTGAAATTACCCATTTTTAAGGGTCTTTTTGACAGTATTGAAACAAAATTTCCAAGGAAGTGAAAATTTACGAATTCTTTTTAATTTCTTGAAATATTACATGTTGTATTTTCCAAAATGTTACACATTATATTGCATGTGTTCCTTGCGTAGCATCTGTTTCGAGAATTTTAATGGTCAGCCTTTCTTTGCGATACAGGATAATTCCTCAGAAAACATACAAATTACATGGTAATAGTACACGGTCACACGCAGACAACTCAAAGATACCGGGTTTTATATATTCATGCATGCAAAAGAAGTGCGAATATTTTGAAAACATAATTTAAGCATGCTTGGCGCAAAATATACGGTTGCTGTACTGTAATGCCCCGGCCGTATATACGTCTATGATATATCCGGCGTAGGTGGAGTCGCACGAAGTAGATTACAAAGGATTATTTCCAACATTAAATGAATTCACCGGCGGCGAGCAGCACGTTGAAATATACTAATGGACATGAGGTGGCTACCACACAGAATGAATATGGAATATATTGTCCGCCAATCATAAAAGAATTTCGTATGGGAGAGCCGAATATGCAGCAATATTTTATTCAATGGCACGTTGAATGATGAATTAATTAAATTACAGGAATCATAAGGGGGTGCGTTTCGGAACCCGGCTGGTGTAGGTTACAATTGCGAAGCCAGAATGAACTTTTTCGAAACAGAAAATTATTGAATAGTCCCTTCTAAGGTGAAGTTCTTAAATATTCTCTTCTCTAATTTCTTCGAATTGGCAGGAACGTAATAGTTGCACGAAAAATGTGCAAAATTACGATTTCCTTCTTTTCCCCGATTTATGAAGTTACTGGCGAAGTCATCTGAAAACTGAAGTTTGCAAAACTTCTTATTAAATTCTCTAAAACTTCGTGGAAATTGCTGCTCAGCGCTACGTGCCCAAATGTTACATTATATCTTATTACATTTACATATCAAATGTATAGAGAAATTGTAAATGTGCTAGTCATTAGTAGATTACGAAAATTTATGCATTTACAGGGAAAAAAATCTGAAAAAGTTAGAACAGTTAACATTATTCATCATTGTTTTGCGTGTTTAAACTTCAAATAAAAAGAAACTTAAAATCTAACACAAAATTTCAAATTTATTTTCTGAGTAATCGTGTCAGATGAAAATAGTTAAAAAATTCTGAATAACGTTTTATTATTATTATGTCGATGAATTGGGAAACACTGTTGATGTAGAGTACAAAGCAATGTCTCCCTTTGATTTTCTAATTTAGGAAGCTGTTGCATAGTTTCTTAACAAACTCAAGATGCCCGACACATTCCCCAATTAATGAGCTATATATTACCTATGTGAAACATTATGTCATCTACTAAAATGCAAATACAAGGAGCCTAATCTTTTACAATCATAGAAAATATATTAATATTTTATTTAAAAAATACAGGAATAATTTCTAAAATATTTGTATCTGCTAACTTTATTTATTATTTTATATTCTCAAATATAACTAATCACTTTCCAAAAATCCTGTATCATTCATTTTCCAAAACTCCATTAACAATTTGTTGACCTGAAATTTTTTTCGTAGAATTATTATTTCATAATTAAATATGAAAGTGAAACAATCTAAATAAACTTCAATATAGTATATTTGTATATAATGAATAATTATATTCATTTCAAAAATTGAAATAACTAATGCAAGTGCAAACACGAGTTAACTCGTGACCGGTCAACGATGTGTTAATGGAACAGTGATCTATAAGAATCCAAATAAACTACCCACACAACAAATAGCACAATATCAATAACATCACGAATCAAGAAAATTCCAGCAAAGTAATTTTCATATCTCGCTTGTTGCTGCCAACACAATCCCATCTAACAAAAGAAAACGTAGTCGGGAGAGCAAGCTAACCATTTTTTGGACACAAAGTTGTCCGAGATATTAATGGTAAATTAGACGAGCAGGAAAAGGGCAGTCCGCTGCGGAGGTTCTTCGCCAGGCGATATAACACGCTAACGAGCAAGACGTTTCCCAGTGCGTACATACGTTATAGTACCACGGGAATCATTAATGTGGTTCCGCGAGCAAAGGGAATCGGGAAACATGCACGCAGATCGGGGCCGGCGGAGCGCAAGAAACCAAGAACCGCGGCGTGCGCGCGCGCGAACAATCGAATTATCAGGCTGTTGCGAGCGGAACGAGAACAATTTTTCTGCTTCGTTTTTCCGTTCCCCATGCCCGAGGGTCGTGAAACTTTCAGTACACACATGCAACCCTTTCTCCGGCCCCTACATCCACCCCGTTCACCGTGACCCTCGCTGGCCACCGGCAGAGCTCGGTCGCGTATCCCGAAACGCGGATCACGGTTTTTACCAAAAAACTACGACGCAACTTCATTAATGTAACAAGGTAAAATCGTTGAACATATTTCTCGGCTCGTATAATGGCCCGGTGTTCAAGCAGGCGATACGCTACGAGCTTTTGTGCGGGAACGCGCCGTTCAGACCGGACACCCCTCCATGAAAAATGGCCTATTTGTGTGACTTTTGATATTCAGGGAGAGCACACGACGCGGTTTTCACAGTTTCTCTTTCACGGTTCCTCGGCTCCGTCGGGCAACATAACAAGCTTTTTATGATTTTTGTGGTTGAAGGTACAAGCACGCTTTTGAGCGGTTTTGCCTCTTTTTTTTTGGTTTCGGGAAAATAGTTTTGAAAAATTGAGGATCGCGGAGTGGGTTCGGTTTTTGGATTTGTGTTTGAGAAAAGAAATTTTGTAAGATTTGATATATGGTTTTTCGTAACATAAGTTTGTATTAATATAAATATTAATAATGTAATTTGTATTATGCTACAGTTTAGTACAGGAAATGATTTAATTTAACTTTATTTAATTGTCGAAAATACTTAAATGTTTAGATTATTAATTTTGGGAAAGTAGACTTTTATGATCCCAAATTATATTTGGTAATATAATTTGTCAAAAAATATTGTATCGAAACATTATTAGTGTTCAAAACAAGAATAAAGAATGAAAAGGATTCTGCAGAGAAGAATTTTAAGTTTCCATTATGCTTCCCATGTAAAAGTTCGTCAGCAGTTGTGATGGAATGTACGATTTTAAACTTTTCAATATTATTGTACATAAATCGTATCTCAGCTGCATATGCGGCGCCGGCTATATCTAAAATGGTACGTTTTATTCTTAGTCTCCGTATTATCTCATTTGATCCCGTAGGATTTTTGTAGTACACACAAGCTTATCGTTTTTGGAATTGATATAAGTATTCTCGAATAACTGGCAGGGATTTACGCGACAACTCTGTAATAGGAAATTCGATTTCCGTGATCCGACGAAAATTGAAACAGAATCCTTCGTGTGAGCCCTGTGTAAAAGGTTATGACATGTCGTTCTGCTGTATGCACACGTTCGATGGGAATAATGTTAAGAATTACGGGCTTGTCATATTTCTTCCCTTATCAATAATAATCCAATGATAACGTTTAACAACGAGAAATTCTTCATTCAAATCCCTTTAGTAGCTGTGTTTGTATAACAATTGTTCTAAAATCGAATCAGACATTTATTTTGAAACATTCTCTCGCAATTTTGGGAATATTCGTTCAAAGATGGGATAAAATCATTGAAAGTAATAGCAAATATTTCGAAAGTTGCATACATATAATATTTTAATTACTTTAATAATTGGCAATAAATAATTAATAAATAAAATAATTCTGCTTTCGAAACTATACCCATTAAAAATTTCATGTCTCTAAATATAACAGTTCTTCACCTGACTTTCCAAACACCTTTTATACTAAAATTATTCGCTGCTCGGTGCGATTCAGATTGAACAAAACAAATAACAACTTCATACTACTGCATAAATCGTAAATGTCATGCATATATAGCAGCCGAGGATAAGTTGATACAATAAAAACAGAACATTTGAATCAGATTAACAAAATCCTAACCATAAATTTCATCAAACAAACACTTAAACCGACGAATTAGTTTCCCATCGATTCCCACTTCCGCGAAATACTATTTGAGGACGGAAATTCGCAGGAATGTTCGTAATCTAACAGAAATTTACTTTGAAGGATAAAACGTTGATATTTACGATAGGATTAAACAGCGTACGGATTCTAGGCTCTAAAAGGATGGACGGATGAAAACCGAAATTTTTAATCGGATCTTGTTGCAGCGTAATTTTTCCCCTTCTTTATTATCTATTCGAACCAGCGCTCCTCCGGTCTGCACGCGTACACTTTTTGCTTATAACGGGGCACGCTTAATCCTTCGAAACGACTCAATTTCGTTGTGCCACGAACCGCGGGTAAACCCGTTCGATATAGGACGGGAAGCGGGGGGTAAAACCCTTCGATTCCATATAGGATGGAAGGATCCCTCCTGAAATATCGGGAATAGCAGTATCTACGAACCATTGTTTCGACGTAAAAAGGTCGTAGCGCGGCGGGAACAATGGGGACAAACCGATCCCTGCCCACGGCTTATCTCCTCCGGTTTTCGGCGTGCTTTTCACGAAGGTAAGCTCCGCCAATAAGCTCGACCGCAGCAAATATATCGACGTCAAATTTCACTCTGTTTGTCGGGAAATAAAGCATGTACCGCGAATAATACGTACTTTGTTGAATTTGACACCGTGTGCGAACCGAGAACCATTTATTCTCCTAATTGCGTTCCTGAGTAATTAACACGCCGTTGATTAGCCGAGTAATATAGTTTTTAAGTTACTTTTGTAGTTTAATTATTGAGATTGTTTCAATTGTTGACTGTAATATTTGTATATAAAGGTGAATATTTTTCGAGAAAAATATTAAAAATGTGGTTTCTCCTATCAATGAGTCTACCAGATCAAGCAAAACTCGAAACATTTACTCTGTGCCTGAATTAGATTTTATATGGAATTAACTTCTTTTCATTTGTATTTGTCCTTTTACTTGTAGTGTGTCATAATTGTTGCAAATAAACGATATTAATGTAATCGCCTTTAGTGTTCTTCGTTTCACTAGTGGTCAACTACTAAGTAACATATGATCAGTTACTAGTTTTCTCATTTCAAGGATGGTCTACTTCTGATGGAAATATTGAATTTTCAAAAATGTCTATAAAATTTGGATAATACAGCTATTTCAAAAGAGTTCGCTTTATTACATAATTTAAGAAGACAAAACAGCATTTTCACACATACAGTTTCTCTATTTAATAAAGGAGTAAGCCTTTACTATTACTCGCGCAGAAAATGTTTCTTAACTAGTGAACTACTGGTGTTTTTACTTTATATAATTTTGTATTTTAGCACTCTAAACATTGAACTGAATTTTAAATAGACCTAACAGTTATAGACGTCTGAACTACTTAGTCAGTATGTGCATGAGAAACATATTTAGATGCTCATGCTTTCAATGACAGTGTCGATATGTATCCTAACCAGTTTACCTCACAGTTTTCTCGAGAATGCTCTTTTCAAAATTTCAAAAGGCACTTCAGTCTTCGTGAATTAAGCATCGCTGGCCTGATTTAATCCGGAAGGTTTGACGAAGAAGGATTAAAGTTATTTAGAAAAATGCTGGTCGTCGAAGGTGCAGTTTTGTTAATAGAAAATGACCCGACGATTTACTATTGCGGAGGTAGTGTAATAATAAGCGTAGCGCACACGTGCAGAAAAGCTGCTCAAATATTTGTCGAAGTTTGTCGTGCACTCGAGACATCTTCCCGTCTCGAAGGAAATACTTGAGCGACGGTATAGCTGCTGACGTGGCATCTAGGTACCACAATTTT
Organism: Nomia melanderi; assembly: GCF_051020985.1. Classification (NCBI taxonomy): domain Eukaryota; kingdom Metazoa; phylum Arthropoda; class Insecta; order Hymenoptera; family Halictidae; genus Nomia; species Nomia melanderi. The sequence continues at coordinate 12,745,850 of NC_135002.1, read as the reverse complement.
CTGTGCACTAAAATTTTCAACGGTTGCTCTCTTACGTGGTTACGTTTGCTGACAAATTTTCCGCAGGATTTTACAGACAGGATTTGGCAGCGATCAATGAAATATTAATTGATTATGATACGTATGAAAGATTGGCAGAAAGATGAAAATGTAAGAATATTTGTTCGCTGTGAAATTACGTTACTATTGAATCAATTATTTGTTGTAATTTGAATTGAAAGTTTCAAAAGTACTTCAATATTATTATTGCTTTTATAACTTCGTTAATATTTAGAAGTTTATCCAATTAACGTTTAATAGAAATAGATTTTTCAATAGGAAAATCAGCATATGAAAAGATTATATATTGAAAGTACAAAAGTGGAAATGATTAAAATCTCCGAATTCAAAATATTTTTACAATACTGACTATAAGTTTATTTAGTCTATGAAACGAAATATTCTCATTAGTCTACAACTTGGTATGCAATTAAGAAATCATTAAATAGGAATTTATTTGGAAGAACATATTAAAAACAATCCCTTAGATCTTTAAGTAATGTTCTCGTGTATAACTATAGTCATTATTTCCTTTGCATTTTACCTCTAATCATATTTTACTCAGTTAGAGTGTTTTTCTTGTAAACATCGGTGTAGGATTTTAAGACCGGCCCCGTCTCAAATTCCAAGCTGCAAGCTTGCAGCACGTAGTGCAATATGCGGCAAAGTGGGCCCCTAGTTAACCGAGTTGCTGTGTAAAGTGCCTGAACGGGAAAAGTGGTCAATGGTTCTGAAACCAGGGGGTAAACGCATCGTTGGAATTCATCGACACGGAGATCACGTTGTTCCAAGCAAATTTCCCGTGAAAAACTGCAGCATCAGTTTCCTCCTTTTCATCTACCTTTTAGAACAGGGGCCATATCATTTACACGCCGTTGGTGTTTTATGATGCCACGGCTTTGAATTTACGTACTATTTGGTATAAAATATTGATTCAAATATCGAAAACATTTTTCTTATATTACTGTAGCTTCTATTCATCCTTCTCATAGTCTTTTTATTTTAATCCTACAGCAGTTAAAAGCTTTGTATATGATTTGAAATTTCCCTTAATCCGAGGATAAAGGTTAAATCAATTCAAAATCCTTAGCAAATAACCTCGCGTTAATCTCCTGTCACAAAATGTTGAAATCTAAATACATTCAGCACATCTCTCATCCAAATTGATATTTTAAACACAACGCACGACGCTAAAGCCACAAATAAATGAGTACAAAACTGTCAATATAAAATATACATCCTAATAGTTCTTAAAACGTTTTTACAATAAATGAAAGGAATCATACGATCACGAATAATAATTTTTAATTAAGAAACCAAAAAGAACATTGACAAAACCTGTTCCAAGTTTCATCAGTTCGACATGCGATATAAATTTTATATTCAAACAATTCTCGGATGGAATGATCTCTTATTCACCAACAAAGTACCGACAATGAATGCAATCACGGTAAAGATAAATGAGCGATAAATTATCAAAGCGCACGGAAAGCTACAGTTGACGGCCATTTGCATCCGACTTTAATATTCTTGCTTGTTTTCGTTTTCCCTTTGAGGACGGGTCGGGGTTCACGTGGTGTAGGGCAGGGACGCATGGAGACCGGTCGCGTGAGTTCGAGTTACTTTGTAATCACTAATGACACACCAACTGGCCGTATTGCATTAAAATGTACACGTAACCACACTGTAAGCGGCTTACAATTCGTGGCGCGACGCGGTTCATATTTAGTCAGTACCTAGTACCGTGTGACCACGGCCTAATAAAGTCGAAACTGTAAGAGGATCATCGCCGACCACGAAAGGGGTAACCTAAGCGTTCGTAATATCCCACCAGATTGAACAATACATTACCATCTACATGTTCGGGCCGCTCGCGTGGCCTCCATGCATGGTTTCCATCGCGTCCATCGCATTCGGTTTCCTATTTTCCGCATTGATGGAGATCCCTGTGCAAAATAAAAGTGATTTTAGATTGCCCCCGAGAGTAATATCTTGAATAGAAAATACATAGGGTGCTTCAAAATTAATGAAACATGCATATTTTTCACTCAAGTGCAAAAGAAGACGACATTTAGTCTTTTGTGGTCAAGTGCCGCATTAATGGCGACTTCGATTTTCGATATTTAAAATTATATGTTGTAAATGAATAATTTAATTATTTAAATAATACGGTGGGATGAGTGGTTTGTTTATTGAGTGCTATATATACATGGCGAAGCTAAATTTAAAAATAATTAAAAGTTACATTTCAGAATTTATATCACATTTACCGCTTCTCGTATGTCAGTTGTCTGTTCAGAATCTGTTGTTGATTCACTTGTCGCAAAGTACCTTTTTCACTTATTCAATATTCAGTTAACGAACGTAATCCATGTTCTTCCTTTCCTCTAGTAAACTTAATTCAGTTATAAATTTTCGCAAATCCGTATTTTCCTTTCACCAACATAACATAAATATTCTCCCAATTTATGAATATAAAATTCATATAAAAAATCCTTTGTTAGCGTGAATGTTTTTACTGCACGATATTCCTGTTTCATTTTATTTCGCTCGGTCGGATCAATCACGAATGCACAAAACTTCCAGTCAGCGGATAATTAACAAATTGTAGCGGAACAATGCATCGACGGACAGAAACATCCATTATTTTCGATAACGGTAAACGAAATCGATAAGAATACGTTCCGTTGTTCTTCCGGTTTCTCTCGGCCGCGCAATTAACGATTGACACGCGAGGGAAAATCCTTTTACGGCACCGGCCAGGAGTAGATATGTCATTCTTTAAATGTTTTATCGTCTAACGGGGCACGTGGTTTCCCGAACAGCACGCGACGGATGCAATGCACGCGAGGCTCTTTTCACGGTTGATGAATGAGCGAAATGTAAGGGAAACAGGGCTTGGTGTCGCGTTAAATTCCCCGGTCTGCGTTCGGTTTATCGTTCCATGGCTTAATTGCGATATTCATTTAACAGCCAGTGAGAAGTCACTTTACGGTTGTACGTTATTCAAACATTTACACGTTGAACACGAAATTACTACTTTCTTACGGTATATATCCGAAGCTCGCTCAAACTTTTGTTTCACGAGCAGGAGTTCACATTTGATCAGTAAGATAACCATATTTTTGAATTTTTATTGTAGAACAGCTGTAATAGAACGGTTTGATTGTTGCGTGATTTAATTGTCGATTACTTTTATTATTCCAAGTTTACTTGGATTTTCATGTTTCATTAGCAAAGATTTATCTTTTGATAATCAGAAAAAATCATATTTTGCTGTTCCTTTTCTGCAATAACAATAATAGAGTAGTTTAATCGTTTTATCCTCCGCCAGCAAAAATTCACCTTCTGATAATAATCGGAACAATCATTTTTTTTCAGTTCCTTTTCTGCAATAACAATAATAGAATAGTTTGTTCGTCGTATTTCTTAGTTAACAATTATTTTTATTACGTCCATCCAGTTTTTCCGAACTTTCATGTTTCACCAACAAAGATTCACCTTCTGATAATCGGAACAATTCCGTTCTTTTTCCGCAATAACGATGATAGAACGGTTTGATCGTCGCATTACTCGGTTGACAAATCGATTATAGAGCCAAGCGCGACGTTCTTTCGATTTTAATTCAGCTCGTTATAACGAGTCGAAAGACAAACCGTCCACCTTAACGATATTTTAATCTATCTCCGTCCTCCTCTGTCTGCCTCCTTGGCTGAAGTAGATCATCAAACAGTCGACAAGTAATTGTGCAAGCACCGAGGACGTCCCGTCGTTCAGTAATAGATAGCAAACCGTTCCGAAAGTACCTTTCGGCCTGCTTCGTATTCGCCTCCTCGAGAGATCGGGTAATAGTCATTTGCATTTTATTCGGGCTCACGCCACTTCTGCGCTCCATGATAACACAGCGAAACGTACAGTTTTTGCGGAGGCGGAATCGCCCGGAATGACAAGCGATAAAAGTCCCAACGTGAAAATGGGTAATAAAGGAGTTGCCGCGGCCGGATTAATTCACGGGCGTAACAAAATTTATCGTGTCTCCGTGAGCTGTCTATGAAACTGATAAAATTCATCAATGAATTATGATCGCGGATTTTGTGTCGTTAACATGGTTGCCGAAGGTGAGCCTCTTGTTGAGTGTCTAACCGCTTAACCCTTTGCACTCGAGAGGTGACTCTTTGTTGCCACTTCATTTGATACAACAAAATTACAAAATGTTATATACAACATTAAGCTTTGTATACTGCATCAATATGTGAAATATTTTTACAAAATAGTTTTGTTTCTTAATTTATGTGAAAAACATTGAATGTTTATAGTGAAAAGCTTTCGAGTGCAAAGGGTTAACCTCTTGCTTTGCGATACCGCGACAAACTTATAACGAAGGTTTCAAACAGAATTTAACAGTATTAATACTTCATTGAGCTTGAATTAAATAGTATTTTTTGTTATCGTGAGCTGTGGTTTGAAATTGATTTGAATATACAATGAGCATAGAATTTGGTTGTTTTTACAGTAAATTTTTCAAGATTAAATGTTTCTATTGAGACCAGTTGTGAAGGAAATTATAGAGAAAAGAGTTAAAAAGGAAATGTCGATTAATTTTAGATATGTTTGTAGATTGAATCTTGAAGAATTTTTTAATGTATTTATGTCTAATACTTCATTGAGCAGTTAATTCTAATTCTCTGTCTACTTAATTAGACATAAATACATTAAAAAATTCTTCAAGATTCAATCTACAAACATATCTAAAATTAATCGACATTTCCTTTTTAACTCTTTTCTCTATAATTTCCTTCACAACTGGTCTCAATAGAAACATTTAATCTTGAAAAATTTACTGTAAAAACAACCAAATTCTATGCTCATTGTATATTCAAATCAATTTCAAACCACAGCTCACGATAACAAAAAATACTATTTAATTCAAGCTCAATATTAGTAATGGACGCGAAAAGAATTCTAAATGACCATAGATGTGTTGTGAGTCAGAGTTTCTTATGTTTGTCGTTTCACGGAGTAACAGAAGATTAAGGAAAGTTCGCGAGGTTGTCGAACTGCAGTCTATCTCCGCGTCAGAGGGTTGCTTCACCCCTCTCCTCAAACGGGACACGCTTCGGGCGTATTTGAGAGTGTCTGCGGACCATTATACACTTTCAGATGTCTTGCTTTTGCTCAGCTAAATCTATTCTATGTTCATCAAGAGAATTTTAAGCAATTCATGTTTTTGGGACCTCACGAATAAACAGCTGCATGTTTACAAGGGATACCACGTAACAAGATTTTTCTTTTATCTCTATTTGTTATTGTTGCAGCAGTACAGAAATGATTGGAATTGTATTTATCATTTCAAAAAGCAAATTGAAGGCAAATTAACTATTCGAATATACACGAAAGTTCATAAACAGCGTTTCCTGTAAAATGATTCTACAAATTCATATCGTGTTCATTGTAAAAGAAGAAGTCAGATTTTTTTTCAGTGGAATGTTTTCATTTCGTTACCAGTTTTAAGCCGGTGTTTGTATTCCTGCAATTCACAAATTAAATACCAACGTGAATCAAATACAACGATATTACGGGTGCCCACACTGCGTTGTGCTTCGATCATATGTTTTTATTAATAGACTGAATAATTAAAATCCGTAATATAGCGTAAAATAGGTATATTTTCCTTTGCAAAATTTGTAATAATAAGTTACATACATATAATATATGATGAACATTTTGATAATAATACAGATTGTCAATTTTGCTTATAAAGAAATCCTGAAACTGTCAGAAAATAATGAATTCTTGAGATTATATACATCATTCAGATTGAGGTTCGGGATTCAGTTAAAAATATCGAGCACCAATTATATGATACGACTATCCGTGTCAAGATTTCTGGCCGCAGTCTAGTGTAGTTATCGGCTCTTATGAATTTCTATAATTTCGAAATCGGTACGGTCTGCAGTAACTTGAAACTGATTTTGTAAGTCCTTTGATCAAAAGCTGCGCCACGCAGCATCCCAAGTTTCCCGCAATAACTGGAGTACGATTTAACTTGGTTAAGGAGCAATTAGTCAGCGGTTAACCTAAACTACTCCCCTTCCCCTATTTACTGTGTACTCAAGAAATCAGTACGTAAGTTAAGCTTCTACGGCACGAAGCCGTCTACGACAGTTTATATGCACGTTAATTAATTTCCTCCAAGGTGAGAAGTTACGAAGGAATTGAACGTTGCGAAACGAAACGGCCTGCGAGTCAGCGTGGCATCCTGCGAAGGGATCGTATGATGTTCTCAAATTACATGAACGTTATGAATGTCAATATGAGTCCTAATATTATGAATTTCCTGATAGCCTGATACACTACCGAGCAGGAGTTTGTTAGAGATAAATAATTACGATTTCAACGGGTGTTTTACCTTAAAGCAAAACGCAACAGAATTAACAAAAATTATCACTGCTAACAAAATTTATGGGGTACTTTTCTTGTTTAGTTGGAGGCTCAAGGTAATAATGAATTTTTAACAAAATTTTTATAGAACGTAATTCTTATAAAATTATTTCATACCTATTTTTTTCATTCAGTGTAAAATAATTCAGTCTCATACTTTACATCAATCATCTTAGAACCTACTGCAGATAAAAATAGGACGTAGACCACCTTTCGAAATATACTGTAACGTAATTACTTAAAATATCGTATAATTGAATTACACTCGCCGAACATTTCCTCGAGAAACTACCCTTTTCACCACTTCCTTTAATATGCTTCAAATGGACGTGAAACTGAAAGAATATCTCGAATATGCTTTTGCGTCAAAAAGTATAATTCTCCTTTCCTGAGAAGTCCTTAACAAGTTAATGAATGTTCTTAAATAAATTGAAGTTTCTTTATTCTAAAATGCGTAAGGATTTTTTAACGAAGTTTCCAGTAACAATGAAAATTACAGTTATAATCCTAAATAATGATATGAATAAAATTGTCCAAAGATTCTTAGAACTATTTTATTAGGTTGTTCCTTAATGTAGAACTGTAAGTAATTGAAAAGCCAATTAAAAGATCTCCGGTAGATAAAGTGTTAACACACAATCCGTCACGCGACATAATAGCTCAACGGGAGTCAAACAATACGCGGAAAGAAAGCCCCAAAGCGCGAAACGAGAACAAACACGGGACATGGTGTTTCGGTTGCATTTAAACGATCTCGCGAGTCGCCGCGTCCAAAAGAGTCGGCTTGAACTGTACCGGGTGTACCGAATGCGCTCATCTTTATTAATACGAGTCTCCGCCGGAACGAGTTTCAAGTTCGCATGCCGCTGAAGCACCTTGGCTAATATTTACGTTTCATTTTGCCGGGTCTCGGCGGTCCGTGGCCGGCTCTCATTCGGGATTTTTAATGAAAATGACTGGGGGAATCGGAAAGGCCTTCGCTGACATCCAACTTTACCCGCGATTGTGCGGCGGTCCCGCCGAGACGTCGTATAATCGAAAATGTCACGATACCCGGGCCGGTTACACGCGATTTTTAGCGGCGCGAACTGTGTGCTAATGAATATTGCACGGCAAAATGTGATTTCCGACCGTACGATGCATGCACACGCTGTATTTGCACAGAGGGTAAACAACCGGACTGATCCAATTAATGAAACGGGTAAAGTGTGCAATATCCGAAGTGCTCGAATATTTACACACCGCGGAAATTAAATACTATTTTGTTATCGAAATTAAATACTATTTTCATGCTTATTACATGGAAATGCCGGGCGCATGGACGCGAAAGGAAACACGGTCGGGAGATGGGAGTGGGCGGCGGAGGATTTTCCGATTTAACAATTACAGAGGACACTTTAATTGAGCAGGAAAAAAATGAATTGTACGAGACACCAACGGAAGAACTGGAACCGACGGATCGCTGATATGAAAAATACTCGTGACCATTTTTTACTTTTTCCCCTTTCCCTCCCACTCGTTTTTCCTCCATTGAAAACAGTTGCCCTGTTCGGGGAAAAAAAGGGTCCACCTTTTTTACGCGAACTGCTGTTCACCAGAAACACAGACTAGACGGTCAATAAAAATATTTAATTTCACAGGAATTCCCGGCGGAAAATAATCCGCGAGTTATATCTCGACGCGAACGCGTTCGCAACGGCGCGCTGCGCCGCGGCGACTTGCGTTCCAAACGGAGTTTTCCAATTAGTACGTTTATATTGAATTATCCGACGAACACGGAGATAATGGGTTGTCCCGTAATGAGATTGTCCCGTCGAATTCGTGCTGGTTATATCTGGCGGCGGATAAGACCGCAGTCACTAATGATGGGACGGTTTGACGGGTTCAAAACCCACGGAGAAGGCAGATTCGACGCCAGCAATTTCACTTCCGGATAACCCGATAACCGCGGGCCACGAAGAAACATGAATTGAGTAACGACTGGGGAAAAACGAGACGGTTACCAGGCGATCCATTCACGTTATCGTTACAAAATGTTTGGGGTGTGGACTTGCAGAAAACACTGTAAGCGGTAAAACTTAACGCTAACCGTAGCGGGAATCGGTCAAATGACCGGATTTTAACTTTATGTCAATTCCTATATTACCCAGTTAATCAATTTCTCAAGTTTTGTCTTTTCTTTTGTTTCTGTTTCCAGTAAAAATATGATTACGCTGGAACAACTGCCGGTTGGCAGAAACCAATGTTTATGTTCTCTTTTCACGTTGTTGTGGAAGGACAAACGATTTGTAACACTTCGAAGAGAAAAATTCCAATTGTTCCAAAAATATTCGATATATATTCTGCACGCTTAACTTGAAAATGTATTTTCATCAACATAAGATAAAAGATGAAATACAAAAGCTTATATACAAAATATTCTTATAGAAAATTCTTTCTAAATCTATTACTGATACGAAATAATTTTTATTTCTTAGAATTAAAAAGGAAATAAATGCTGTCAATTATTCTTCTTAAAATTCTTTTTGCTTCTTACTATAAGCACTGTAAAAGCAACTGCAGCATACGTTGTCTCGAGCATATTCTCAGTAGAAGAATTCTAAGAAAATAGAAGCCACTCTTGTGTAGAAGTCGAGGCAGCCCGATTCGATTATTTTTCCATCGGTCTGATCGTCCCGTCACAGATAAGCCTCAGAATCGATTGACGATCATGTTAAAGATTCATCGGTGATCGACGGAAGCAAGAAGGAACGGTCCAGACACCGCGCTGTCCCTCGATTTCCTGCTTGATACGTCGATTTCCGTAACACACCGCCGTCTCCCACGTGGATCAGAGCCATTGCTGCGGAAAGTGTATCTCGTTGTCGGACGTCCATCTGGAAGATCGACAGACGGGAGCGGCCGTCTCCTTCTTCTCACGCCTCGAGCCACAAACCGTGCTGTTGCGTCAAGACGAAGGAGAGAAACTATCTCTGGATTACTCGTGCACTAGAATTCCTTTGTCAAGGAAATAAATTTTCACATATCCATTATTCATTTGTTACTATATTTATAAATAATAGAAAAAAGGAAGAAAGTACACAATTATTATTTTCACCCTCTACAATTAAAATATGCATATGAAATTCTTCTTAATTTGATATAATATAGACGAAAGTAGGAAAAAGATAAGGCGATACATAATTGATATTTTCTCTTTTTATAGTCGCATGTTCAATCCGATTTCTAGTGACTGTAGAGTTGAAACAAATGTATTACTTGTGCTCTAAAAGAATCTCTTTATCAAAGAAACAGATTTTCACCTAATTAATATCACTTTATTACAATATTTATAAATCTGGAAAAAAGTAAAAAGATACATAATTATTATTTTCTCCTTTCATACTTGCATTTTCAGTCCAACTGTGTCATTGCAGCAAACCGATTGTGTTTTACAATAATCATTCGTAATTTTTTCAAACATTCTCATGATTAGTTCGATTTCATTAAACGTTTAAAAATATAGTTAGATTTCTTATAGTTGAATCATATTTCAGCAAACACTGTGTATACTTTGTTCAGGTTGAATTCAATTTTCCGTTAGGCCAGACGAAAAAGAAAAAAATAGGAAAAAGCGGTACACATCGTTCGTGGCCCTTGTAAATGACATCGCGTCGTGAACGAAAGGTAGGTAACCATTAGTCGGAAACCCGACAGAATTGCATTAACAATAAGTGCATTAAGGTGAGAGTATTTCGAAAGAGGGCTGGAAGTGAAGGGGGAGATAGGACTAAGCGAGGTTCTGTCACGGAGGAAACGCGGTACCCAATTATTCCACTAAATAGGAAGGATACGCTATTTTCCGGCCGGGCCATTTTACTTCTACATGTCCTCCGGTTTCTGTGTACCAGAAAAGGGGCCTTTGATGCACGACCTGCGATACCACGTTAATTCTATAAAACATCGAAGCATTTAGGGAGCACAGGCCGTGATTCAAACAATTTCCTTCCTTCTCTTTTTTTTCAGAGAAATTAGTGTGCAGTTACGTGAAAGTTTAAAAGAAATTCAATTCACTGCGTGACAAAGGCAATAAAGTGTTTGTGTACCTGACTATTGCGTTAAAAATTTTTTTAATATTTCTTTTAGCAATCAGTAAATATAATTCGAATGCAATAAATCTTTTCTAGCATAGATGAAATGAAAGAGGAATTTTCATTGTTTTTTACAATACAATAGCGTACTTAAATGTATATTCAAAATATCTTTAGAACAATGAAAGTGATTTGTAATTGTGTATATAGAGAATGTCACGTATATTTTTATATTATTATAAAACCCCGAGTAAAGAAGGTATAAATATAACGATGATCTCTAACTATGTGTCAAACATATATTTCCAAAAATGTATCAATATATATAATCAATAATGCAATTTTATCACAGAAATTCTCCCCCATTCCACAAAACATTACCAGCAACACTTCCAAACGAATTCATTTTACTTAAAATCAATTCGAATACATCCTGTTCAACAAAATACGAAAGACAGATCAATGCTTGCTATAAACAATCATTTTCACGCCTCCACAAAACGTTCCCCTTTGTTTGAGTCTCAACGTTTCCTAACGAGAACTGAAAAATTAATAATCCTTCGGATCATCTCTATCCATTTCATCGCGGTGATATCGACATTGAAGTCATTTTACTGTCGCCAAGACACGCTCGTTCTATTTTTTCCTCGCTTGTCACGGAATTAAGAAATGTTCCGAGGGTTGTTCGTGGTGGAAGAGACAAGTCTGCGAAGGGGAAGGATCTCGAAGAAAAGCGAAAGGGGAGAGCGAAGGCAAAAGGTGAAAGCAGCCGTGTATGCTGCAGAGATGGCCGGACCACGGCGCTCGGGGTCACTGCGATGGAATCGAGTAATTTCAGAAGAGAGCCACCCATAGGTTCCTTCGTCTCTTTTTCGTTTCTCGCCTTCTCCCCTTCACGGCATCCGCGCTAAAGGGAAAAAGAAGAGATACATGGTCGAGTATGCGATGCTGATATCCATGCTACTTGAGTTCACTTAAAGCGGAACACTCGCTATCGTCACCTTTTCCGTACTCTACGGATGTCTTTCAGAACTCATGGTAAAAGGAATGGGACAATATGTAGCGCTTTAGGAGAAAGAGTTCAGGACTGATGTGATAACGTTAGGCGAGTATATGTGTGTGACCAGGTCTTTTAATTAGTGGAAATGGAAGGTATTAATTTGTGAGGTTAGCTGATAAAAAGGGTAATATCTTTATATGGTTTTTGTAGTGGGTATGTTAGTGCTGAAAGGTTTGGGATTTGATAGTCATTGTATCTTTCATTGAAGACAGTAGAAAATTGAAATGCTTTATAATAGTTTTATCTTTTCTTTATTAGTAGGTTTATTATACGTTTCGTCTATTGTGTTTTCTTGTATAACTTTTGTTTTAATGAACAGTAATTTATAGATATTAGTTTTATCTAATTTGTATACTTTAGTTTTAGGAATTAGTTGTAGCGTAATAAGATATTTTGTTTTTTTTTCATTAGATAACGATGGTGGCATGGAAAATTTTTATTTGAAAATTGAGTAATTCTTTTGGTGATAGAGAACTGGAATTTTGTGAAGCAATAATTTTAGTGTAAATATAGATTAATAACGATACAAATAAAAATGAAACTTACGGTTGTTTTTGATTACCGTTCAGATTATTGTAAAAATAAAATGTATTGTTCAAAAAGGTTGTGACACGGTATAGAATAGAATTTTTATAGAGAATTGCATTTCCGAGAAAACCAGTTTCGAAAATTCAATTGTTACACATGAATCCATGCTTAAAATACACGGTAGCGGGATTCTATTCAATAGGACGCGTGTTCGTTCGGAATACGAATGAAATTTTTTCGATAACGAAGTGAACGACAAAAAAATATTATTCTACATTTTCTATTCACTATTTTATGTAGACACACCATTCTCTGGCGTGCGCTGCTGGCCACGGGAAAGTTTGTACAGTGCATTTTTAAACTATTACTGTAACATAACTGGTTAACAGAATTTTTGTAAAAAATTCACCAATAGTTTCCGAGGCATGCCATTCTGCGTACTGTACGTAAGTAAAAATAAATCATATACAAATGTGTTAATAAGTTTGCTATCGATGGTGTTAATTACTCCGATTGTCACGAGCGTCTCTAAGAATAATTCCCGTGTCGTAAAATTGTCCCCTTGTTGTCCTAATATGCCGCCCACCTTGAACATGTTTACCTGTTCAACAATCCATCTTAACTTAACATACTACATGAAATCATGAACCATAATACTAATACCTATACATATGTTATACGTAGTAACTAAATAAATACATTCTGAATATATACAATCGAGTTCGGATACTGTGAATTTGCAATCCGTTTTAACTGTGTGTTATTGACGAATTTGATGACGTAGTCTCTTCATTAGCATCCACTGGGAGGATGCAAAGTTTTCGGACTGGCCGCTTGAGTATTCCAGATGGAGTTCTTAGCGATGCTACCCTGGTGATGCCATCCCTGCCGGGGTGTAATTGCACCACTCGTTCTAAACTCCACTGTAGAGGGGGTTGATTGTCTTCCTTAATAATGACTAATGTATCGATGTCAATTTTATTTTGTGAATTCTGTTGCCACTTGTGGCGTTGTTGCATGTGGTGTATGCATTCTTTCTGCCACCGTTGCCAGAAGTGCTGGAACATTTTCTGAATTAGTTCGTATCTGTTGAGTCGGGTGGTTCGAACATCTCGCAGATCACGGGTTGGTAATGCAGCAAGAGCAGTACCAATTAAGAAGTGGCCAGGTGTTAAAGGAAGGAGATCTGTGGGGTCTGACGAGAGCGGGGAAAGAGGACGGGAGTTCAGACAAGATTCTACTTGCGTCAACAGTGTGTATAATTCTTCAAATGTGAGTCTCTGATCGCCGATCACTCGGGTTAAGTGATACTTCGCGGACTTAACAGCCCTTTCCCACAAACCACCAAAGTGTAGCGAGTGTGGTGGAGTTAAGCGCCATTTTATACCTTCCTGACTTAATTCAGTTGCTATTTTTTGATTGTAACTTGCACTTCTAATTAACGCTCCTAATTCTGCTAACTCATTGCGAGCACCGATGAAATTTGTGCCGTTATCTGATGCAATATATTGACAACGTCCTCGCCGGGCAATAAATCTTCGAAAGCAATTAATAAATGCGTCGGTGCTTAGGTTGGTGGCTAATTCTATGTGTACAGCCTTCGTAGCGAAACATACGAAGATGCATATGTATGCCTTTACTGTTACCTTACCTCAAGTCCTTTCTTTGCTAAAAAATGGACTTGCGTAATTGGTACCGCAGATATTAAAGGGCCGCGCTGGGGTAACTCTAGGAGCAGGTAAGGAACCCATTTGATATCCTTCGCTTATTGGTTTGACCCGGAAGCACCTTACACATCTTCGGAGGATTCGTTTTACAGTGTTTTTACATAATAAAGGCCAGTACCGCTCGTGTAACGATGCGATTACCGCTTGACACCCTGCATGTAGTAATCTATTGTGCTCATATCTAATTATGAGCTCATCAAATGGGTGTTTTGATGGCAATATAACTGGGTGCCTTATGTCATAACTAAAGGGAGCGTTTCTTAATCTACCACCCACCCTGAGTATTCCATGATTATCTAGAAATGGATTTAGTGATTGTAATGGACTTGACCTTGGGAGTGACTGGTTTGCTCGTAAGGCTGTAATTTCAGTCTCAAATGCATCCTTTTGTACTAAACGTTCTAAACGTGTTCGCGTATCATCTAACTCTGTTGTTGTTAAAGGACCTATATTGGGAAATTCAAGAGATTCTCCCTTCGTAATCTTAGCTTGTATATTTCTAATGAATCTAATGCAATACGTAGTAACTCGGAGTAAACGCGTATACTTAGAAAATTTCTCGAAAATACTGCATTCTTGATGGGTAAATGCAGTCAACACGGTACGCGTTACCCTTTTCTCCAGAACCGGAGCTAATTGAATGTCCGCTGGAGTGGGCCATGATTCTGCATCGTCACATAGCCATGCAGGACCTGACCACCAATTTTTTGCTTGCGCTAATACTGACAACCTAACCCCTCGCGAAATCATGTCAGCGGGATTATCTTCTGACGTTACGTGTTTCCAACTATCAACTGATGTGAGTGTTTGAATCTCTGAAACTCGGTTTGCTACGAAGGTTTTCCATCTGGAGGGCATACTGCGGAGCCATGCGAGGGTTATGGTCGAGTCTGTCCATAAGTGTTCAACTGGATTGACCGAATGCAATGCTATTCTAACCTTCTGAATTAAATTTGCTAATAATACCGCGCCGCAAAGTTCTAACCGTGGCAACGAAATGGCTTTAAGAGGTGTCACTCTTGACTTTGCACATAATAAGGCAGCCGTCCATTGACCTGCCGTGTCCCGAGAACGCAGGTAAATGCACGCCCCATATGCCTTCTCCGACGCGTCTGAGAACCCGTGTAATTCTAATCGCGTGTCAATATCTAAATTAGTTGCAATCGTGCAACGTGGAATCTTGAGTGTTTGAATTTGTTGGATGTCTTCACCATATTCTAACCACTGAGTAGAAAGGTCTTGTGACACTGATTCGTCCCACCCTGCCTGAATCTGCCATAACCGTTGTAGGATTAACTTGGCTATGACAATAAAAGGACCTAACAAACCTAACGGGTCAAAGAGCCGTGCGATTTCTGATAGTATAGTGCGTGCCGTAGTTCGTCTATTGTTGTCGAGTTGAATCATGAAATTTAATTCGTCTGTCCTTGGTGACCACGATAGACCTAATGTTTTCGGGTCCCTTTCTATTATGGTTTCTTGACTATTGTTGTTGCTACCTGGCGTTGTAATAACATCTGGACAGTTTGTTGCCCATTTACGGAGGTGCATTCCAGCTTGTGAAAGAATAGTTGTGAGTTTAGATTTTATAGTACTGATTTCTATCGAGGTTTGAGCGCCCGCCAACAAGTCGTCCACGTAAAAATCGTTCATTATTATTTTACTAATGTCTGGGGCTGTCTCCGTACACTGTAAACCTCGCGTAGAACTCGTGTAGCTAAGAACGGAGCGGAGGCGGTGCCGTACGTTATTGTGTTCAATTCAAATTCAGTAATCGGAGAGTGTGGATCTGAGCGCTATAAGATTCTTTGAAATTTCCGTTGACGCGGCTCTATTAGAACTTGACGATACATTTTTTCGATATCTGCTGAAATTACGTATTTATAATACCTAAATCTAATTAGAGTCGATATTAAATAGTTTTGAACTGTGGGTCCGACTAATTGCGTATCATTTAATGATAATCCTGAAGCAGATCTTGCCGAACCATCGAACACAACGCGGACCTTAAGTGATGAATTCAAATAATGAAATCGCTGAACGTCTGATAACGATTCATTCTCATGAATTAGTGCTGTGAATGTGTCTCTGAATTTTATCCAGTCACTATAATTGCCATTAAACAACGGTAACTGCATGGTTGGTAGTCTAACATTAATTATGCCATTGCTGGTGGTGGCCGGACTAACAGGCGTTTCGCGACGATTACGTACGTTAAATTTTTCTATGTGTGTTTCTACTTCGTCGATAAGGTCAAAATATGCGGTTTCGAACGCTTCCCGTTCTGAGGTATGCGCGGTTTCGGCGTCTGTCCCTATCACCATCATTTCTATTCTTGTCTGTATCTTATTGAAGTTGTCAAATAATTGCGTGTTTACTTCTAATCGTTTTTTTAACGACCCTATTGCAGTCGTATTTGCAAAATCTCTGAAGAAATTTCTAAAACGCGTGAGCGCGGCTTTAACTGTACCACGTTCGCTGATTAATGATCGCAAGTCACCTTCCATTTTGAACTGCTGACGCAAATAATGAATGACGGACTTACTATTGGATGAGGTACTGCCCTTTACTGATTCCTCGTAGGCGTCTTCCACGGATGCTGATTCCCTTGATGCGCTGGTGTCCTGGTGTCAGGTTTCTGGTCTGATGTCCTTCCTGATTGAAGGTACTACCAGCTTCTTCTTCTAAATCACCAGTGGCTGAACTGCTTGATGATACGAACGGTTTCGACAATGCTGATTTCGTTGACTGTGGCTTCTACTTCGCTGACCGATGATCCGGCTCGAAGGATTAAATGTTAAGTACTCCGATTGTCACGAGCGTCTCTAAGAATAATTCCCGTGTCGTAAAATTGTCCCCTTGTTGTTCTAACAGATGGTTTGATTTTAACAAAGCCTTTGTTTTCATCAAAATTTAATCTAACAATTTCTAATCATGCCATTAATTATAAATTTACTTACACTGTAGAACATGATAAAACAGAATATTACAATATCTTGAAAATCTCGGAAATGCTTAGTTCAATAATTTATATCTCTTTTATGACATAGGTAACGCAGAAAAATGAAATTATTTCAAATGTTCATCGTCATAGTATAGTTTCTACTGCGTTAAAAAAGAATACTTCTAATTTGTCATTTGTTCGATCTTTAATTGATTACATTTAGATTCATTAATACTCAGTTTTATATTTTTTTCTGCATAATAACATACATTGGGATATTATTAATTACCAAAATATTAGTTTATTTTTCATATACCACATCCTACGAACACTGTCACGATTCATAACAAAAATCAATTACTGTATCCCTTTTCACATTGAAATTTTTTATTTACTAATAAGAGATTCGATTGATACAAAGGAAGGGGGACGAAAGTATTAGTACGGTTAGACAGAAATTTGGAGTAATATGCGATTCGATACGGCATGTTGCGATTTAAAGGACGCTTCGTTAAATTCACAGCCCTTCTCGAGAGTTGACGGACAGCAGAAGGGGTTGGCGATGGGAAGGAGGAGTTTTCAAAGGACGCGTCCTCGTTAAGGTTATGCAGCATTATAATACCTCGGGATTGTCGCCAACGTTGACAGACACGTGGCCACTCATCGGTATATTATATTGCATTTTCGGGATGACACGGCGAACGTCATTAGCGACATCGTCACGCTTATACCTAATCATCTAGGACTCTACGGGAAGTGAGTAGAGTAGTAATCCGCGGAAATTTTCTAAAAACGCTCCCTCCAAAACAGGGTTCATAATTTTACAAGTATTTGGAACTCTATTCGAAGGATTCTGTAGTTGTAATCCTTCTTTCAACGTCAGAGTAAACGATTTCTGTGCAAAAAGTATTGAGAAACAATAGAAAAATGTATACGCGCTATTAATCTGTTGATTTTAGTAAGTTTGAGTCGTCAGAGGAAGATCGTCAACTTTCTTAAGCTTTATAACATATTTTCATGTAAGACTTAATAATAAAGCTTTCATTTCCAAACGAATACTTAGTGAATTTCAATGTTAACGATAATTCTTCCAAGTGAATGATTTCTTTATAAAAAGCTGGATTCTACAAGTTTCCCTGCAATATTTTCAAAACTCACCAAAACCAGTCAAAAAGAGAATTATTCAAAATAATAAAAAATGTCTAAAATAAAAAGTTTTGTATTTTTAGTGGCGAACAAGAAGTTTGTGCGTTCACAAAAATACAATACCATATTTCCTGGTCCGAATAAATATCACACAAATTGTTCAATTTTAAGCAACCCAACTCTCTTCTCAAAGATTCTGCATAAGAGAATCAATGTCAAACTTTCTTCTGGTAACCATTAATCGTCTATAGTCGCTCGAAATCAGAAGCATAAAAGAAACGAATGGCTGGGTGCGGGCCATAATCGTTCCCGTGATCGTCGGTATTATTATAAGTGGAGTGGATGTAGCTAGAAACAGGAAGAAACAAGAAATGACATCGCAGTGTGCGATTTATTTCCGCTTTTGCCGCTAACCAGCTCTCTAGGGATTGCGCGAAGCGATACCGGAGAATGAGTGTATTGTTTGTGGTGTTCGCCTAAGGTGGTCGACTTCTGTTCGAAACTTATATATTCCATGTGTGTGCGTGTGTGTGTGTGTGTGTACATGTATATGGTATTGTGCTCAAGATAGTGTTCTTTTCGAAAGGTGACAGTGGTAGTGGGATATATTTATGTTTGCAACCCTCGACGCGGAACCTGCAGAAAGAAGTGTGCACGTCAGTTCGTAGCACCTCTATCGGGAAAGGAACTCATGCAATGGGATTACTCGAAGCTGGAAAATGTCTCGGTTGTAGACGGAAAGTGGCTAGTCGACTGGTACAAAGCGTAGCTGGTAGAGAAATCCATGGTGTTGTTTGTTTCCCTGCGCGTTGTTAAATCTGACGGTGCGCGCTACGGCGAAATGGGAATATTTACGTCCCCGATTAGGGAGAGAATGTTACTGAAATTGCTGTTTTGCAAACGTATTGTTCCTGCGAGGTTGGAATGAAAATAATGATAAAATCGATGATTAAAATGAATATAAATGTGGAAATTCGGGTGAAGGAATAACATTACTTTTGAAATACCAGAATCCTTAAAATAATTCTTCATAATTTCTCCATTCATTATTAAAATTACTTTAACTTTCGTACCTGGTCTGTCTATTCCAAAATATAGGTTTCACCGGAAATAGTTATATTTTCCTTACTCGAATCCAATTAGAATAATACTATTCTGAAAGTTGGTGTAATGTGACATGAAAGAACGATACTATTTGTAGAACAATCCAATAATTTTATAATCATTTCGAGGATACCTAACTTTAGTAAGTCCATTTCTTACCCGTTAAAACAGAGGCAGCATTCAGGAACGATTCTAACGAAGGACAGATGGATACAGCAACGGTGGGTGGGAAGGGAAGTAATGAAAACGCAGGAATAGCAGAGGGCTGTAAAAGAAGGACGAGGACTGAAGGGAGAAATCGGATTAACAAATTTCTCAATTAAGGTCACTATAAATTTCTGATGCAGCTTCCGTGATATCAGCGGCTAAGAACAGCCACGATTTATCGCGGCCGGCACACCGGTGGAAGCTTAAAGTTCGAAAAGGAGAGCCGGAGGCAGAAGAGCATAGAGAAAGGAGCCGCATACTCAACACCATAAACCGCAACGCGCCCTTAATTCTGCGCTACGGGACGCGCCGCAAAGAATTATCGGCCGCAATAAAACTTACCCCACCGGCTGGTTAATGACTTCGATAACTGGGCTTTCAGTTTCGCAAACGAGCAACGCTGTTCTTATACGTGACCGTCCTTCTCCCTTTCTTCGCCTCCTTTAACGTACCACGGCTAGTCGGAATGAAGACGAAACGCTTTGAGAACTTTTATCGTTTATCGTTCACGCGGGGAACTTCGACGATCGAGATTCATTATTGTTCATGGCTGTCAGAATCTCTGGGTGAACGTTTGAAAGGATCGCTTCGGAAGTGTGTACGGTTTCTTTGGATTTGTTGGTATTAGACTGGAGCTGTTTTTATTTGGCCTGTGGAGATTGTTGATTGGGGTTGAAAGTTTTACTGTTTCTCGTTTCGAAGAATATTCTTAGTTTCATTTTTTTGAAATTAGGAGCTTGAAATGTATTACTGTTTTGTTGTTGAACTACTTGAAAAGATTCTGTTTCTGCGGTTAAAATAATCAAAGGGAGGATCTCTGTGAAAAGTATTTGGAACGGTATTATTGGAATCGTTAAGAAGTAATCATTATCATTTTAATAATAACACATTTATATAAAATAAAATATGATGAGTATTCCACCTACTGGAGATTCTCAAGGTTGGCAGTAAAAATTACTACTGCCACACATACTTAATACTCCTGCAATAAATATTGAATTTCAAATACTATTCCAAATTCTGGTTCAACCAGAATAGTGAATGACGTCAGAACCAAACTTAACTACATTTCAATGAATATAGAATTTGTCAAGAAGTAGGACTCTACGCATTATTAAGTACACTTGAATTATTACTTTTGCTTGAATATCTTCATGTCATCTTGACTGCTTTTAACGTATAAATCCTCGAAAGTAATGAACATCGCGTTCGTACTTGGCTGATTACTGCTTTCAGTTAATAATACTGTAACCAGTATAATAGTAACACGAAACATCCTCCAAATATGATATATTAGTGTTAAGAAGATAAAATCCATACAAAATTTAAAATTTAGGAACTAATATAACATTTATATTCAGAATATTCCACAGAAAATCCTCTTTTTTTATCAAAACACAATCCAAAGAAAATAATCTTTCATTACTTCAAAGATAAAAGAACAATGCACACATTTATCCCGGCATTGTACATTTCATTCATATTTCTCTGAAAAAGAAGAAACCAGCCTGTAACAATTTCAAAATAATGAATCCAATGCTCACCAGCTCAAACAGAAACTTGAACTCCACCAAACACTTTCGAAACCGTGCAAACGGTCACTCGAGCTGCTCGGAAAATGAGTAACCGTAGAAATTTTTTACGAAACCTGGAAGAAGATATAATTCAGAAGAAAGTCAATGACTGGACATACCTTTCTTCCTAGCATTCGGGCAGAGCAACGCTACCCATGAGCCAGAGTGTTCTCGTATTTCTCTTCGGCCGTCGCAAGTGCCGGTAACTGGGTCACTATTTATGTCACCTGCAGAAACAAGAGGCAGACAACCAACCGTGGACACCAACATCGGCATCCACAGTGGTCTTCTTTTTAGCCTGGACGCTTTTGTACATTGCAGCACGTTGTTACACGTCTTGCTCTTTATACGCACTTCGCAGTGACCACAGACGCTCGTTGTTCTAATGATTTAGTGAGATAATTCCTTCCTTTCGGCCACTTTTCAATTAACACTTCCAGTGGCCATTAAAGGAAGAGGGTACAGTGAAACAGAATACTCACTTCCTTTGAGAATTATATTAAGTGTAGTTACTATAAATAATATAAAAATTAATATTCTGTATTTATCGTTTTACTTTTGCTTACTTTATTTTGATGCTTCTGGTATGATAGTTAATAATAATATTGTTATTGTAGAAACAAATATGTTATTATTCGTTTCAATTAAAATGTTATCCGAATTGTTGAAAAGTGGTATTAAAACTTAAAATTCTTTTAGTTCTGATTTCATTAAATGTAATTGGTTTTTTAATAGATTTAGTGTTATTTAGTGCTTTGGCGGGAAGGTATTTGAATGAATAGAATAAATGTTTTTAGAAAAAAATTACTTGCATATGGCATGTAGAAGTGTTTTTATTAACGATGCGTACAGTGGGACAAGAAAGTTGTTTGTAACAAAGTAAAATGTGGACATAAACGTACTTGCAAATCTTTCATATTAGTGAAGGAAATATTTGTCGTGGAGAATTTGACGAGATAAACTATCAAATTCAAATTAAAGGAAATATACATTTTGTAATTAATATTGATATATAACTAGATTTCTAATTGGTAATAATGGGTGTAATATAACATCAGTGTTACATCAGAGGATAGTTCAGGGGTGGTATTTAAGATTTTATTCCGATCAGTTGATACGAAAGCCAAACAGTTTTGTGCTAATAAGGATTTCTTTCCTATTCCGGTGTGTTAATTACTTAACTTGTATCAAATTACGATTATTCAGTGTTGTTATGATTTCCTGGCAATTAACTATGTAATTTAGCAAACACTCGTATCAATGCTTAAAAAAGTATATCTCTCACAATACCATTTGCTGTATCAAGTTCCTTCTATGTTAATTGCTTCACTATGTACTATATACTTCATTCCAATTAATACTTTTGCTACATCGTTGATAGAAGAGATCATACAAAATTTTCTTCTGATCTATTCCCTAAATTACTTTAATCATAAACATGAGACCGTAGACAAAAGAGATGGACGTTGAATTTTCACTTAAGCATAATTTGAAAAGGCACAAAAATATATTTGTAAAAGCTTCACACGTTTCTTCTATTGCTTATCAAATTTTAAATACCATCGAATATATTAATGTACCAAAATTCATTTTACAATAGTATAAATCTTCCTGAAATATGATTTTTTAAATCAATTTTGCAACTATTGCTTCATAAATATTAATCTTCCCCTAAAATACTATGTAACCTTATTTAAAGTAATAAAATCCATTAAATCCGATAAAAAATGTTTTATAGCCAGTTATGTCCGTCTCGATTACAGTGTGAACGTCGTATGCAAAGTCCGGAAATTATCAGATTTTAAGGAATAGAAGCTAGCATTAAAATGCGGCTTTGGCGGCGATCCACTAAAAATCCGCAAACCAGCCAGGAGGGAATTTATATTTACGAATGTCGGCCGCTCGAAGGGAAATTACACGCAAAGGGAATCGCGGCGGAAGTGAAACCCAATCGACCAGCAGCGAAATCCCGGAATTGGATCCCCAGAACTCGCCGGAGTCAATTTACCTAGCCGGTTTCACGCGAAACTGAACGTCCCTCCGCAACGTAATCTACGTTGCCTTCTGTGCCTCCCGTGTACGCGCGTGTGTGTAGATTATTAAGTATAAGAGGCTTTTCGCTGTTAATTAAGTCCGTCATACTCCGCTCCGTCGTCAGCACAAATGAGAATATAATATGACGCGTTTCGTATGCTTTGCTTTTTGGGATTAAAATCGAATCACCCATCCTAGTCGCGATATTACTCTTTATTCATGTATTATAGTTAAGCAAAGAATACATTTTTTAACTTATTAAGGACTGCTCACGTTCAGAAGTTTGTTAATTGTATAGCGTAACGTGTATGCTATCGAGAAGTTGAACTTCGTGTTTGTTAAATAAAATAATATCCTACTTTTTACTTTTTATCCTTTTTTTAATACATTAATTGAAGTTTCGCTTGTCAGTTTTAGGAAACAGAACATTCTAAATAGGCGTTTTGTAATTTTATTGATTTATCATTGGAAACTAATCGATGACTATTGTAGTAATAATATTCTATCGTCACAGTAATAGGAGTAATAACAATTCAACGTTTTATCAGCGTCTTCTCGTGAATAGGAGCATGAAAACGAATTGCAGTAATAAAACTTGATTTAAATATTACTCGCTATGTTGGAGGAATCCTTTTAATGTTATAACAATTTTACAGCTGTCACTTTTATGATGATTGTGTTAATCGAACAATTGCAATCACGTTACTTCTAATTGTATAGAATAATGTGAAGTAATTAACAGCTTGGATGTGTTATAATTATAAATTTAATCTAATTCTGACATCATATGATTCCTGTGTTAGCTGTCACGTTTCTAAAACCATTATATAGACTGGGAAATTGGAGTTTGGTGACAGTAACACGTCACTACGGAGCTTTATCGTCACCGAACTAGGTTTTCATAGGCACTAACAGGAAACATTCGATGCCGTCTTTACTAGTGCACAACCAATGGGGGACTTCTGCTTAGGTCGAGGTCGATAATCATATTTCCTTCCACCGTCATTTATTGTCCATGAATATACTCTATCTTAGAAGAGCTTTCGTACGAACATGAATCATTAGTACGTACTTGTGATATTTTCAAATATTACATACTTTTCCAAATGTAAAAATATTTTAAATAATAAAAGTATGACAATTCCTATTTCATCTAAACTTACCTTAATTTTATGCAATTTGTCATAGAAATCGAGATATTCAAGAATTTCATTCTCAAGACAATACTCTGACAGACGTGTCTAACTTACTCCCTTCACACTAGTACCTCGAAAACAGTGTCCCCTCACTACATATACGTTAGTAGTTGCCCGAGACTGTGTATGTAAACTGTTCTATGTAGTGTAGGCACCTTTGTTCTATGATACTCGTCATAACCGTACTATCTATAAGATTCCTTTATTCTCATTTTCAAGTTCTATTAATTTCCATTTTACATGTCCTTATATTCGTTCCATAAGAAAAAATCAAGATGAATCTCAAAATCTCACAACCACTTCCCTACACAACTTCCATAAACAAATTTTCACTTCGCATCCTCAAAAGTGAGAAAAACGTTCAAAATGTCCAAAGTCGTCGCGACAATCAGTATCTACCAAACAACTTCGTTCCCACGTATTCGACGCGCAGCGTCCGCGAAGGAGTTAATGGTAAATCAACATTTACAAAAGTGACAAGAATGGTTGATTGGACGGAGGCTGGATTACATCGGAGGCGGTCGGTCCCGGCCAATTTGTTTCGACGGTGTATGGCGCGGTCGTTAAGCCGATTAATGCAATCACGCGTCACGATGCTCGTATTTCGATCAATGGTGAACATTGTTCGTCCCGTATAATACCTGCATTATCAGTCATTAAGCGGCGTGCTGGTGACGATTTTCCAGTGGTCCTCCGCTGCGTTGCGTTGGCTCCTGTCATGACGTTTTATTCATTTTCGAGGCAGTCGCCGCCTAGCTCGGCTACATATTTTATACCTGCTGGCCGCACCCTGTCCGAAATCCATTTTGAAAAGTTCTCTCGTCAATGTTTAATCCATTGAGAGGCGGAACACCGGCGTGCAAGCGTATTATGGTGACGGACGGAATGGAAGGACACTTTTACGCGGTTCCAATTTTACAGGGGCGGCGCGGCGCAAATGGCGTGCGTACGATTCCGTTGTGACGGATAGGGCGAGGGGGAGAAGAGGACGCGTGAAAAATAATTGAACAGTAAAAATGTTTTTTGCAGAACAACCCCGCTTTTCCACCCTTTGCTGCTTTGCCCTTTGTGCCTTCGATTGGTAGACGGATCCTTCAATAATTGGGTCTTGCACGGAAACCATTGTTGAAGGGACCATTATACTGGGAGGTTGATGGTAAGCAGATCTGGCCTTGATTGAAATAATGTTTTGAATTAGTGTTGTAATTAATGTAATAAATGGTAGTAAACGATATGCGGAGAATTAATGTTGAAGGATTTTGATGAGTGACGTTTGTTGAAACGCAATTTGAATTAGCTTGCGATTTTATTTTATGCTTACTTCAGTGTTGAAATATAGTTTTGGAATTGTATGAGAAATGATTTGGGAAATATTCATTGTGTTAATGTGGTGAGTTGTGAATTGTATGCGGAATATGGTACATATGGTATGGTATAGATGAAAACTTAATAATAATGATAAAAGTACTTCGATAAGAAGGTTTCGAATTATTTTACTCGTCTTTTCCTCATCATTTGTTCATTTAAATAGTGTAATAATATGTAATTTATTGCAATAAGGTATTAGAAAATTTTGATAATAACGTGGTAACATAATTATTTAAATATTTATTTAAAATATCCTTGACTGCTTGAGACGAATGACAAATATTAATCGAGCAGTCTTTCTCATCGTTGCAACAAACAGTAAATTCATGATCAATATATATACATATTTTGATTCCCTTTAATCATGGGAACTATTTGGTCCGTGTTTACTGTAACGTTGTTGCGATGATTATAAACGTAATATACAGTATCGCCAAGAGGCTGATACTGAGGCCCCGCTCGAAGCACCATTACTTCTGAAAACTCATTAGTGATGAATAGCAACTAATTTTCCCGGAAATTCTTGTTGCGTAATTTAGTAAACCAAAGTGAAGTGGCTCACAATCAGTTACCCTTCCGAACCCTCTTACATCAAAAGGCAGGCTCTTTACTGGATCATAGGAATTTCTATATTGATTCCGTCCTCCGATTCTGTTGCTCGTGGCACGTCGGTTCGATTATTATCAAACGTCTTCCTCCTTCTCGTAATATCAAGACATAACGTGAATGTATGAAATTCGACATTCAGCGATATTATCAAAGGAAGTTCTGGTACTGTTCCCAGTGATCCATCACACCAGAATCTATTACTCAAATACTAAATAACCAGTTGTAAATATAATTATTTAAACAGTAAAACTTGTGTATATATACGATAAAAGACAAATAATAGAGAACTTGATATAATTATTTTAATAATAAAAATTGTATATGTGTACAATAGGAAAAATGGAATTAATAATCGAAATGAATAATTAAGTAATACTTTCGTTTAAATTCAGAGTATCTCTACATGCTTTTAAAATAGAAATTGAATTTTGATTTTTGCAGTTGCATACAGACGCATGTCTGAAGTTGTACAAGGTGTTGCAAAGTTTCACACGCGCCTGTCATGCCAGCTTATGCGTATTTAGAGGAACAATGTTCAAGTTTTCATCGAAAAGGAGGACTACTCTGATCCGTGAATGTTCTATACCAAGTAAGTCGAGTTACGCGCAATTTGGAACAATTTCAGGTTTAGTGGTTTCTGCTATTTGCGCGGGAAATTGTGCCTGCTGATGTCACATCCGTTAACTCTCCTCTCCGTGGAGCATTCAATTGTTCAGCTAGCGATGACGGGTCGATTTTGGATAATGTACTCCTCATGAAGATTAGGGAATGGAGTTTTAGAGTTCAGTTGAATTCGAACTTGAGCTAATACGTGCCAAGAAAGGGAATTGCGTAAAATTATTATTTTATTTTCTAAGAATTTCAGGATACTGAAAAACAAATTATTTTTAGGGACATAGTAAAAGTGAAAAATGTATTATTTGATCTTGATTATTTATTTTTCAAGCTCATTGTTTCGGAGAATGAAACTTCGTATATATGTGGTATTAATAGATATAATTATGTTTTATTTTTAAAAAAACATAGGAATAGTTAATAGAATAAGATACAAATAAATAAAAACAATATAGCTCGCAGTGTATAGTTCTCTCTTCCAAAGCCAACGCGACTCTCTCCCAAAAACTCCCGCCATCTGCACTTAAAAATCATTCTCTCCCCTACAAGCATTCTTCTCACTTGCACTTCCAACAAACTCTCAACCACACCCTACTCTCACTATCACGCACTCATCATCCTCGCTTACGCGTCGCTCGGGAAACTCACCAACTCTTGGGCCTGGTCTTCATCAGTCCCTTTCTCCTTTACGGTCCTCTTCCTGTCTTTTAGAATACTGTTCCACTGCTTTAAAACTACGATACTATATATATATATGAATTTTATGAATTTTAAAACATAGACTAAATCTGTAGAGAAGTCAATGACAAAAGTGAAAGTATAAATAGAAAAGAATTCAAAATTCGAATATATATCAAAAATTCATTCTACAACGAATCATCCTCGTTCTCTCTCCAATTTCTGTAATTCCACAATATTTAACACAAAAACTACCAGACGGATCAAAATGATTTGTTTCTGATTTCTTTTTTTTGCAGTTATTAAAAAGACAACAGATGTTTCTCTGAGACAAGATTAATGAAATTGATTTAGCAATACACAAATTTTTATAAAGGAATGTGAAACAGTTGATTTAACTGCTTGGTAGTTTTGGTGTTAAAAATTCAGCTTATTTTCCCAAGAAATATCCTACGTTTCACCTGTGAAAGTAAGTTCCACCATGTTCCGCATACTTCCGTAATAATTACAATTCAAGTCCCGAACTATCGAGACTCAAAAGATTCTTACGAAGGAATTGTAACATTTCCCAAGTTCATACAATTTTATCTGCCACTAACTATGCAATATAGACCGTTACCGATGCTTGTTTCCTTTTCAGCAAACCTCTGTTGAGTGGCTAGTGCGCGGAACGTCACTGAGAGGGATAACAAATCTCTTCTTTAACGATGAAATATCATCTCGGCGTAGGAGAGTTTTATGCAACGAATTCGCGGGATGCATATATCGCGATGCATTAATAGCAATCTCGTTGCATTCATATCCAGTTGACGTAATGGGACGTGTGCCGGAGCAACGAGGGAGGAAACGTATCCCGAAAGAGAGAGCCGACCGGGAGAGGCTCGGTGAAAAGTGAGGAAGAGAGAGAGAGAGAGAGAGAGAGAGAGAGAGAGAGAGAGAGAGAGAGAGAGAGAGAGGAGAGGAGAAAGAGAGACGACCGGAGGACGACGAGAGTAACCGAGGGAAAGGGACCGACAGAGAATTCAATTCCATGGTCGATTATGCAACCAGTCTGCCGGATTACTGCCGGTACACGCTTCCGTTTTGCGCCGATGAAGGGATTACTCTGCGTATATCCTGCGTGGATGTCTTCATACGAGAAAGTTCACCGTTTGTGGAACGTAATCTTTCAGCAATTAAACGTTCGAAGATGGGATCATATTTTGTCAACGTAAGACGCCAACAAGGCCGTGAAGAGTTCATCGGAATTGATGCAACGTTTCCGTGCATTGAACTCTTGTTTTTGAAATTGCGGCCTTCTTGCTCTAAAGAATAATAGAATTTTGACATTTTAATTTCAGTTTTATTATAAAAATTGTTTTGATTGTGTGGGGGTTTTGGTGAGTGTTTATTTGGCAGTCAACGTGTTAAATAAGGCGCCTCGAGACTTGAACTTTCAATTATTAAAACGTTCCGTGCCGCGTGGGGCGTATGCGCCCCACGCTGAACTTTCCGTTCAAGCCATTGGGTATTGTCATTGTAAAATGAAGAATTTATTAAAACTGTATTATGCAGTCAATTGTGGGCATCTTAA
Organism: Nomia melanderi; assembly: GCF_051020985.1. NCBI lineage: Eukaryota > Metazoa > Arthropoda > Insecta > Hymenoptera > Halictidae > Nomia > Nomia melanderi. The sequence goes on along the minus strand of NC_135002.1, from coordinate 12,716,937 downwards.
TACTATTGTCGCGGCGTTTATTTGATCGTGGGGCGTATACGCCCCACGCGGCGTGGTAGTAATTTTTTTTTTACTGCGATTTGTTTTAACGTAAAATGCGATTTCCAATCGGCAAGAAACTGTACTGTAAAAGTTGCAGCATACTGTAATAGTTGTGTGAATAAATCACGTTCATGTTTGCCATGTTTTAACAAAGTTCACCGTAATATCCCTTCCTGATTATATACAACCTTGTCACATAAATATAATATTAAATATATTTTAACTAAAATGTTTTATTTTAAACTAATATAGACATCATAAAGAAATATTATGTGCGAGGATGCGACTCGCTCGGTAGAGTAATGTTGAGCCAGGTATTTGTTAAAATAATTCCTAAAAAAATAAATTTATTGCTTTGTTGTGTTATGCGTCTTAAACTATACACTTTTTTCTTGACAGTTATGAGTTTTGCATTATTTTAATCATTGTAAGGCATACGCCAGAAACAAAACAATACAATTGTAAAACGTGGGGTGTATACACCCCACGCGACCTGAGCGGAATGTCTTCAAAAAACGGTCTGGCACAGAATGTGTTAACTAATAACCGAAATTGATGGGAACGAAGCAAAATGATAAAGAACTTCTCAACTATTTACAGAATTTTACAATAACTTTTTATGTTATATATGTTATATAAATATTATTATTATGTATAATTTTGTTTAAAAAGTTTCAAGATATCTAAAATAAAGTACAAATTAATCATTTCACGTATTTAGTAGTTTTCAAAATGATACACATTACCCACAATACAGTCGTGCAAATTGTTTTTCTCATCTTTCTAATATTAGTATCCAATTTCTGGGATGTGTTTGAACAAATTTTGTTTTATCGCTTCAATCAACTAAAAAACGGCACCTCTGCAGTGAAAGTTTCAGTTTGGGTTAGGGGAAAAAGTCGCGCGGTGCCTGTGGAACGAGGTTAGTTGAACCCTTGACCAAAAAGTTGCCAACATTCATTGAAGTGCAAGCTGGTGCGTTATACATAAAATTGCCGAATGCTCAAATTTCGTTTCACATAAACATCTGTTATGTAGAAACTATATAACAGGTTTGATTTTACAAACATACAGACATTTGTAAGAGACCAACCGATTTAATAGGGCAAAGGAACTTCTTTATAATTAAATGACAAAGAATAATATTTCATATGCATCTATTTAAGCATTACAAAAATAACAGTTCAATTTGACATACGTGATATAGTTCTTTCTCTAGAATTTTCGAATCAATCGGTATCTAATTAAACTATTTCTATGGATCACGGTAACTCAAGATTACAGTAACAGTGAGAGTATTCCTACGTGAACGCTAATTATGATCTTAATGAAACATGTCATGAAGATGCCATGTGAATGGCTTTATTAATTAATTTATGTAGTTTCATTTTGTGAAACCATTTTAATAATATTTAATGGGTTGTATCATGAATCGAGACTAATGGTACCAACAAAGCTTTGCTTCACTCGTATGTCTCTGTTGTTTCAGTATTACGGTTTGTTTCCAAAAAGAAAGAATTTTAAAGTGTTTGAGCTGTTAAGATTACACACTAAATTATTTCCAGTGAAGCAAATCATTTATAACTCGTAACAATCTTTTATTACAAATGCTTGAGTAATTTGCACAATTCGTTCATTTGACTGTAATTTGATAATTTCATGATTAAATAATTAAATAATTCATAATTAATAAATTGATAATTTTGTTTTAGATTCAATGTTACCTTTTATTTAATTTCTTATTAAGGATTTGGTGCAGTCTTGGTACAATCAATCACGAGAGTCTTGTAGGAACGGAATTCGAGAAGATTCGAATTTAAATTGTACAATCTGCGTCAAGCTGTCTTTGGAACTGTATCGTTTAATTCATGTTTGTAGCTGATTACATAAGTCATACGATACTAGCACTCAGACTTCTGCACACAGAACAACTCTCGAAATTCGTGTACACATCGCGTGTAAATATTAACATATTTAATAAATATTATTTTAATTGTATAAATCTGATACATTTCATTGATTTAATATTTGACTCTTGAACGTCGGGACACTCGTCATTTCAATATTATTATTCCGTACCTATAATTTATAATTTGGAGATCAATTCAACTTCTAAGAATAAATGCACGAAATTTGATAATGAATTTCTTGATTCCATCTATGTTATTTGATTATTTCTAAGTAATTTTTATAACTGAAGAGTTTAGGTATTAAATACGAGGCAAAATTAAATTCTGTTAATTTCATTTCACTTTCATATTATTAAGCAGTTTCCTATTTCACGATATCACAGTCGAAATTATCATAATATTCTTCTATTCCTTTTCTAAAAAACAGAAATCACCTTAATACAGTTTTTATTCTAAAAATATACGTTCTATCCCTTAACACTTGTATGTGTGCAAATACATGACTTTAATTAAAAATCATTCGCAAACGCGCATTCATAATTTGAATACTTGCAAAATAAAAATTCTGAAGTGAATCAATTTCATCTGTCCGGTAGTTTTAGTGTTAAAACTTCCGTACACAGTACCACCCTGATACATATCCCTACATACACACATATAATGTTCAACTGTCTTCAACGAATATTTCTCAACCCTACGAATTACATTCCACATCTGACTTCCCAAACAAAGTCTCATTATCGTTCCTAATTTTATTGTTTCCGGCTAATTAAATTATCCCTAAAAGTTAACTATTCACGCCGGAAGAGCCGAAATGTTTTGTCGCGTAGGCGGGCTTCGAAAACGCCGGTAAAATATGGTATATAATTTTTTCGTTTAAATGAGTTTCGTCATAATCAAATCTCGAATCTAGCGTAACAATTCTCTTGCACGGGAGTTCAGCGAGGTAACATAATTCGCCGTCGGCACAGTATCGTTAAACCTGGCCGGTTCGCGGACGGGGGATGGGGGTTTGGAGGGGTGTGGGCACGATTTTGCATTTGTACATTACGTTATGCCGCGGGCGTTCCCGGCGCGACGAGAGGAACAGAGAAAAAATTAGATTCATTCGTGGGAGGTGAATGGAATCCGACCGTCGAAATGGCGTGCTTTATCGCATACTCGAAAATTTATTGCCGCGAAATAGCTCCGCCGGATATCTCTATCGGCCGGGCCATGAGTAGGAAATACAGGATTAACAATTATTATTGGCCGACCGATCGCGATACGCGTACACCGAGGAGATTTTTACCGAAAGATACCCATACTCTTTCCATTCCTCCACCCGGTTTGTTTTTTAATTGAGTTTATTTTGACATTGGAACTACCAGGTGGATCAAACTGAACAATTCTTAATTTCTTCTTTTGCAATTGCTGCAAAGGTACAGATACTTCTTTAAGAAATGATTAATGAAGCTGATTTAATAATACCAACACTGAAATATAAGTTCATTGAAATCTGAATAAATTCACGGTTATAGCTTTTTATAAAGAAATTTTAAAAAGACGGTTTAAGTGATCGATAGTTTTAGCGTTAAAGTAGTCACGTTGACAGTAAAATCATTAGAGGCCACCAATACTTGGATAAATTACTTATCACTTAATAATACTTGTGGCGGTCTGCGCGGCCAGCCACGAGCGTAGCGTAGCAGCGCGGACCATGACGAAAATCGACCGTTCATCGATCGTCAATTGTCTCCAGCGTGGAACCTAAAAAGCGCATTAAAGGACGGGTCCACGCTGGACGACTCAGTGTAAATTTAAACGTCGCACAACTCACAAATAAAACATTTTTCTACGTACTACTTTTTTGTTGCATTTTTACCTTCACCACATACTTATTGCATAATGACTTGTGGAATAATAATATACTAGTTGTATGACTAATAATACAAGATTTATGGAATAGACATATCTTAATTTTAATGAATTTAGTAGGTTAATTTAACTGAAAAACTTAAGCACAATATGGATATGTTGGGATCATTTAGGTTCGCCTTCGTATCAGATTTAATGTTACAGTTATTTCTTTCAGAGGAGGAAGTAGGGAAATTTATTAGAAGGTTTCTCATATTTACGTGGAGGTTTCTTCGTTAGTAAATATTCGCCCACACGGTTTTGTTAATACACTTTTTACCGAATTTGTCGAAAGATACTTTTTAAAATTTTTAATGATGAATGATTTTAAGTTGCCTTTTTAAAATTTTAGAATTTCGGTAGAAATATAGTGTTAAATGCGCGAAGGGCTTTGATACCTTTTGTTGTTAGAAGGGATAAGATTGTGGTTGGTTGTTAAGTGGAGATTTAGTTTTAAACATTTAACATTCCATACGAATTTTACATAGGAATTGGTCTAGCGAAAATATTGGTTTTTGTTATATGTAAATAGTTTACATTATATATAAACTATAATATTAGTAGTGTTTATTTTTAAGACCTATGTTGAATATATTAATTAATCTCGGGAAATATTTTGTTATGATTGCAGGTGAACTAATAGCTGTTTAATAGATAAATAGTTTTAAATGTTAAATGTATGATTTTATTCGCGTTTAATATGGTGAAATTATTGGTATATAATACTATCAATATATAATATCAATATATTGAACATATCAGTTTGATGCAATATTTTACGTTATTATGGTAGGTACGCTCACAATTGCTTATTCATTAGTGATTTAGTTTTAGATACTGAAAGCATAATTTCATACGCGGTTAGTCTCGTGGACTGTCAGAAACCCTTTGATCTAGATGTATCAAATGAATATTCAAAATAATTAAACTGCCGATGTTGATAGAAATTCAAATTTTTATGGATTATATTTCGAAAATGAAATTTAAATGGAAATTAACTCTCTCAATCGAAGATTTTATAAGATTAAAAGCAGAATAACATCGAAAATATATTATTTTATTTTAATAAGATTTAAAAATATCATAAACAATTATTAAATTAGTGGATTGAAATATTGATCAATATTATTGTCACAAACTAAGAAATTAAATCTCAAAGAACACGTTATATTTATTAGCTTTTTTTGTCTTCAAAATGTCTTACATTTTCCTAAGCGTTCGACATAATGTCACTTTATCATTTATTACAAAAAACCGGATTACATTTTCCTACGATTAACATCTTACGATAATAACTTAAAAATGGCTTTAAAAATGCTTAGCGAAATTTATTCTGCCCTTCCTTTGTGCTTTCCGTGTTCCACGATCTCCCTGAATAAATAATCTGGCATAAAGGAAATTACAAGTACATTATTTTCACCATAATTAGATGGGAAGTTCCTTCCATAAATATTATTCTTCCGCGTGACATCTACATAATCCTGAGAAAAATTCACCTGGGCGGAGCGGTAAAAACTTATTTGCAAGAAAACTCTTTATCTTTAACGAACTCCTTCCGAGAAAACTTGCGTCGCGCTAGCAGCACACGCTTAAATTTCGCTTCTGCCCTGGAGTGTGCTGACTTTAATTTGACAATGGCTGCATTGATAAACTGTGAGGCGTCACCAAACTTTTAATACTAGGACCGCTGAAGCAGTCAAAGTTTATGAAGCTATTCACCAAAAGTTTGCTCAACTTTTATTGCAATACGCCAACCAATATATCAATTATGGTTACATCGCCATTTAGTTACATACTGCTATTTATTTTTATAACTTATCTAGTTTCTTACTTGTCTCTGACGTTTTCTGTTCTATATCATATAACATCATATTTACCAAATAACGATAATTATTCTGATCACAATAAATTATAATAATATCTATGATGTTAAAGATAGTATATATAAATTACGATTTATTTTAGGATTAATGAAATATACAACTTTTGTCACTAACTTCATTTAATTTAACTTGCAAAGTCGATTCACAAACATTTTCACTAACATCCCGAGATATTCTTATATTCTACAACAAATGAAATACAGATACTATTGCAGTAATTCTAGAATTTAATTTCGTCTGCTACTGTTGATCAATAACTTATATAACGATATAAACTGGAGGTATTCAACCATTTTTTACATGTGCAAATTGTTATCGCTAAAATAAATCTTTCTATAGCTCTGAATGACAGGAAAAAAATGTTCAATCAGTGAATAGCAAAGGATAGAACGCACGAGTGTAGATAAACTAACTGAAAAGTAAAGGGGACCATTGAGCGAGGGTGTGTGCGCGCAAGTAAAATTGTGATAATGTTAGCAAGCTCTCGGTGTCGCGCAGACCGCGTCATATCGACAGTATGCGTCGATTCTTCGTTTCGAGTGCTTTCTCCTCTCGTCCATATTCTGTGATTGTGATTCTTCCTCTCTTCTTGCTGGCGTTTCCTATCTTTCATCGTACACGTCCCTTGTGAACGTGGTCATGAATTCTTCGCCAATGTTCGACGAATCTCTATGTGCCAGATTGTCCTATGTTACAGACGGACATTTTTCTCGTAAAGTGTTGGTAAAATGATTTTCTTTGGAACATTTTGCCGTTGAAAAGTGGACATCTATATAAAGCAATGGCTTTTCCATTTTCGACTTATTGTAGAATCTTCAGTGTCACTGAGCCAGTTATTCTGTAGTATAAATCAATACTTAGGTATTAATGTAGATATTGAAAAGCAAGTCACTTATTTTTTCGATAGTTCGTTAGGTTTTGTTTATCTAGTCCTTCATTTGTCAGAGGTAAGTAACTACAGTAAAAATTACACGAAAATTGTTCATTTATGCCTATTTGAGAACTAACTGGACTACTCGAATAAGAATTCATTAATTCTTCTTTTCACTCAAATAACTGAATTTATACTCATATATTGTGTATGTAATATACAAGTGATCTGTCTTTTATTTTGATGCTGGGGTATAGATACGAAATCATCGCATAGTCCACGATCAGGTGATATTAATTTGTGCAGATGAAATTGTTGTTTCACATAAAAAAGTTTAAGAGAAAAAATTTTTAGTTTCTTGAATGTCACTTGTTAATCATACACATAATAATTTTTATTATGTTACTACATAACCTTGTTATTATTTTAAATATATTCCTTATCTTTTTAGAATCTAAGAATAAGGTTATCCAAGTTTCTACACGCATACATGAAAACCTCTAGAAAAAGTGAATATGGATGATGTAGATTTCAACAAGATATTCGACAAATCAAATATGGTGTAAAAATTAGTACATATATACACAATTTCGCTGTGAGGTGGAATACGATGAAATATTAGTTATTCAATTTCATACGATTCACCGAACTGCAAACACAAAATAAAGGTGTTGCCTAGAGCTAACAGTTAATTTCGTAGCTAATACAATTAGAAATATTACCTAAAATCTTCCATCTTTTATACCAATCATAAAAGTACATATTGAACATTTATAGTCATAAATTAAAAAAATTAATAATGTACTAATATTCTCAGAAATGCATTATTGAAATAACAGCTGGGAATGTTGTATCAAAATATGATTGTTTAACATTAGATTTAAGGACATTTACTATACAGTTTCTTCTATCGTTCTTAGAAACATTGACATTCGTTCATTTAGATCTTGAAAATTAGAGGTTTAAAAGTAAACAATTAGGATATATACGGGAATAACAGCATCAATCAAACTCGACCAAAACGTTGACAAAATAATGTTTATGAAATTCAATATGAGTCATATTAACTCGTCCCGTAAATCTAGCGTTAACTCCGTCAGGTGCTACCATGAATCAACACCCTGAAATTCGAACCGACAAACGGTAGCAGTACAGTTGATGGAGCATTTCAATAGTTTTTTCGTAGAAAGTGAAGTGATCTATCGGTGAAAAATCGCGTCGGTCTGTTAGTTGTCGAGTGTGTCGCGTAATCTACAGTGTTTTTAACGATGTTAACCTGAGCCGTGTGCGCGCGCGCGCGTGTACGTTAATTCGATATTCCGTGTGTGGTCGGCTAAAGTGTCAGTGTCAGATACGGTCGGCGTCACCTGTTGCTGGCAATTAACGAATGCGTCGCGACCTGACGCCGGCTTTATGAAAAGCAAACGTGATCTTTTGCTTGGTGATCGCGAGCTGCCTCAGATCCGTCGTCTTCAATTCCGACAAACGTGCCTGGTGCGAGCTATATTTGCACGATACATCCGATGTTCCGTCGCGGAACAAGGGACCCTTACGGATATCAAGGACCGCGGCACGTCGATACACGGCTCTGGTTTATGACACAGGCGCAAACACGATCGAGCGTTCGGGACAGTTGATCCGGGGTCCGGCTTCGGCCTTTGTGCAGGTCAGCCTCGCATTTTCTGTCCCGTACAAAAATCGCCCCTTTCATAAACCAGATGAATTCTCGCGCAGCGGCGAGAATTACCCGCGGCCATGGGTTCGTGCCCGTACTTAGGTAGGCACGTACACATGGGCCCACGTAACGGGTTTTCCTTCGCAGACTCACCGAATGTACGCGCAACAGCGAGGACTACCTGCGGACAAGTGTGCGTACTCGCATCGGAGTACACCCTTGCACGTTCGTCAAGTAGCGGGATTTTCTCGCTGTTGCCAAATGTATTTTTTATCCAAAACTTCGTCGATCTCTTGTTCCCACTCCGTCAGCATCCCCTTCCAAACATCCGAAGGAGGGGTAAAAAAGTTGATTTGTGGGTGCAAGAGCTCCGACGAAGGAGAGTTCACTATACGCATTCGACAAGTATAGTTCACTTCACGCATTCGACGAAGTTCAGTTCATTTACCACAGTCGCAAGTCACACAAGAACATTCGCAACGAACACTCGCTAACACCTTCAAGAGCGTCTGACATTCGAACATCGTCGTGCTCCATCGGTCGAGCTATTCGCAAGATATTCGCACCACTGCTCCACCACCGGATCCAGATGCCCAAAATTAATTTGGCGGGCACTCAAACGAGTAAAGCGAAACGCATCAACTGGCGAAGCCACGTTTAGCTTCACGAAATTATACATCCGAATATATGAATATCCAAAATATTTTCACTTCCTATTTGCTTGAAAACTCCTTCCGTTCGAAATGAATGTATACAATTTATTCGAAGATGATTTATTCGATAATTCTCCAAATTTGTAATAATTTCTTGATCATACTTTCAGCTTCAGTTGCTTTTCCTTGTCGAGTTTTGTCCTCAAACAAATTTTAGTAAGTTATAATTTATTGATATAGTTACTGTTAATATATATTCACAAGGTGTTTTCGTTATTTTCTTTGGCAGAAACGATACGTAATTTTGATGCTTACAATGTTTGTTTCCTGCAACTAATAAAGTTATCCACATAGATAGTGAAATATGTTCTCAAGATATCGAAAAAGAAATTTTGACAAAACCATTAGTTTTATAAATATTATTTTACATTCTGCTGCTTTTAATTATATTTTATGTTCAATACTTCTGTGGCACTATATTAACTTTACATTCACAATCGCGATTCCACGAAGAAAGCTATTGATCCCTTTGAGTAGTTTAACGAACAATAAACGGACGTCGCAATTCATGTGCACGTACAATGCGCTCTTTTGCATTGCGTTGCGCGCGAATGGTTGAATCGAATGTTTTCGCCGCATTGTCAAATTTCAATGCTCAAATTACGCAAAAATTCATCCTTTTCTGTTACTTAGGAAATTAAAGACACTTAGTAAGCTTATTTTTTTCGAATTAAATTTTAACCATTCCTATTATCAATTTTTCTCTGATATCATAAAGAAAATGTGTATTTCCAGGAAAACAAATTACTGTGAATAATTTTCAATGTATACTGTCATACTATTATAATTTTATAGTACCTATAGGGAAAGTTGAAGAATTGCTGGAAAGGTTAAAACAGAGAAGGAAGGAGATAGAGAGTAGCAGTAGAAATAAGGAATAGAAATAGATGTAGACCTAGAGAAACCGAAGATAAACTACTGATAAAGGGAGATATTACTATTAGAATTATTATTAGAATTATTATTAGGAGTTTAAATGTTGCAATAGGTAAAGTACAGTAAGCGGTATGGGTGTGTGTGAAAGAAAAGTGTGAATGATTAAGATAGAGATGTGTAGAGGGTATTGTAAACCGAATCTCTATTTTTAGCCATTGAGGCAGAATAAACCAAATTATACATTTATACATAGTACCTATAATGTATAGTATAATTTTTTGTGACTCCACCTTGGTTGTATAACCAATGTCTGATTCTACTTGTAAAAATAAATCGGCAGTATACAATCTAATACTTTTTACACATGATTTCTTCTTCAAGATAAAAGAAAAACCTTTTTTATTAATATATTTGACCCTTTAAAGTCAGTATTCTTTTCTGAAACATTACTTTATCTTATCAAAAACAGGAAAGACAATGTAGGTTGTAATCTTAAGCGATTCACTCCGTCTACCGCAGCAGCAGAGTCGATACGATAACGTTGCAAACTATGGCATAGTTCGTATTTTCTATACTTCTGTTTACAGGACCATGGTTGACAACAAACCCCTTGACAGGGAATGACTATTGCTTGCCTAGAAGCGTGGTGAACCAATGTGGTTGTACGGGAAATCAACGCGATCCATCTCTTTCCCTTAACCAGCTGTTTCTCCTTCCAACCTGATCCCTCGTTCTTGCCCGCTGTTGTAACTGCACAATCAATAGTTCGAGTCGTAACTTTCAAGCAAAGTCGGTGGATTTGATCTCAAATGGTAATCCAACAATAACCAATATCTCAAATTTTCATGGCAGTGCATACCCTGACCTTGAACTCCATTAATGAAAATTGAAAATTAACCCCTTGCCTATCGATATTACAACGATTGAAAAGGAGAATAAGATGCAGGATTATCTGAACAAGAAGAATAAACATTGAAATGAACAGTCTACTATCATTTCAATAAATACATTGCTTGAGTTGGATGTCTGTTTAGTACATTCTGCACTAATCCAGGTATTAGGCAACACCTACACGCAGGTGACGTAACTTCGTCACGTAACCTTGTCGTGAACAGTGTCTGGAGTAGAATCCTGATACGCGTGACAATCTGCAAAGATTTGCTGTAGAATCGGAACGTGTTACGTCACTAATATTTGTTGTGTTTTATATTATTAATTAGGTATTGCTCATGGTATTTGAAATAAGAATAAATAACTTACCAGTAGATGTAGTAACTTTCTATGTAATTATATGGACTGAAAAAATAAACGATACAAGTGATCAGAGAGTGATTTATTAAGTAAAAATTCATTTAAAAATATACAATACATTTCTTTTATTAAGAATATAGACTTCAATAATTTATTCAGTAGTTTTGAGTATCTACTACGCAATATATAATATTATCATTTAATAAGTTAATTCATTAAAACAATTTGTTACCTAGTCACTGCGTTACTATTACGATTGTATAAAAATAGTAAAATATCATAACAGTTAAAATAATGTGCGTTTACTTGATCGTTTGAATGCTCCGTTTCTTTCTCATTCATAATAAATATATTCATACTGAGCATAATACTGATCAAAGGTGCATCATTGTAAATTCCAAGATGCAATTTCAATATTTCCCCTAGAAGAAGAATTTTATTGGCGTCGAGATTGCCGGATAAAATTACACGTTTCCCGAGTTCCTTGCATTCTTCATTGCCCCAAACCGTAACACGTTTACGATACCTGACTGATGCATTATGCAATTTATTAAGTCACTGACATTACCAGTTAGCAAATGTATCATTTGTTCTCTTTAATCATGACGGATGAGCCGGATGCTCGTTCGTTTATGTACCGAGGCTTGTCAACCGCGAAATTTAATAATAGAAGTACCCTGGTCGTGGCGCCGTAAATGTGAAAGCAAATGAATCCATGGAAATGTTCCATTTACGGTGCTCTTCAGAGCCGGCAGTAAACCGAGTGCCGGGAATGACACCTATTTTATTCGGGTCGGAGTAAGTTTCTTTGTAGCCGGATAAAAAAAACACGATGGCTTTGAGAGTTTATAAGAAAGCGGAACGGTTATGACTTGTTGCGCGCGCTCGCTACGGTCGCGGGTGAGACGTGAGAAAAAGTAATCGAATCTGCGAGTGAAGTTTATAAATGGACTCGGGTCGACGTTATACTTTTCGTCATCGACATCGCGTTATTTCTTCTCTTTCGCCGGCAGTTACGAGGCCAACGGATATAAAAACCTTTTGTTTCGTGTTCGAATGAACATTTTCAAGATTTCTTACCATAAATAGGTGGATTTCTGACATTTTAAAGTCGAATAAGTTAAATAATTCAAGTCTAGATTGGACGTCATATAAATTATATTTCCATTAAAATCCGATTTATCGAATGTTACTAATTTTTATATTTTCGTTAATGTTTATAAACATCCGTCTATCTACAAATATGTGGGCTTGGCGAATTTTCAAATATTATGGTTCTCCCAAGAATAAAACTTTCCCTTTAAGATCTTGATTTTGTTACTTTTATTTGCTTTTATAGATATTATAAATTATAAGAATTATTCGATGCTGCTTTAATCTTAAACTTCGGCATCAATTCTTGCTTGAAACGTCTTGTTTCTGTTTAATTAGACAGAAAGTTATCAAAGAGGACGGTTTCTGATTTTCTGACAAGTATATACGAGGCCCGGTGTAGAAGATATACGAACAAGAAAAGGGACGTCTAACGTCCTCATACGCGTTCTATTATTAAGTTCTTTGTCACGACGCGAATATAAGGATTGCTGCGTGTCTAATATATTTCTTGCGTGTAGGAGGATTGAAACGTATCAAGTCGCGCATCCCTTATATTGTTAGTTACCACTATACACTCTCCTATTACTATGTTAAATTAAGTTGGCCTTCCAAATTAGTTAAAAACTTCGGTAGTTTCTTGCATTCTTTATAATCAAACACGATACACTTTTTTCCATTATTTAAACTTTCCAATGGTTACTCACAGAAAGACATAAAATACCGACGATTAACACTTAACCTGTTAACTGAAGAATTTAATTTGACAAATCTCACGTTTTGCGTTCAATATAATAAAAAAATGAAGCGTGCACTCGTCAGACGCAGGACGAATGCACCGAGGGTATATTTTAATGAAAAGCAAAGCAAAACGAAGAAGGATTACATGTGTATTTGAAAAAGAAGTATCATTTAGGAATTTTTGAATTAGTATCATTTCAAACTTTAAGATGACGTGTATACTCCTCAAACGCAGTTAACTGGTTAAAACATTCTATAAAGGACGATATTAAAAATGTTGACTATTTTATGGGGTAAAGGATACTGTCCATGAAAATATCAATTTTTCAGTCACGTGTATTCAATTTAGCGGGGTAGTAGTGGCAAAAGTTTACGGTAATAATTAATTTCGTCTATACGAAATTAGTAATGCCGTCAGACCGTCGTGATAGTTGTACTAACGTTCTGTGTAATATAAGCTGCATATTTAAGATGTATTTAAGATCATAAATAACATAATATGGCTGGCGCGGTGATATCGTATTGCTCGTGTCGTTTGCTTTCTCGTGCGCGCGTCGCCGCATTCTCGACAATAACTTAGATCGTCGTGGTGCATTATGAAGCGACGGAAGTGTCGTTTTCGTTGGCAACCTGCCGCGCATTCCTGCTTGCATTGATGCTGCTCTTCGCCGAAATCTCTTCATTTTACGAAGTATACTCGCATCGGAAAATTAGTAATTGACGCTGGAACTTGCTTTATCAATTACGAAATGTATTATGTTGCATCAACGTGCTGAAACTCGATTGCTTCATACGCTTCCTGCGTCAACGGTGTTCAGTCCTCCTTCATCGAGGAATTCCAACGATGCATCCAGCTGGACGAAGTAGTTTCATTTTATGAAGTACTATTTTTCTTGAAGAATTAGTAACTAACCCTGGGGAGTGCTTTATCAACTTCGAAATTAATTATGTTGTACCAATATTCTAAAACTTGATTGCTTCGTGTGCCTTCTTTATCTGTGGCATTCGATGACTGTCTTCATCAAATTATCTGATGAATGCATCTAGCTAGACCAGGTTTCTGCGTTTTATAAAGAATAATTGCTTAGAAAAATTAATAATCAACGCTAAGCACATTATTGTCATCTTGGAAATGTAATATGTTGTACGAACACTCTAAAACTTGAACGCCTCGTGCGCTTTCTACGTCAGAGATGTCCAATGACTGTCTTCTTCGTTGAGTAATTTTAAGGATGCATCAGGCTAGACACGAAACGATAAAGGCCCTCTACCGACGGTCGCTCGTTCCAGTCCCGAATTGTCAGATATAAATAAGTTTAGTTGAAGTTCACGATAGGGACGTGATGTCTTCGCTACTCTTGAGATTTAGGTTTTCAATACACGTTCTGCAGCTCATCTCGTTAATTTCCATTTATTGCTAGCGAAATTCCGAAGTTTAAACGAGAAAACGGTAGGATTCGATGTACCGTTCCTGTTTCTCATTGGCAATTGACGTATCGTAAACCCACGGCGATACGACCCACAGTGTTGCGAGGGTCCGGTGTCATTACCTCGAGTTTTACTAAAATCCTTTGTAGGACGTTACTCTTAATGCAATTGTAAGTTCTTTTTCGTGTTAAGTACTGTTGATCATAAGGTAAAACAGATTAAGTAATCACTTTCTACTTTTAATACAGTTATTCTTTATTTAAATATAATTTTTGCATCAAATCAGCAACAACCAATAGCAATAATTCATTTATATTCTATTTAATAATTAAAAGTATATTTTTGAAATAAAAAATTGATTTCATCTTTATGTTTCTAGCGCATCCTATCTTTTTTAGTTTACCTTATATATTAAGAAATATAATTATAACTAATGGTTAGAATATCTCGAGCAACTTTCAATCTTTAACAAGAAGAAATTACTATCAATCTCTATTTCATTACATTATCGCTATCATACCCAACATTTTCTTCGTAACTATTTTATTGTCCACATTACACTCGACGAAGTATTTAACGACCGTTGTTAGCTTCGACTGGCGAGCAACTGAATACGCATGATCATATTTTATTTCTTCCCCCGTTCACGACGAATAAAAGCTTTTTGCATTCCGTATGCACAATGCAGAATGCGCGAATCGCACAACGTGATCGTCGGCGCGAGCAAAAATCTCATTCCGACTGATTTTTCCATTGGCTGGCTCTGCATCGCGCGAACCAATATCTCCGTAAATTGACAATAGCGTTTCTAGATCCTGCCGTGACGCGCCCTTCTAGTTTCCATGTAATCTTTCGACCGGGGAAAGATGTCGGTCTGCCTTATTTCCGCGCGCTTGATTCCCAGGATCGATGAGCGTGGAAATAGCGTAGCGGTTGGTGCCAAGGTTTCAATACGAGAAAGAAAATGAGCGCGTAATTAATTCAGTAGATACGAATCGATTCCGGGGCTTGGTTCGCTATACCCGGTGAACCATGAAGACACGTGAGAAGGATTCGATACGTAAGGCACGTATATCGGCGCCAAGGAAACCCATACGTTCCGCACACCATCTCGTTTCCTTTGCTTTCCTAATTACCGGCGACTGTCTAATCGACCGAACCTTGTAATTTATAGATGCATTCGTGCCGCTCACTGCATCCCCCTTTGTTTTTCGTTGAAATTTAACGGGCAGTCGTGAGAAGTTTACCCGACGCTCGTTACACCGTTATCGTGTGTGCTCGCCCTTTATCATTAACTGGAAATTATAAAATTATTTAGAGTGCTATTTGGAAATATTTCGCTTCGTAATTACGATGTTAGTTACGTGATTGATGCTTGAAAATTATTGACTGATTAAAGTAAGGGCATGTTACTAGTTTCATTTATATTGTTTTCTTCTGCACATGAGGTACCAGTTCCAGTTTCGAGTTGTTTTCTCCCGAGAATATAAAAATGTTATTGGTTATAATTAGAGTATTTGTTTTTAATGAAAACGTATGATTTTTTTGTGAAGATCAAATACTTTGATTATTTGGCTTATAATAACATGAAAATAAGATGGTTGAAGAGATTTATTAGTGAGGTATTTGCAGAATTAATTTCTAATTGTTGTATGGAATTTAAAGAATTAAATCATCGCTTTTTCAGTTATTTTCTACGATCACAGATTAATGAAAGTGTATTTCTTTAAAAGTATTATTACATTTCGAATATTCTTTACTTTATATATTCATAGTAAAAGTATTGAAAATCAAATATAAATTGCAATGATTTTCTTATATTAATAACATCAGTAGGATAAAGATATCGTAAAAACACATGAAATTCTAGTCAAACCTTTTTACTTTTTTTTATGAAGATCTGTGAATGTCACAAATTTATTATGTAATTTTTATTATAGTTTAATTACTGTGGTCAAATACTTTCTTACGAAGAGCAATGCAATAGCTCCATAATTTCATATCGGCGCAGGGCCAGATCGAACCGCACGGCGAATAGTGGATTCAAGCGATAAGCCTCTATGATCGAGCAAATACATGATAAAAATGAAGCGGATTAACGGTCGCGTTAGTTTGTACGACGTCATAGCATTGAATGCTTACGAGAAGCCAGAGATGTTGGCCAATGCACTGCCTCGACGATATCATGATTTGTAGTAACGGTAACTGCACGGATGCCCACCATATTGAATTGCAATATTCGAAAATGGCGTCTTCGAGTAACAGCGCGTAGATTTCGCCCAAGTGTTTTCATTAGTTTCCTTTGAAAATTGGAAGAAATTTATGTTCCCTTCCGAATTTATTCCTTTTTAAAATGTATGAGGAGCTCTGTATTTATTGGCACAGTAAAAAAGTTTTATATAAAATAATAAATCGAAAGCATCAAGTAAAATATTTTTATTTGTGATCCTTACCTTTTGGACACTCAGGATTAAAAGTTTGTGGAATGTACTCTATTTTATTCATATCATCAATAACAATTGATAATACAGATGACACGTATGACAAAAAATGATTCTGTATTAAAAAATAATTAAGAAATATATAGTAAAATTTTCTACCATTGAAATATCAATTGTAAAAGAAGTTGGTTAGAAAAATCGTCGAGCATATTTTCATTTGATTAAATATCAACGAAGTGCGTTTAAACTCAACTTCCTCAGCAATAAAGTGTCAGATAGAAAAATAGTATTTTATATTTTTTATTTATTTCTGTATTCAAAGTAATATCATTTCAATTGTGTCACATGTATTTAGTTAGAACTTCACGTATGTTTTATAAAAATATTAAGCTGAATTTCAAACATGAATATTTTACTAATATTTTCGACTTGTTTTTTGTTATAGGGGATCATAATTTCGCGATTACAAAAATTCGAGGACATCCTCCTTATTTGCAAGATTTTTATATTAAATTGTATGAAATACTTTCTTCCTTTTCGCGCGTAGACGTGAGAAAGCTTTCATCCTGATTCTCCTTAATGACCGAGATCGTGTAATAAACTTCCCATGCCGCGGATATTGTTTGTTAATCATTCAGTATTTAAAAGTTGCTAGTTTTTATGCTCTGCAGTGACGTAACGAACTTTCCGGCAGAGTAAACTTTTTACTTAGTTTTTTAAAAGCTACGTCTAGGGAAGTTTTAACTAACATCGTAATGGCCACAACACGGGCGGGGGGGGGGGGGGGCAGATTAATGTAACGATATCGTAGAATTTCTCTGTCAACTTTGAAAAAAAGATGATTCGTCCAGTATGTCCGACACGAGTTTACATGTTGCAGATACTTCTTTTAATTTTTTTCCTCTCATAAAAAATCTTCCATTTCATGCCGTAAATTGTTAAATTGACGTTTTCAATTCACTTTTCACGCAGTTCGAGATCAGATAAAAAGGCTTAGGTAGGAATATCCGCGGAAACACGATACATTTGTATTAATTTTGATGGAATTGGAACGGAAGCCGCATCGATCTGGCTCAATCGATGTGCATATGCTATGCACCGAGACTGACATACATTGCCAATTCGACGAATGTTATCGATATGTGCATTATACCCTATTAATTAGTAAACTTACTGCTGGTATTATTAACCTTTCGGTTTGACTTGTGTTGTAAATAATTTCACCGTATTATACCAAAATATTACATACCACTGACATCTTGAAGAATTGTGGTAACTATAGTTATGTAATATTTATTTTATGAATGATTTACAGTTTGAAATGCTTCGATATATTTCAATTATACTCTAATTTAATTGATTTTTATATTTATGTTGTTCATATTAATGCAGATTATTATTTACACTAAATTTACGGCTTCCAATAAAATCATAAATTGTGTTCATATACAAGATACATTGAGCTATTAATTTCAGGCACAATTAGCATGATTTTTATTTCAATTCATTTGGTGTGCGATTCAATAAATCTTTGGAAAAATGAAATTACTCTTTTTTCTTCTATTATGTGAAAAATGGTGTATGATCATGTGAATTTACATAAATAATCAGTACATACTTATGAAAACATAAATTTTGAAAAAGGTTGTTTGAATGTGAACAGAATTTAAAAAAAAATATTATTTAGTTAAACTTAGTTTAAAATATCTTCATCTCATTGTATTTTTAGTTCAAATAGTAATTCGCATCGAAAAAGTGTGCAAGCCAGTATTCAATTCTTTTATGTTAAAATAAAATAAATACTTTTCTATAATATTCTTGATCTTTAGTGACTAAATGTAACTTTTTGACGATTGTGGAATTGTCATTTTTTTAAGTAAACTATTAATTATGAATTAGCTCTGATAAGGAAATTTCATTTTACTCTCCATGTTCGCAACTTAACCACAGAAATCTAATTCCTATAAACATCTGCTATCTGGTCAAGCTTCGCAGAAGTGTACCATATTTTTCAAATTTATCAGTGACTTATTTATCTTCTACTAATTTCTAATAGGCGTCACTGTACAAATAATCACGACCTGTTTTCTAATTAGGTTAAAAGAGAGTGTTGCTTGGTGATCGCGTGACCGACTACTTGCTCGTTTTAATGGGGAAGGTGGCACCAGCATTTAGGCGAGTTTTGATAAGCGAGTGGGGCTGGAAATGAGTAAAAGGTACGATAATTGGAACTGGGAGACTCACTGGTGTGAAATACTTAGGGTCTCAAATTCAGAAAAATACAAGTCTGCCTCGGAATTTTGATATAAGTCTTCCACGGTTTAAAACAGATAGAATTTCCTAGAGTTTATGGAATTTGAGTTTTTTACAAACTATTCCACAAATTTTTCTCAATGTATTTAAAATTAAATTTGGCGGTAAAGAGAAGATTTTAAAAATATTTCTGAAAAAGTATGTCTTAAATTATACTATCGAACATATGTTTGATAGTCAATCATTAGATACTGGTGTAAATTGTATATGTAAGTTTATTAGAGATGGAATAATTACCCTGTCTTCATGGCGATATATTTATATTTGCTATTGATAAATGTTTCACCAATGTTTTAATTTTTTTAACAATGTTTACGTCAAAAGTTTGTAGCGAGAGAAGATTTGGAAAGATCTAGTGCTCTATTTGCAATATTTATTACATTACATAACTTAATCGTTGTTTAGATAATACTGACAAAAACTACGATTTTTAAATAAAAGAAATTTATTTATATTGATCGCATGAAAAGGAATGGGATGAAAGGATTAGGTTTGTCACCAATCGATATCTACTGTTAATGATATTTTCAGATCAACCAACAATTTTGAGCTGTGTGTATTTTCATTGTCACAGATTACCTTAAAAAATGAAAAATAACTCAAATTCAATAACCTTCACTATTTGATAATCATAACAATAACGTTGGTTAATTCTTCATAAAACTATGTGTTTTAGTGAATGCTCATAAGAAAATATTTGTACAACTTTATATATATTTGAATTTATGAAAATGTTAGCAAACGTAACAGACATCACCAGTACTTTTTAAATAAATGAAACGTAAACCCTCGAATGCGACGACGCGAGTAAACCTGGGCTTACACCGGTTTCATATATAATAAACGTTCTAAATAAAGATATTATTCTAAACAAAAGACACTAATATTTCATGTTCATTCCGCGCGCGCACACTAGTTACAAAGAACTTGAACAAAGACTCGCGCCATAACTTTTCCAAAAGGGTCGTATTTTCCCAGGCGTTCATAAATTTTAATAAATCGCTAGGCTTTTTATTCAGCGCGCGTCACTGTAGGAGCTTTCGAAATTCGCCAGGAATTTCCTGGCGACTTGAGCGGCACGCCCGACGAGAGTAACAGTTACGTCATTGTCGTCACTCGTAAAAGCAGCGAGAACGGAAAAGAGAGAAAATTTATTTTCGTACCTTTTGAATAACACTTCCAGAGGCTGCGCCCCGGGCTGGATTCCACCTTTTGATTGGCGCTTTTAATTTTCCATTCATCCGGATGTAGTCAAGCCCGCGGCCCGGCCCGACGTTTGACGTACAATCCTGACTTGCCATCGTACCAGGTAACTCGACCGCTTAATAAAATCTGTAAAAAAATCTTGAGTGCCCCGTCTACCTCCCTCATTCCCTAAAACGTCAGCCATTGTTTTCCGAAAGTCTTTCTTTTTCCGTTTTAGAAACCTCAATGAAAGTATATATATATGTACATGTATGAATAAATGGAAATTTAAATCTCACTATAATCTTCATCGTTCGTTAATTTATTGTATCTTAATCTTTCGCCCTACGATTTACTTCTCAATTATGATCGATACGACTACTTTGCCGTTAATAATTTATTGAAAAAAAAGAAAAATTCTAGGCATTTTCTATGTCCATGTTTACTTTAAAGCATACTTATTGATAACAGAAGAGCAATGTTTAATTTGAATTCAAAAGAGTTGAGTAATGTTTATGCTTGTTAAATTCTCTTTGAAATCTTCATCAAGAGTCTGACACGTTAAGTCTATAAATTCATAAATTATGTTCCTTTAAGAATTAGTTCGGTGAACCTTTTACTTTTAACTAAAATTAATGAGTTTTAAGTAAATCTTCGATTAATTTCGCTTTTTGAGCGTTGTACGTTTTCATTCCTACACAATGTGATTTTTATCTTTGTTTCAGTTATATTCGAATTTGGGGTCGTTTAATATACCCACGTGCGCAACAAAGACAACCTATCTATAAAGTTAGTAGAAAAATTCGAATACTCATTCATATTTATTAAAATTGTCTTTCTGGATCATATGCACAAATATAATATAGAATGTTCTAGATCGTTCGGGGCAAGTTGCTTCCAAACGCAGCGCAGTTTGTATTTCTACAACGCGCCCGCAAAAGCCAGCGACAAAAAGAGGAAAACAGGAAATGGAAGCCGTTTCAAAGGGCATATTCGGACCATTTTGATCCTAAACCGGTAGGTGCTCGAAATATTTACTAGAAAAACGTTGAATCAATTCGACCGTCATCGCGCGGCTACCGATGGAGAGACGTCCACACGCATTCGTGAATATCAAACAATTTGATGAACTACGCTTTGTTTCGGCAGGTTCGGATCCTCAAAGGAATAAATAAACATTTTGTGTGATCAATAAATTTGATTTACATGTGATTCGTGAACAATAAATGAAAATATCAGTTGTTACTAATTAAAAGTTTGACAACGGAATGATACTTAATTCTACTTCAATTGATATCCAGTAAATAAACAAGTATTTTGTTTTCGCTTTAATTACATTTTATTCAAATTTCTTTCAAGTTATATTCTTCTTTCAAACCAGGGAAACCAACCAACAAGGAAAGCTATAAAACGCCTTAAAGATGAAAGAAAATTTTACCACACGGGTATCTTTGCTTACGGCAAACAGCTTAAATGCTAATTAAAATTATTATTAGTGCTTATCTTGTTTCTTCCATTGAAAACCTTCAATTCTACTTGAAAACAGCTGTTCTCGACCCTTCCTTTGATTTAGGGGAAAAATACATATTCAGGGACGAAAGGGTTAAGCCAGTCACACTTGACGATCATACTCGTCACCAAATATCCCACTATCTATCCAAAACAGTAATCACTGTCATTCAGTTAAAATAAAAAAGTTCCGAAAATCCTCATAACCACTGAAATTCTTGATAATTCTTGGATCCCTAATCCACGATAAAAATCCAATTAACATTCCCCGTGGATCTCGAAGTCACGTTTTGAATATTGACGCGAATGCACAATGCACCTGGTCCTGTCGCTAGACGCGAGGTGGGCGATTGAAGAATTCAGTCGTGCGTGGCGGGCGCAGAGGCGAAGGGTGTCGAGAGTGGGGCGAGGACACATCGTGGATGTTCATTTTTCAAAATCTGCTAACGTGCCACGTAGAAGAGACGCGGAGGAAGATTTTCCACTCGAGGCCGGATGCCATGGGTTTTTCACGGAGATGAAAATTCAAGTAGTCGAGCGGGAGGCGTCGCGGTGACGGGAACGGGGAACGTCGACGTCTACGAGGCGTCGTGGAATACGTCGTTGGCTAATGCCACGACTTTCACAAAGCGTAGGTAATACGTATTGTGGCCGGAGTCGTGTCGTGATTTTCACCATACAGTCGCGTCGGTGTTCCCCGGGGCAGTCACGTCTTGCGCGAGATTCAATTTGCCGCTAACCCCCGCCTACCCCCATCCCCACCTCCTTCCAGCCGGTTGCCGAACCCACCCTTGAACCGTTCCATATCCCCTCGTGCCCGTTGCCCCTTTATCCTTCGTTCTCCTTTTTGATCCATTCGCCGACGCAACACGCCCCCTTTTCTTTTTCTTCTCGTCCACTTCTTTCTACTCCCGTTCCTAATAGCGTCGAGCACCGGCGGACTGAACGTAAACGATCGACGAGTCCCGGAGAAAACGCGATAGCCTCCTGTTAGGCCGTCGTGACGGGGATCCGAGATTTCTATGGGGAAGTCAAAAATTTATCGTTTATACGCCTCCCGCGGCGCTTGACCGGTCGGTCGTCGGTCTCCCGAGGACCCAATAGGGAAAGAGGAGGATGAATGTATTGGTGTGATTGTTGAATTGATTTTTGGGACGAAGCATCGAATTTGGGAAATGGACGGGGCGAGTCGGATAGATTTAATGCATCGAGTCAGTTGGGAAATATTTGTTGTGTAGTAATAGGTGTTCTAAATAAAAATTGGCAACGGGGTAGGAATACAATGAACTTGTTTTAATATACTTTAAATTTTCTAGTAAGCGTTCAATACTTTTTTGAATTGCACTATATAATATTATAATTATAGTTAGAAGCTTCAAGGTAAAGTGCTTTATATCTCGGAAAATGTATTTGAATTCAGTGCTATTGATAATTTTTATTCGTAAATTTCAAGTCAAATGTATACAATAATACCTAACTGTGATGGCGAGATAGTATGAATTATTTTCTACCATACCTATAGATATAATCTTGCAATTGTTTTGAAGTGAAACTATTATGAAATGTATTATTGATGTTCTATTGTTCATGGATATAACACATGTTAAGGAAAAATTATTCCTTACATAATTAGTAATATATTAGTTCAACAAACTTTTCTTTTTCTTTTCAATTTAGGGTCCCTTCTTTTTCGTCGTCTATTTCATTTCTACACAGAACCGTCGAACATTGATGATCGAAGGTAAACGATCGACGAACCGCTCGGAAGCTCCGTCATCTGTTAGGTGGCCGTGACAAGGATTCGAGATTTCTATGGGGAAGTCAAAAATTCATCGTTATCCGCCTCCTGCGGCACGTGGCGGAATCCAGCCAGCCACTGGTCTCTCGGGGATGCTCGCCGGAGATTCGTGACCGCTTCACGTTTTCCCTCGCTTTAAAGATTTTCCATGGGGCGTACGATAAAGCGAAAAAATTCACATTTCTAGTTCTTATAAGCATTTTAAATGCTAATATCAATTTCGCACCCTACAAATTTGTATCGTCGTGATTTTTCGAACATTGTTCTGCTTTACGTGTAATAGATTCGTAAACTACTTTATAAGTTTGTATTGCGAATAAAATAAGTTAATTAATAATAATTTCAAACTGTTCAATATTTCTTGATAGATGAAAGCTGTTTAAAAGATTAACAGATAGTATTACTTTTATAATTCACACGAATATATCGAACAATCTACTTACTAGAATTCTTCACTTTTAAACTGTAGTATTTACTTTTCCGCCAATCAAATTCAACCGCGCCGTGGACCGGTCGAATGTCAGGTTTTAAAATTTGATTGAAAATTCTGGGCTTCCTTTCGTTTATTTAACTTTATACGAATTATATAATTAAATATTGTTCCATTAATAAGTTCCACACTTTTTGTTTTTCCTTCTGTTTCTGTCAGCACTAAAAAAATGTGTCATCTAATTCGTTTACCTTTCTTTCGTAGCCAGTTATTTGACTGATTACGATAGGAATAAGTATACGGTTAGTATGAAACAATTTGTCACAAAGAATGTAAACATTTTAATCTACCGGTAAAAGGTGAGTGAATAATGAAATTCCGATCACAGCATCCGAAGGTTAACGCGTCCTACTATAACCGAGGAGGGTTCTAAACCCTCTCGATTCCCTTAAAATAGCGTAATACCACTAATGGGCGAAGCATGGGTCTCCCTAACAATAAGTCAGCCACAGACCATTTGTAAACACGGTCGGCTGCGAGCAGGGGCCGAAAAAAAACGAGAAAAGGCACACAAAGGGGGATAAAGCGGAGGAACTGCCGAAATGGTTAGTCAAGGTTGCGCGAGTAGTAAGGGTCTGCGCCCGTTCAGACACGCGCTATAACCTCTCACTTTCGAAAGTTCCAGTCGACAGTTTGGTCCTAGACGAAGTGATTACGTTAAAAGCACTTTACACCTCTTCTACCACCGCCTCCCACTTCTAACCTGGTCGGTATTACAGTTATACTGCAGCCAGTGATAAAATACAAAGTAACCCCTCAGCACAAAGTGACTTCTTTGCTGACTTTTCCCGTCCATTTTTCTCTTTATTAGACTGTTCGCGTTATTTCACGCCCCTTTGATCCCTTTAATGATGTCAACGTGTTTACTCTTTGCAATCTTTCTCCTTTCTGTTCCTCGCTTCGACTGTGAACCTGACAAACTCTCTCGGCTCCGCTTTGACAATATTGTACCTACCCTCCTGCGGAAAGAGATTACGGAAGAATTAAGTAAAAGTCGCGTAAATAAAATATTTGTGTAAAGCCAATTAAAGAGGCTTGAAACAACGGGGCTCCTTTGTATTATCTAGTTAAGAACGACTCATTGCGTGAGAAGAAGTTTAATTATGTAAAGTATAGAGCGTGCATTGAAATTCGATTATGTTTGGCTGATATTTGGGGATTTTGTATTATCAAGGTTATACTTTGCTTACATTTTTATATAGTAATCAAATTTTGTTACTTTTAGTTAGAGATACAAAATTAAGTATGCTATGCTATAACTGTATGCATAGCAGTTATAGTATGCTATAACTATGCTTTCTCGGGAACAAGGTGTTAAACGAAATAATTTCTTTCTATAGTACACTTTACATTGCATAACTACATTTTAATTTAACAAATTTTAGATATTCGGACGAATAATCTTATCTTACGCATACACCGACTGTTAGTATAAGCTAATGAACTGTGTCGCATTCAACTATTCCAAATAAACCTCAGCGTTCTAAAACGCACACCACTCTCTGGAACAGCTAAACGTCTAGACCGCTGACCCACTTAAATGTGTTTGTCCCAGGGACATGCTATAAACTACCGTCCATTCCGAAATTGTGCTGTAACTTTAAGACGTTGCTACTTTAAAGTAGACGGAAATTGTATGAAATATCAAAGAACACTTTTTGTTCATTATAAAATATTTTCGTATGCACTCGAGACACCGTGCACAAATTCCTCTGCATTTTCAATTTAGTCGACGAAACATATTTCATTAGGAACACTACTGTATATTGGTTCAGTATGACGCAGGACTTTGAAAGTTTTAATCAAATTCTTTACTTAGGATTCTCCGTTCGTTTGATCAACTCGAATCGCCATTGCACTATTGAATTTGTTGACCTTAACTTTCTTCGAACTTCTCCCCCTTTCTTACGACACTTTGTCCGCGAGTTTGTTCAATGGCTGCTTTTCCATCTCTGCCTCTTAATATTTCGATTTATCAGGTCCGGTTTATTTTGTAGTTGTTCGTCACCGTTTTCATCTGTTTTACTTCTTGCCACCTGCGAACGGGAAGCTGATCACCAACGTAAAGCGAACCTCTTCCAACTCGGCCGGTCTTTTACTAGCCTTATCCTGTTAGCGTTTGCTTCTATTTTATTGCATTCATCGAATTCTCTTTCAGCTATCGTTGCTACTTTAATTGTAGCTATTTGCATGGCATCTCATTTTTAATTACATTCTTGACGCTACTCGAGGACTTCTTCCATTATCTTATTATTTCGCCAGCCGTTTAACGGAATCGTCGATTTACTTCGTTGCCTTTGATCCTCTGTCTCATTACAATTCCTTAATTCCTTGTAAATGAAATTCTTTTATACGGCCTTTGATGTCGATTTATGAATCGAAAATATGTTCTTAAAGAAGGCAGGTGGGTTTGTATATTGGACGGGTAATCATATGGCCCTGATCAAAATTAATTATATTCGAACTCGGGATGTAGATGTACTTGACGCAGAGTTGTGAGAAGTTTAATTTCGTGGAATGTTAATATTTTTTGTGACATACGTATAAAGTAATTGACGTTTCGTCTATACTGTAGTGTTTAAAGCGTCTTATAAATAAGTTACAGATCAAATTAATTTCCAAGAAACGAAGTGTGTTTTTGATCAAATTGATTGATACCGAATGTCAACGAAATAATTGTTTCATCAATTACGGTTCCAATTAACAAATAACTTGAAATTTTTATATTGATGTAATAATGGTTTAGCGCCTCACTAATCAAAAACAGTTAGTTCTTCTATAAAATGAAAGAGAATTCAAATTACTAGGTTATAAATAATGATTATTAATTATTGGTTGCACTAATAATCATCTTATACTCTGTACACATAAAAGTATTCATTTTTAAAATAATATCAAATTCTCACCGTTCTATGATTTTACTAATTATGCTAAAATAAGGAAGCTAAATCCGCTCGCATTATCAAATATGATAATTTTACTGTTAAAAAAACTGCAAAATCGTAAAAACCATAAGAAACCACAATTACTATTTCTTTATTTTTTATATCATCACAGCAATTGTTAATTAGCGCATGATTTAATATTTCCTCTGAAAAATCATGATAGACC
The DNA here is from genome assembly GCF_051020985.1 of Nomia melanderi. Taxonomy (NCBI): domain Eukaryota; kingdom Metazoa; phylum Arthropoda; class Insecta; order Hymenoptera; family Halictidae; genus Nomia; species Nomia melanderi. Next base: position 12,689,712 of record NC_135002.1, on the reverse strand, counting down.
TGAGGTTTCACGTGAATTTGAAGAAGAAACATCGTACGCTGGGTCCATTTAAGCAGGCGGTCGAAAGAAATGGGCTGTTTCGAGCTCGTACGTTTCCTTTCGTTCGGAGACCGTCTTGCGGCGCGTTTTAACAAGAGAATCAATGTCTCCGCGCTTCGAGCACGTTCTCTAAACGCGGTCCCGTTTAAACCCTCGCCTGAATATATCCAACGTGTCAATTACAGCGCAGCCGGCGTACCCCTTATAACGTTCCAGCGTTCGTGACCGGCCTGTAAATTTATAAGATACCATACAGCCTCTGAAGAGTGTTGCTAAGGAAAGAACGGTAGAAAGGACACGTTGACCCGTTAGTTCTACAGTATTTTCTTTCATATGTTACACACTATTTCCTCCTCTTTTCTCCTAGGAAGACTTTCCTTCGAATTAGAATCGAATTCGAAATACTACGCTTTTATTGCATGCCAGCAATCGAACACATAATCAACAGTAAAAACGATGACCAATCAAATGAATTCTATCGATAAATATTAGTTAATGAATAGTACTATAAAAGCTCTGTAGATAACAATGGCAGGCCGTAATTTGTAAAACATTCGTGAATAAAGTAAAAAAATTGAAATCAGTTTTCTAATCAATATCAAACTCTGATACAAACATTCATACGTCTTATATCTAACATATGTTCTACTACACTTAAGACAATCACCTAATTTATAACGTATCAAACCCGAAACATGCGATTTCAGAAGAGTTAGCACTAACTCAAATTTCAGTTTTTGTATTACTAAATCAATTTCTTTAATACTTTCTCGGAAAAACATCTGTTACCTATTTAAGCGTTGCAAAAGGAAGAAATTAGAAATGAGTAATTTTGACCTGTCTCCTGGTATTAGTATTAAAAAATCCCGAGAAACTATTCGCAAGTTTAATAATTTCGTATTTCCTTCGATCACGAAACACATTCTTGGTCCTTGAGTCCTTGAACAAGAGTTCCTCGCCGAAACAGAATAATTGCGGAAATTCCAGAATTTCCGTTCGAACGGAATACTCCGTACCAAAAACAAAAATGTCTTGTAGAAGAAGAATACAAAAAACTTGCACAGTAAGACGGAACAATTGGCAAGTTTGAAAAAGCACCGTCGGAATGATGTAATTGTCGGAGCATCATGGGGAGCGTGGCCAGAAACAGAGGCAGGATACGCCGAGAAATATCGATGAAACCTGTCCTGTATTTTTCCGGGACAGCTGCAACGGCCAATCCGTTGCGACGATTCCAGGTACGTCCGTCTGTGGGACACACGGTTAAAATCGATCCCGTCGTGTCTATCGCGACGTTTAAGTCCCTTCGTTAACAGAAGTGCCTTCGTGTCGGGCAGCCTAGGCCAGAGATCCTAACGAATGGATTTCGTCAGAGCGATCGTTGAATTCAGTTTCCGGATTTATCGGAGTGAAAGGCCGGTCCGATATTCGCGGGTTTCCATCGCGTGGCCGACACGTGTTCCACGGACGGACATGCGAACATCGCCGCAAATTCATTACGCGAACGGAACCATCCGTTACGGATCGTTTGATTTCGCTAACGACGCCCTATAAAGTATTCAGTGCGTGCCCGTTCAAAACGATGCTTGCTAGTACGTTGCTGGCCAGCAACGTCTCTGCGTAACGTTTAATTGCTTCTGACGAACGACGCGGCGTGCCGCGCAGCGCCTGCTCACGTGTGCCGGCGAGCTCCTAACACCGGCCCGTTAATTTTTTATGGCCACTGGGAAAACTCACGCGGGGAATATTGTCCGGTTTTTGATATACGGAGCTGCGGAAAACTACAAGCGGGACCATTTACCGCGATTATTTATGGCCGAAGTTATTTAAAAAGTTTTGACGATAGAGTCTGGCCACGCTGTTGCCGATAACTCCTATTGTCGGCGGGGTTTATCTACTGCGGCGATCTTTATTCTCCGTGTCCAGCCGTGTATGGCTCATTCTACTTATTCGTGGAAGTTCCGTAATTAGTCTCGTGTCTGTATTAGGAACTGTCGGATGGGTTAAAATTAGTCGGATGTCTTGTATTTTAATTACAGAAAGGTTGAAGATATTTTTTTAGAAATTGGTGGATATCTTGATCTGCTAAGGTGTGTTTTAAAGTATAAGTATATTGAAATTTCAATGAATGAAATAATCATTTGTGTGAGAATTTTGTATTTTGCATGTGAACAGTTTACGGGAAAAGTTTTTTAAACAATTACATATTTAAATTATATAAAGAAATGTTTGTTCATTCACTATTTAGAATAAGTTAAATATCGTTTCATCCATAAATGTGACTATTTACTTGTTTCACAAGTGGATACATTTTTCTGTGCAATCTAAACGATGAAGTTCATACTCTTCGTGCCTTTCTTATATTTGTGTTTTTCAGATACATTCAGCAATTTGTCTTGAGGTTATTTTTAAAATTTCTGTCTTTATGGATATCCACAATTCTTCTTCTTCTTATAGTTGTCTGGATCTCTTTAGTAATACGTACATGTAAAAGTGTCATTAAATATGTAATAAAAATTGGACAAACTTATCGACGAACCTAATATTTTCTTCAATATATAGCACAACACGTGAAGCAATATAAAACGTGCCATCTTATTGTCTCAGGGTATACCGCGCATAGAAGCAGGGAAACAACAAAGAAAGTCGGAAGAAAAGTAGTCACGATATATGCGCGTGACTTGATCGACGCCCCGATTCGCCACAGTTTCAAACTAACTCGATATTCCACGTGGCCACGTAACGATCCGCCCCATCGAAAAACTATTAGAGCAAAGGCCAAAACGACGCTTGAACCTGTCGTTCCAGGGAAAAATGGCGTCGCGTGGCTGCCAATTCGATTATCCAGCAGACTCCGCTAACTACCGTGATTTAATTGTTGTAGACGAACGAGTCGTAGCCAAGTACTCCACGTACATAATTTCGACATTATAATTTCTTGTTAGTTAATCGCTTTAGACATAAAAGTTTGTGGAGCGAGCTATCAAAAGTAGGATCTTTAAAAACTTTTGTTATTCTTAGGAATAAGGAGAAGTGTCCACGGAAAAGTTGCAGTGTACTAAACTGTACATTATAGTTGGTTCAATTATAGATTACTCAAGTTTCTTTTATAAATCGATGAAATTGAAAATATGCTTGACGTGTTTTCTGATGCTTGTTGGAATAACTGAAAATAATTGCACTCATTTTTAGTAAGTGAAAACTAAGGGTTTCAATAGTTAATTTTGAAAATATTATTTTTGATTTAGAACAAAATTTATCCAGCAATATATTTATATTAAAAATTAAGAAATAACTTCTAATGTTTGGTCAGTTACATACAGTTGAATAATAATTGCAGACTTCATAATTTCTTCGCCAAAAAGTAGACATATAATAAATGATAGGTGTAAGTAGAGTACCAAAATTGCAACAGTATTTGTTTACTTATATAATACCTCCAATTCCTGATTTTAATCATAAAGATTAAAAAGTAAATAAAAAAACAAAGATCGAATCAAAAATAAAATCTATCGTAGTATATACTTTCGGTAAACAGTTTTAAATGTTAGAGTATTTTCTTAATGAGCGTTTAATTAATACTTATTATGGAAAATTGCTACATCTGGTTGCTTAATGTCTTTTGACAAGAGGCCGTGCTGTTTCCCCTTTATCTCCTCTCACAGTTTTATATTTTCTATTTACGCTGCAGGATAAATTCGTTCCGTTCTTTTTGCCCACCACTCAAAGCTTATTCCGTCCTCCGCTTTATTTCTTTGGCTTTGAGGTTAATGGGGACCACGGTTTCGTTGAGTACAACACTTTACAGAGTATTCCTCGTTCAACAATCATTAGTTTCTTCCTTTCTTGTTCGTGCATCAGGGTGGGGGTGGTTGCCTTTTATATCGTGGTGATTAAACTAAAAATTAGCAAACCTTATCATAAATTTAGATGGTATAATAACAGAAAAAAAATATTATTACACGCTGGATATAAGCATTCAGTAAGAGTCCCTCCATCTTATAGTTTAACTCTATTTACATTCCCTATTATAAATAAATTTTTCTTCAATTAATGGACAAATAAACAGAATTCATTTACACTTTTTAAAAATGGTGAAACATATAATATAAATGTAAAACATAAAATATATAATAAACATATGAAATAAATATAATATGAATTAAAAAGGTTCATAAACGAAATACGTATTGTATTATGTAATACTGTATCTATATATTTTATTTTCTTTATTCGCATTCACATCGTTCTCAATGAACCGTAGGAACATGCAAAAGTATTAAAAGCATTAGTAAAATTTTTCTCTTTATACGTAATCAATTTTACCCAATTATTGTTGTCAATTAAATGTCATTTTAATTTCTATAACATGTTTTCAATCTGTGACACTCTAAGTATAGAATCCAACTGAATGAACAAGTTTCTGTTTCATTTATTAGCCGCTTAACACCGACAATTTCAGGTAACAACTAATAATTTAACAAGAATTAACTTGACAATCGTGTGTAAGGGAGAGTGCAAATGAAAATAAAAATTTTAATAATTCAATTTTTGTTTTAGAAAATTTTTGTATATCTTCGTAAGAAAAAAATAAATATTTATGAAAATTTTCCACCTATTCTTTTATTATCGATAGAATATTTTTCAAAGAAACATTTCCGTTGTTTCAACATCAATTAATTAAAGACATTACTTTTTCAACTAGGCAAAGTGGTTTAATATCGTAATAAAAAGCAATAATATCTTCTTGATACTATAGTTTTTGCCATTTCTTCAGCCGCGTTGTTGGTCTCGTTATTGAGGCGATCATTTCCTCGTAGTTGGACACGAAAGAAGTTATCGTCCTATTCCGAGGAATCCGTTCAAATACCGGACTCTCGAAGATCTCCGGTTGAATTTATAAGAGAGGCTTCCAGCGATAGCCGAGGAACTGCGAAATCGATGCAGTCGAACGAGAAGGTATTGTTAACGTAGACACCGTAAGTACCGATAAATAAAAGATCGTAATCTTCCAGGGGACTTACTGTCGCGATTTTTGGAGTTAAACCATGGCAGGATTGCACGCGTGATCGCCGATCGAGAAACGAATGGTAACGTATGGAGATATTCTTAGGGAGAAATTCCAAATCTTTGCCATTTTGTCATGTATAGGTCTAACAATGGTTTAATAAAATACATATTAAAACAGTTTCTTTCATAGCGTCACAAAATTGATTTCTTTATACTTTTTCAATTTCCACACTATTATCTTCAATACGATTGTAAAATAATTTGACATCATGATATCTTAGTGCACCAATTACCATAAATTGCCCCTTTTTATTGTTATACTGATTGATAATTGTTTTTTATTATGTTGCACGCTGAAAATTAAGGACGTAGATCACCTTGTTCTCTATTCTTGCACGAAGAAATCGAATATTGAACTATTGAACAAATTTGTATTTATTTGTATTGATCTTTAAAATAATATTCAAAATTTAATTTCGAAGTATACTGAATTAAAACTGACGTTCTTTTTCGATTAAAAGACTCCGCATAAATATTGGTTAAAAGACTTCCAAAACTAATGTCTACTTTTAAACTGTAATTACGCTACCCATATAATCTCAAAAAATATAATGAATTTTAAAATCACTATCCAATTATCAACTCATCCCTCATATATTAACCCTTAAAAATTAAAAGTTCTCATTCATTTCTATTCATTATACTCGCTTTAGCTCCATTTATACTTTCTGTTTCATTATCTTAAGAATCCTGCCAATGTTTTCTACATATTCACCAAACACCCAGTTGTTCCATATTTGAAGTGAGCACCGCTAAAAAAATTATCGACTGTTAAGAGTTAACTATCCCCAGAAAAATGCAGAGGCAATCGGGGAAACGTCGAAGTATCCGCGTACGGTTCGCGGCAGGGGCCAAGGCCGACACTAAGAGGATTGACGATGTGCAGCGTATCGTTAAAACGTTTTGCGGGCAAAGGCATCAGGAAAACGAGTCTGGCTAAGGCAGACGGCGGTTTAAGAGAAAGGGAATCGCGAGGGATGGTTCCAGAAGATGCAGAGGGGTGTACCCCGAAATGGACTTGCCATTATGGCCAAACTAAAGCTGGGTATTCAGCCATCCACAAGCTTATTAGTATGCAAGCGAGCTTGTTGCCTTAGGTGGCTTGAAAGCCCCGTGTGTCACATTCACGACGTGTTTCCCGAGACACGCAACATACTGCACCGTGGCACGATATACTGCTGGCAACATCCTCCCCTTGTCCTCTCTTTGTTTCACCCCCTTTCGTTACTCCGGCTGGGCTCCTCACCAGCCGGCAGTACGTCTCCATTGCGTCGGGCGATACGTGAATATGTCTACGCAGCCGAGCCGGGTTACCTTCCCTTTCTACGTCGACAATTCGAAGTTAATTCCCCTAATTGGCTCCTCAGTGTGCTCTGTTTACGTGCATGCTCGGTTTCTATGCGTTCTCGTGGCGCGCTGCACGAAGGATGCATATGATTACACGCCGCGGTTGTTTTTGAAATTGCGGGAACACGTTCGTCCGGAACTGTTGCTGAATAGCAACTGAGATTCCCGCTTCGAACGTTGATAATTACTGTATTCGTTTAGATATGCGCGTTTATATTGTTTATTGCAGATAATCGCAATGGATCCGAGGTTCGCGATCTAGGGAAGGTATATCTGTATGTATGAAGGTATGTATTCCGCACATTTCAGTTGTTAGTTCACAGTTAGCAGTGAAGATTGGCGTTTGTTGTATGGAGTTTACTGATATGATAAGGGTATGTTTGATAACGGTATGTAATCTACTTCATGTTTGTATATATTTGTATTTTTTTATTAATCTATGGTTCCTTTAACTCCTTGCCGTATGATTTATTTTACCACTGTGCTTGATAAAGATACCTTATCATTAATCATTTCTTAGAAATGGAAAAGAATTTAACGGTTATTTTATGTCTACGTTTGCACTAGAGGTTAGTCACTGATAATAGAAAAGTAATGTTTAATTTATATTAAAAAAAAGTAAATAACATTTAGATTTATCAAATTCAATTGAAAACTTTTGCCATGAATCTGACGATATCATAGAATAAGTGACTAACTTTGTGTATTCGATTTCTAATTAGTCTCTTATCAATAATGTAAATTCTTTATCTAAGTACTATGGTGCTGTAGTATTCCAATAGCATAGCTATTGTTGCAATTTGCTCATGATTTCTTTAAATCTAGTTTATAAAGCAAACATAAATAACTTTTAATAACAATCATTACTATAATTTAAATCACAATCGAAACTTTCTTTTTGAAACCTACATATAATATTTTCCATAACGATTATTCATAAAAACAGATTTATGTCCCTATCCTAATATTTCCAGAAGAAATTTAAAATAAAATTAGGTTCCACAGGAGTTCTTGAATCATGCTCGCGAAAGTTGCTCGGTATCGAATCAAAAAACTTCCGAGGGAAAGAAAAATTAATACCCCTCCACTTTCTATCTATGAGTTGTCGACGTTGCGGCAATTGTTTATAAGAATTTACTTATATCGTTGAAAAAAGTTACGACCTTACAACTTTCAACCCCGGAAACTTTGTCGAGGCAATTATCTTAGAATCAAATAATCTGGTCGACGAGCGCAGAATTCCTTTCATCTTGCAAATCCCCTTCCATATAACGCGGCATCGTTTCAGTTCCTCCTTTTTTCATTGTTTACGACGATCGCGACCGCGAAACGGCGTTCTTATGAAAACAGCGAAGCTACGTAACCTTAGTTAATCTCACTGATGCAGCAGTCTTACTCATAACAGTTATGATGAACGTTAGCGTTTACCGTCCGAGCACACGAACATACAAGCGCCACATAATCCAACTAATGTCATTACGTAGTGCCGTGTAGGATTAAATCCTTGCCGGTGTTCATACCAGGCACGTATCATAAACTTTGCATTCGTTGCCCACGCAAATATTGCGAACAAGTTTGCTCTTTACCTATGCGTGAGCATGTTTGGAACGTCGCGCACGCGGAAGGTGAAACAGGAAGCCGGAAATTGATTTTATGCCGTGGGAAATTCGGGAAGTTGAAAAGGGTGTTTCCAAATACAACGATACAGTTGCGCGAATATTTTGTGCTATGAATAAAATTTGAGTAATGTAATATAAACGTGTTCCATGACTAGTACTGCTAATTTCGTTTGAGTTCATTCTGTCGAGACATTGGAAATGCACAATGTAAGTGAATATCCATGAATTTGATTATTTTTTAAATTCTTGAAAGTTTTAGGCGTTCTATTGAATACGTGGTTGCACTTCTTACACTCGCCACTAGAGGGCTATGACAGCTTACTCTCCTGTCTCGCTACTACTCACAATCATTCCATTCCTGATTACTAAACTGTGGATCTTTATGAGAATTCAAATGTTTAAAGGTATAATTAGAATAGTAGAATCATGGAAAATGATTTTTCTGAAGAAATATTGAATAAGCATTATGTTTTTAATATTTTATATATTTTTTGGTATTGTGTGCATTCTGTATAATTTTGCACTTTCAAATTTCGTAATAAATAAACACATAAAATTCGATGTCTACTGATTACTATAAATTCAATCCGTAACTCTTTCACACACAATTCTTGTTTACTTTATACTGCGTTTCTAATACATTTTGTTACTTTGCAAATTGCTTGAAAATTCTCCTACCTCTGTCTGCCATGCATGGACTAACCTTATTGTAAAAATTTAAGTTGACTACTATCTTCCTAAAATCTGTTTCAGAGTGTTAAGGGATAGCTTTTAACCCTAGAGAACTGTTGCATAAATTAGCTGGGTTATCCTCTCGGGCACTCGCTTGATAAAAAGTCAACATACCATTCTTGAGTTTAAAGCAGGGATCTACTAGGAAGCCTTAGTGGCGAGTCCACTAGCAGATCTTGAACAAAACACTCTTCTCTTTCCTCTTCTTTTCATCAATTTTATTTTTTTATAGAAATCCTTTATATTTATTCATTATGTTTGTTCTGGCAATAAACTTCCGTATGAAAATATTTATTGTATATGTAAAAAATTGTTATATATGTTAACAACTGATTTTTTCATGTGCAGTCGGTTGCATTCTGATTGTGTCACTAGTTATAGAACACGCTTTGCTAATATGCATCTGGCGATGTTATATTAATGCGTTATGGCGAAAATATTACACGTAAGTTCAACGTGAAGTGAGTGCGAATATTAAAGGCATTACAGTTTCATTATATGCAGACCATTCTCTGCTAAACCGATCAATGTTTGAACTGCGATGTCAGGGATTTTTATGAAAGTGAAGTATGACGGAGCTCTTGTGAAATTGAGAAAAGAGAGATGATTAAATAATAATTTCTTTAAACAAATATTTAGAATCTGTGGATTTGACTAATTTTCAGAAAAACAGCGAGCCCAAATGAATGTTTATCTGCGTTTATTATTGTTATAGGTTACATTGTAACATTCTGTAAATTACTATTAAAATATCTCAATATAATTAATTAATATTAAAATATGTCTTCAATAACCCTTCGCTGACGACGATTTCTTAAAGTATTAATTAAATCATTTTTTTGCATTTTAGTGTTCCAAACATGAAAACTCGATCTCGCCAGTATCTCGACGTTCGTCCTCAAAGGGTTAAATGAAATTCTAGAAGATGAAGCGAAGATTCTCTATAAAATTCTCACATGTTACTTCGAGTTTCAGTTCGAAGTCGACATTTAAGAATACAAAAATCTAGAGGATCAATAGGAATCACGAAGATGGTCGTACACGAGACAACATTCGAAGACTAAAATCGAAATTGTGTCGAATTCGTGAGAACCAATATCTTCGCCAATTATCTGCAACACGCCGGGCATTTAAAAAATTCAAAAGTCTGTATTCGACAAGAGCAATTTCATTTTTGCGAGTTCGCAATTGCTGAACTTGCGTGGTCAATACCCCATGTTTTACAGTCGACCATAAAATGCAGACGGTGTTCCCTGCACTGGATGCTGTATTTCGCGTCACGGTTCATTCCAGAAATCCTCTCCATCTGTTAGATATTTGTTGCTCGGTGTTCTGTCCCGCATTCGCGAAGTACACCAGAACTTTTTCGAGATCTCTTGTACCTCTGTCGTTTCGGAATCGCTTTACGCTTGCTAGTATTTCAAAGCTCCCGATAAAAAAAGAGCAGAAAGAACAACGCTTGTTTGGAACGCTATACAAGAATTGGAAATGTGCGCTCGCAGCTGGGACGAAGAATTTGAGACGCAATTTTGATTCCCCTTTGTCTGATTTTGTCCTTTCGCCTTATTTGTTTTCACGTTCTCGTAACTACCAAACTGCGTAATATTGCATATAAGGCAAATAAGTATACGATGTAAATAGAAGTCAATTGTTCTGAACGTACGTTCTGGATGACTTAGAAATGCGTCATCCTTGTCATCTGTATTAAACATTTTATTTGGTTATGAAGGATTTATAAATTTAGAAATATTGTAGAACGGTATGCGACATATCTGAATAGTAAAAATTACTCTACAATTCTAATAATTTAAGATTACTGTAATAATATTTATATTCGTGTTTAGATTTTGTCAAACTCAATAAAATTCAATTCACACGATTTTTCAAGGGAAGATTTTACAAATCCAAGAAATATGCGGAGCAAAGAAGTCTCGGATTCAGCTTCATTTTCAGGTTATTAACGTTTTAAAATCTCCCAGAACTGCACACAGGCAATATCGGCGCGCGTGAGGCAGGTCAGTGCAAGAGTAGGCAGTGACGTATCGTGTGAGAGACAGAGATTGAGATCTGACTTGCGCGCTGTTATGGGTTAAATTTAATCATAGAAAGTTTGAAAACGAAGTTAAAACCACAATTGCGACAGTCTTTTATTTTTCTCTTATTTTAGTTTGTTGAACATTTCCTACAAACTTTTTGTTTATTCATTTCCTAGTTAATTGTTTACATTTTCGAAACAAAAAACGTATTTCGTGTCCACTAGGAATAAAGTGTCAATTGCCATTCTTATATAGAATATTTTCAATAAAGTAATGGTAATTTTCAATCGTCAAACGTTCAAAAGATTTATACGACAAGAAGTAGCTTTTTAAGAAGCTGTCTGCACAAAAAGACAGTAACTGTTGCCAATTTAAAATTTTTCAACTCACAAGTAAAAAAGAATACTTATAAATTAAAAAGAAGCATATAAAATTAAATATAGCTGTGTTATCAAACCATTTCTGAACTTTCAAACGAATTTGGCTTCGTGATTCTAAGACTAATAATATTATTTATCGCTCAGCTAGTTACTACGTAGTTTCTCTTCTCTCATAACAGCCATCGATCACAGTCATTGGAAACTTGTACCGACAGCGTCGATGGAGTATGTAGGAAGCACACCGTGGCTCTTTATTGCTAAACACCCGAAACCGCGCAATATCGGGCGGACGTTACGCGCGCCTGGAGTGGGTGTGTCGCGTGTGATGTGGCGAGCCATTAGCTCTTTGTCATGCTTCGATATTTGCATCGTTGATTTCTGCTATCATGGACACGCGCGTTCAAGGAAATTCTCTGATCGCACCCGCGTTCCTCTGTTCATCAAACGAAAATCAAAGAAGCAGATGAAAAATTCGTTCTCGCTGAATCCCTTCGGTACAATGACAAGATTCGTGGCCAAAGTTCATATGTTAATTGAATAAAGATGTTATTCGTTCTAAATGGCTCGATTTCCTGTTATCAATGTACTATCTTTAAAGTAAATGTGTATTTACAATGAATGAAAATATTTTTTACGTTGTCATAAATTGTTAAAACTTTATGTGCCAGCAGTTATTTAATAATTTAATAACTAATGATTTCTTAGTCAGATTTTCGATGATAGTATTGATTACAATAATGATCCGTCAAGATCTACTAACTCTTAAAAGTTAACGTCAAAGGAAACCATGTTAATGTTACTATTATTACCTTCACAGTAAAATGCATCGGAGAATTGCTAACCTTTATGATAACGTCATCATACCTAATTGTCCGAAAAAATATTAAAAATCAATGTTATCTATCGTCAGAAATTTCAACAATATTAAAATAAAAATGGTATAAAATGAAATTTCACCTGCGATGCCTTTAGAAACCAGACAAGATAACATTACAATTTCTTTTGAAATTACCATTTCGCGAAGAATTATTAAATTATCTCTCAGTATAACACGAACATAAATAAATTTACTAATCAATTTCTAGTAAGTAAAGCGTTAACAGTAAAACAAATCAAACGACTCTAGCGCCGAAGAAAACCGCACGGTAAGGGGTTAGGTTTCATGGGACTGGCTGAAAACGCGAGATATTTAAGATACTTAGAAGCATCGTTTAGGACGCTGTTTCCGTCTTTTTCCATAGCCCGAAGCATATCAATGAAATACATCAAATTAGCTCTTCGTCGAAATAAGATTTCCCAGCGGCGGAACGACCATCGTGGTCGCCTGGAGGGCCAATGGCGGCGGTCGCACGGCGTTGCCGGGGGAAAGATGGCCGGGGAAGGGGCCGTCAGGTCACAGGCAACATTGGCAATATCCTGTTTTTCCAGGACTGCGGAATTAAATATTTGCCGCGGCGAAACAAGAGTTACGTCGCAGTTCGTAGCCATCTCGGGGGGAATGGAAGGATACCCATGCCAACGATACTGGCTGCTCTTCGAGTGCCCTCCGGCGCGAGCCAATATACCAAGAAACTGCCAATATCATTGCTTTTTCTCCCCCCACCACAACCTACCTGCACATCCAACTGTCGAATGACAAATGTTGTAATCGACCCTGCTGCTGTCTTGTCCTCCCGCAAACATATGGACTTCTTGGAGGTGTTACAGTGTCTGTTCTGTAACGTCAACTTGTACTTAACGTGATTGGAATAGTTGAATGCTAATACTGTTTGGAATAATCATTTTGATGGTGTCGAATTTATCTTGATAATGCTTCTAAGGTGTTACAATTTTTTTTAAAATAATATCAAATTGCACATGGCTGAAGTAGTTGAATATTATTTTGGAAATTTTTGTTGGAAAATTCGTATTGATTATTATAAATTTAACATTATTTTCTTAAAGATTTCATATTTCAAATATGCGTATATTTTATGGTCGTTTTAATTAACTCAATTTCACTTAATACATTATCTAAACAACTTGAACTGTTTATAATATGTAGAATATATGGAAAATATTTAACGCAATCGCTTAGTTCCTTTGATTAAACAAATTTCGCTAAGAGCAGCATCATCCATCACGATACAAACTCACGTTCCGTTTCGCTGTCGGCGTTCCACGTAAAAAACGCGGCGCTCCTAAACTTTCGACCATTATTTTAGAAGCATTCTGTATGCGAAAAATGTGGTTCGACGTTGCTGTAAAGGAGGTTTTTCAATCGCGGGATACACGAGGAATAAAAAAAAAGGAAGAATTCGAATTCCGCGGAGCGTATTCGGGGAAGCAATCCGGTGAATTATTACGCTGCTCCTGCGTGAAATCGATTGGTCTATTTGGTATTGAGTTCGCCTGTAAAAATTCACTGAATTATAGATTTTTCTGTGCGTCGCATGAGATACACTGTATCGATACTCCGGCGATCTCCCGGCAAACCGTGTCTGTATTGAAATGTATGGCATACTTTTCGGGTTTTTTCAGCTTGCACGAAAGCCGGCCAGCTGCGACCGAATACTTGATTTCCCCATTAAAATTTTAGTCCGCTGGAATATTGTCCAGGTTCTCTGGTTAGCTCCGTTTACTTTTATCTATAACCGTGGTTCAACCAATTCGACAATCTGTACAGCATTACCAAACGGAGGAGAACGGTACAGTTGTCTCGCATTAATCTTTCTACTACCGAGGCAGAGATTTTGTACTCAGAATGTCATATATTCCATAATTTTATTTCTGACTAAATAGTTCAGGTAAAATTTTGGAAAAAGGTATGGTAAATATTTACTTTAAGGGACACCACACTGATAACTTTGCTTTTATATATATATATATTGTTACGTGTTATTTGTAAAAGAATATTTTGCTCATTAACTCTTTATCACTCGTACAACTATAAATAAGTTTTTCAATTACTATTTTATTATAAGTGTCTCTTAATAGTTTTCTTTGAACAATTATTTAAAAAAAAAATAAGTAGGTTACGTTATTCAAGATGCTTTATTGTTTCAAGTTTGCAATTACTATTGGTATTGGAAAATTTATTAAAAAATACATGATATAAAAGTAAAATAAATAATAAGAGTATATTAATGCTTCTTAATTAATATAAAGAATAAGAAATAAATTATATAGAGCTAAAATAAAGTAATGGTAATGTGTTAATATGTTCTTCAACGCACAGTTTGTGTCAGAGTAATTTGAATGCTTCGTTTTACAGGCGGATCAGGTATTTCATGCTTCTAAAAATATTTTGAGAGTGTAAAGGTTAAAACGATGCGATGGATAGCTGGTTTTAGTTGTCCCTTCCATCTATCAATAATTCTAGTCACCTATCTGCGAGTTTCTGAACTGGATCCGCTGATGAAAAATAGACAAGACCTCAAAGCAGATGACAACGGTAATCTCTGATTTGTCGTTTGAAACCAACCATTTTCATTATTAATTATGGAACGTGTCTGTTTGTGAACCTGGCTTAGCCGTCGCGTTAGATTCGCGCGTTTAATTCTGGATAAATGTGTGGCCAACGCATGCAATAATCTATAATGGTATTGCACCAATAAGCCACGAAGGATTGAAAATTCAATTATCGAATACTTGATCAACGCTGACATCACGACCATTTAATAATGAAAATGGTGCCTTGAAACTGTTTCATGTTGCGATTAATACTTTGGCTGTTATTAAGGATTATTTGTACGGTAAGATAATTACGTTCGTTTGGGGAAATATTCATTTTATCGATCTGTGATTTATGACTCATGGAAACAAATTAAATGTATGCAATAGATTAAATCTGTTTTAACAACAAAGTATACTTTGCACAGCGTTATTTTTGGTGACTGTATAGGTAATTCGTGTTGGGTATTATTTCTTATTTAAAAGGTTCAATCTCTTGAATTTTAAACCTGAACAATAAACAATAATTTTCATTATAACTCTATTCATTTCTTCTATACCTGAATTATATTCCATTCTACTTTTTCTAATAATGAACCGATTTTATTATTCTACTCTAATGATACATTTCGATCGAGATTAATTCATGGCGTAGAAGACCAGGGATTAAAAATAGTTATGATATCGGTTTCGGTTCTTGAAACAGTTATGGAGAAACAAAATAAATGATAACTCTTATTCGGTATATCAGTTCTAAGCTACATCCACTTCGGTTTCTGTTTTTCAGAGACGATATTACATCGATTCTGGAACAGTTATAGAACTTGTTCGTACACGCTATCCAGGCAATGTTAGTGGACGTTGCGTAACACTTTCACGTGCCGAATTAACTTTGTGTGAAATAGTTGGGATGAAAAAAGGCCTCCTCCTTTTCTCGGTTGAAAGTGGATTGTATTTGTTGATTGATAATGAGTGAAAGGAGTGTGTATGTGTGTACAAAATTGATGTGTGTGTTTGTCCAGTGAGTACAGCGTGATTTGTAATTTACTTATGTTAACTACATGTCTATCTGCCCGTATCCTGAATCTGTAACTCTATATATATAAAAATAGTGGTGTAAGGCGGTGTCCTTAGTATTAAATCGGAAAGCCGAAAGATCGGGGTGTTGCCGATGACAGTGTTTTTGCCTATGCTCACATTAGTTGTGATGGAGGTAGGGGATACGTCGTCCCTTCTGGCCTGCAAAGGTGCCGGTGACTGCGCGCTCGGGGTTCAAGTGGTTTAGCTGCCGTTTTTTTATGGTATATCAACAGATGGTCAGTTGTGACACCAGATGGAAAAATGCAACTATCAATAAAATGTTTTCAAACGTTAATTATATTGTGTTAGAAATGGGCGAGCATAATTGTCCATACCATAAATCTACTCGCACCGACGGCTGTGTCGCGTCCAAATAAACCGTGCCAGAATAGAACTGTTACTTTTCATTTCTTGAAACTGTTACGAACAACCAAAATGAAGAACCGAAAAGTAACAGTTATAGAACAGTCATGATATCGATAATGAAGAATCGAAACTGATATAGCTCAGAATCGATATACTAAATAATAATTATGACTTATTTCGGTTTTCATAATTGTTTCAGTCGAAACCGACAGAGTGGATCACGGAGCGTAATCAGCTTAGATGACTCTGCTATTAGCGGTTCTATCGGAAATTTTTTTAACTAAAATAACATGGTTCAAGGAATGCTTTAAGATGACTGTACCAAATTTGTTGTCAACTCTTTTTTCCAGAGTTATCAAAGTTACCTTCAGTATACGCAAATCACGAACACTTTACGATTGATATCATTAAATATGTCCCTAGGTGCAGAACGAAATGTTTACAAACAGTACGTGACAGATCAAGTCAATGATAACTAATATTAATTTACCAACAGCACTAGAAAGTGTACAACATTGTGGCTTGCTATTTCTCTTTAAATAATGTTTAAGAATCATGCAAAACTTTTCCAATTAAGAGTTTTCTTCAGTCTTTCCAGATTCAGAAAAAAATATTTGTTATGCTGTTTGTCGAATTCGTTTTAGTATCCCCCAAAATATGGGTGCAACAAAATTGTAGGTTTACTTGTAAAAAAACTGAAGGCGACTTTGATAACTCTGGAAGAAAAGGATTGACAAAAACTTGGTAGAATCATCTTAAAGCTCTCCTTGAACTGTGCTATTTTAGCTAACAAAATTTCCGATTGAACTTCCTAGCAGCAGAATAATCTGAGCCGATCACGCTTCATGGTCCACCTTGTATAACAGTTTGAAACAGTGATTTTCAGGATCTTTACAATCCCTGTAGAAGGTAATGGTTCAATTCATATTTCCAAGGGAAGCAATACTTTCGAAGAAACGAATATATGTTTCCCCGGCGAGCATTCATTATCGTTACCAGCAATTTCACACACGACCGTTGTTAGGCTGATCCGAATTCCCTTTGATGGCAACTGCTGTTATTGAACCCCACCGGTTACACAATTTCGAGTTTTCCGAGACATGCGTCGCGCTACGAATAATTACAATAAAGCGTATCGTTGTACATACGACCGAGTGCAATCGGAGCACGGTGTCGTTTCGCAATGTATTCGACACTTTTTCAAAGCGATTTATAATATTTTATGAGCACATTAAATTATATTCCGCGCAGCGCGTTGTCGTCGATATTACACGCGGCACCGCGGTTTTTCCGCCATCATTGGAAATTGTATCGGACATGGGAACAAGGTTTATTTCGGCGTAGCCGAATGGAGAAAGGAATGGTAAATCAAATTTTTGGTTAATTGCACATTTTTCGCAGTCCTCGGGCATGCGTATAATGAACAATGTCGGCTTTATGAATTCATTCGGCTTCTATACAGAGCCTTCCGACTATGAAAAATGATTGCGCCATGAAACTCCCGTCAATTTATTCACTTCGAACAATGGGTCGGCCGTTGAAGAATGAAAATTGTAGTTTATTCTATTAAACATACAGATTGCGCGCTGGAGGTAAATAATGAACACATAAAATGTTGTTTCGAAGTTTTTCATGAAGCGATGTACAATGATAGAGCGTCGCCGGCCATCTTTGAAAATTCTGTCAAATTGTATTCTATGCTTTGTCGAGTTTTACTACGCTTTCCGCAATTTAACGAGCGATAATATCTGCAATGAATTGCCTTTATTTAACTGTAAACTGATATAAAGGGAACAGTTAGAAAATATAAAGATTACAGTTTGACCATCGAAGTAATCGATTTAGAATTTTTCTGTAATTAAGCGTGCTCGTAGCCTACATTTGCATTGGTGTAAAACATTTCTGCTTAAGCAAACTACTGTATGTGATGCAAATCGTGCGCATGCAAATGATGGTTTCGAATTTAAACTTGCGGCAATATCCTTGGTGTATTAATTATCGAAATTATCGAATTGATACTGGTTTCCCAACATCGTTCTGATACAACTCATGTGGATGCATGCCATTTAAATGTTGGGAAAGAGTTTATTTGTCTGATTCTGGATAGACGTGAATGTTAGATGGAAGTTATTATGGGATACGTGTATAAAAGAACTAAAACTGTTATTAGATTTTTAATAATTATTTGTTAAATAGATGACTATTAGAAATGAAATTCATTAATTAACTATTAAAGAAATATCGGTCATCTTTTAAACTGGAAAAAATAAACATAAAGAAAACTATTATATATCATATTTGTCATTCTGAAATAAATACACTTTTAATGCAATACTTGTTTTTATTGCCAAAAATAGAAAAAATATTGAAATGTTCAAGACAAACCAAATATTTTAAATAATGATCAAGTTAGCGTTATAAATCATTTTCGAAGTTATTTAAATATTCCGTGGGCACTTCATGTTTCAAGTTACACGGTTCTCTTAACCATATAACGTTTAATGAATAGAACGATTGAGATCCGGAGAGTTATAGTTGACAATGATTTTATCGCGATGATAGAACCGTGTTCTTTTTTTACGATTGCAATGCACGAACTCGTAACATACTGTACACCTTTCACTTCTGGCGTTTATTCCCGAAATTCCGCAACGATAGTTTCATTATCAGGAACAAAAACTCCCGTCAGGCTTTATAAATGAATGAAACGGCTGAATAGAGCATGCAATCGTATTCGGTCGAATGTAAAACTACATGGAGATAAAATCTCCAATCGCTTTTATTGTACATTTTACCGTCGAAGAGTCGCTAATTGAAGTTCACGCAACGAACGAACTTCTCGTTTAAATGTCGTGTGTTTTCCAGGTGTCGCGTCGATACGCATGCAATCCGCACTACACACGTAAAATATTAATTGCAATATAATATTTTCATTGTAAAGTGTATTGCTAAAACCATATAATTTAGAAATAATAATTAGTAGTATTTTTTCTTCGTTTTTTTACGGTTGAAGTTAACGTAATTTTCTTGGAAAATTCTCTGTTGACTTCAAATTTGAATTTTACTTATTAGGGGTTTTATTGTTTTCGTAATGATGTAAATGGAGAAAGTAAATTAAAGTGAAAGAAATCAATAGTTTATAATAGTAATTCATTATATTCAAGTCATCAAGTTTACAGTGATTAGGTTGTAAAAGGGGAAACTACTGATTAAATTAATTTGTTTCAAAGGAAAAATACTTACGTTTGATGAAAAACGTGGAAATTTTTTATGAAATGAAAACTTCATGAAATCATGTACTCAAACTGTACGTATTTACAGTGCAATCTGTTTCCGATTAAGTTGAAAAGTCGAGGCAGATAGGAAGAATGAGACGGGAAAAAGGTGGCTGGTCTGACGACTTACTGATTTAATACTGTTATGAGGATTTTAAGGCTCCATAAATGCCATATCTTTTAACGATGCAACAGGTCGCGAATTCAGCGGTAAGAATCGGGCTAGGTCGTTAAGCTATCGTATATCACCGAAATGAACGTGCATCCGGAATTACATAAAGGATGAATGGATTCGGTGTTGTCGCTGCTTTTAATTAATTTTCACGGGTATTCGAACTTATATCTGACTTGTCACATCTTGTTTAAGTTAATTATCTTTTTGCATTTCTTTCAGTACAAACTACTTATTTGCAGAGATATTTGGAGTTTGAACAATTTACAAATTCTATGTAAGTGTCCCCATCAACATTTTTCGCCATGCATATTTCAACAATAAATTTCAAAACAGAGTACAAGTTTTAATAATTTTTACCAACCATCACAATTTAAAACGATTGTAACAAAGAAGTTCAACGGAATTGTAATATTTTCAACGTAACTTTCACTTTATACTCATGAAAGGTCATCAAAGATATTAAATAAGTTTATATTCTTATCACAGGACTACTTTCACCGAATCTTTCATCGATTATCGTCGAATATTACAAATTTACTCTATCCACATATAATATTTTATTAGTTTATCAGCCAACTTACAAGCTCATATTACACAGTAAAACCATAGTAATATTCAATAATAATATAATATCGAAGCAACCATGTTCACAAATCTTATCCAGATTGTAACCCTTTAAACACGAATGCTATATTCTTAACATCAACCTTCACCATCACATAACCAAAAATGACCGGTAAATAATTTTCTCATTCGAACAACACCAAAACATAATTTCCACATTCCCAATATTCATGAACTCGACAATTTATCTTTGTCCAAAAAAAGTTGCTACGCATTTCAAAACATTCTCGTCTGGAAAGGGTTAAATTCATCCGACAATTTCTCCTCGCTACCCGGTAACTGACTTGCCGCGCGAGCAACAGGTCGTGTACGTCTTCCGAAGTCTAGTAGGTAAGAATTCCTTTGGTAACGCAAAACTGTGGCTTCCTAAATTTATACCTGCGGTGAGCTATGGCCCGGCATAAGTTAGATAGGAACGCGGCTATGGCTGCCGTGAAGGTGATGTTCTATTATTTTACGTTAACGTAACCTGGCTCCGGGGGAAAAGTTCATAGTGGCGTTCCGGCTTGCGGTTCGCTGTGTCACGCTAGGAAAGCTCGGTGACTGTTGGCGGGTACGGAAGGCGGTTACAAGTAGAATATAGAGGACGTGGGATAGCCCGGTTCATTTGCATTCTACGGCGGCTGCGAGCGAGCGCATCGAGGACGAAGCTGGCTGGGGCACGATGTTATTCGAGGCGAGAAGAACCGAATCACGGGGACGGAAAGAAAAGACGATATAAAGGAACGAAGAAAAATATCGGGGGGAGAAGAAATCCGGCTATTTCTCGCAGTTTCGGAGCAAAAATGCTTCGGGAAATGAATTATGCTTCCGGTAGAAATTCTTTTCGGAATGAATTATGAAGCGACCGTGTAGGAATGATAGGAGGAATCCTCGGAATCTAGGAAAATCCCTAATATTAACCTTCCCAGCTACAATTGTGGTGTACCTGAGTTGCTGATCAGCTCTAAAGTGTTTTTCTGAAATTTCTGATATACCTAATGATTACAGAAGAATTTTGAAAACTCGTTATATTATACAGGTTTACAAAACTTAAAATTGTTAATCTAGTATAATATAATACTAAAATATTGAGTATTTAAACAACTAGCATTAGTACAAAGAATTACCTAAGCCTCAAAGTTTCATAATCCCGTTGTCTTTTTCCAGTATGAAATGAATAAAAGTTTCAATAGATGTACTTTTGGAGTTTCCATAAAGGAATCGTGAAAAGTTCATTTAACTGCTCAGTAGTTTTAGTGTTAATATATACCTAAAGTTCAATTTCCAATGAACGTTCGATCAATCCAACATCAAGAAACTCTTCCCTTTCATCAACAATCGGTATATACCACCGAGAGCCTCGGTCGGCGGCGACAGGGAAGGGACAAATTTTTCATCAAATTCCCCTCGTCCAGCGTTCTCCGGGCAGCAATTATTTTCGGCGGCGCAATTGCGCAAAACACGGGGCACAGTTTGTCACGCTCAGGGCCGTACCGCCGCGACGGTCGCATTTAACACACAGAAACATTTGACGGAGATTGCCGGCCCTCCAACCCTTCAGAATGGCGCACCGACAGACAGACAGCGGAGATGAAAGGGTGGAGGTGAGGCGAGGCGGTGTGCGAAGGAGAGTAGGAGGGATCGAGAGGGTGCAGCCGCGCGGGCGGCCGGGCGGCCGGGCTGGCGAGGGCATGGAGGACTCGCTTCGTCGACCGCAACTAAAACGCAGCCTCGACAGAGAGTTCAGTTGCCAACCGGTAATGGAATTCCTCTGTTTCCCGGAACAATGATACGCTACGTCGCGGTATGAACTACGCATAATATAGCACCGGTCCCCGTTATCCTGAATTGCATACGGCGCGAGAGAAAAGGACGCCGGGATTCGCGGCCGAGCGCGCGCGCTCCGCGGAATATGAAATTCAAAAATCCTTAGATCGAAACAGCCCGACCCACCAATCTGTTATTCCCGTATCTCGTCGCGTCTTTCTGTGGAGATCCTTAGGGAAAAATTCTGTGTTTCGCGTGTTGAGTGCTACGAGAATTTCGAGCGTTTTGTATGATAATACTTGTTTCTTTGTAATGAAGTTAACTGGTATTAGAAAGAATTATTAATGACTTGGTATGATGGTACTTGTATTGCAATATTATATGGCTGCTTATGGTACTAAATATTTTCATTCAACATCAATTTTCTTATTGTAATTGTCCTGAAGCAATTTGGGAGCTCCAGTCAACGATAATCATCGTAATAGTCAACGAATGGAACCTCTTTAGGGTTGAACTTTTGTTTAGAACGGACAAAGATGATTGTTTGGGTGTAGTTTATTTTGTTTAAATTGGTAAAAATTGAATAATATGAAGAGAGACGAAGGCATTTATAAATAACATGTGAAAAAACAAGTGTTTGTTCGATAGAATTTATCTCCTTGTCGTATAACGACGAGTACAATTCTTGATGAAGATTTCTAAATGAATTTAGTAACATAGCTAAAATATCTAGACTTAAAAATACACAAAATAACATGTTATATAACGATAAATATCACACATCTTTATAAAAATCTTACTATTTAGACTACTCAATAAGATATACTTTTTAGGTAGGTTTTTCCCACGAATGAAAATTACAACTATTGAATTTTATGTAAAACAAGTTCCGGGACTAAACCTACCCAACTACCTACCTAACCTACCTAACCTACGTACTAAACCTACCTAACCTACCTAACCTACTTACTAAACCTACCTAACCTACCTAACCTACTTACTAAACCTACCTAACCTACCTAACCTACCTACCTAACCTACCTAACCGACCTAACCTACCTACTGGTATTTTACAACGTGGTATGAACGTTGACTTCATCAACCTAACCTAAATCGGTACTTGTTTTACATAAAATTCAATAGTTGTAATTTTCACTCGTGGAAAAAAACCTACGTAAAAAATATATCTTATTGAGTAGTCTAAATAGTAAGATGTTTATAAAGATGTGTGATATTTATCGCTATATAACATGTTATTTTGTGTCTTTTTAAGTCCATATATTTTAGCTATGTTACTAAATTCATTTAGAAATCATCAAGAATTGTACTCGTCGCTATACGACAAGGAGATAAATTCTATCGAACAAACACTTGTTTTTTCGCATGTTATTTATAAATGCTTTCGTCTCTCTTAATATTATTCAATTGATTGTTACTAAATTCATTGTGTTTATTGTACGTGGATGACAGTAAAAGCTATTTTGCTATTACCAACTAATTATCATCGAGATAAATTTACGCTTAGAATAAAATTAAATATTTTCTTGCGTTTCTTCCAAATTGTTGATAATAAAAAATTGTACAGGCTTCAAAAAATTTTCAATCGAATTCGACAAATCTAAATGTGATCTATTTAGTTTTCATATAAATGAAATATTACTTATCTATTATCAATCTTTAATCTGTGGGGAACACGTATATTCAGAATAAGCATTAATCCTATCCTTTTTCCACTAAATTATTAACGTTAAAGTAATTCTATCAAGCACAGTTGCAAAAGAAATCATCGGACAACGAGTCAACTTCCCGTCACTCCCTCCGATTGATCGATCGAATACGTCGATCGGCGTTCCTTTCTTCTCGTAACCCGGTTCCGGTGTCGCCTCTAACTTTTAGAGTGGGATTCGTGGTATCCTGCTTATCTGGCTCGCATAAATAAAATTCGAGGGGGAGAGACTCTTTTTTTTCCTCGTGCTGGCTCTGTTTAGCGACCGGAGGGTCGGTTCGTGTTCATTACACGGCACGTCGAACGGGACTTTCGAAATAAAGTTGGGGGCGGCCGGGGGAAAGAGTGGTCCGCGCGGTGCTGGTGGCCGCGGCATTGTTGCCGCTGCATCTTCCGCGTGGCAGAACGGACGAAATAACTTTCATAAAAAATTTATCAGTACACCGTAAACGCGGTGTATCTCTGTTTTATTTGTTACGGTTTCTGGTCCCGTGACTTTTAAAAGTGTGCTTCGACGGAGCCGCGCGCCCCCGTATCGGGGGAAATATTGTAGGAGTGTGTGGTCGTTCGCGTGTCAATGATTCCTCGCGGGTGGGAATGTGGATTCGACGGGAGAAATGAGTATGCGCGCCGAGATATGCCCGCGAATTTTTCGGACGCGCACGAGTAAGATAATATTAACGATCTCGATTGTTGTAGAACATTTCTGAAAAGTCCATTTGCTTGATAAGAAGGAAATACGGAATTTTTCGAGGAAGGAAAGATGTTTCGAATAAATATTAATTTAAAGAACAGAATGTTTAAGATTTTATATAATATTCATAAAATGATAATGATTACAATACATTAACAATTACAATATTATTTCAGATTTCCTTAACTTTTGTTGAAGTAACTTCTTTTTACCGAGGCTTTGGGTGTTGCAAAACAATTTCAAATGAACAAATCCCTTAATCCGTTAATCAGATTATATCAAGCCAATATCTATTGTATTATCTATAGTTTCTAGAAAACCTGCTGGTAATACTTTGTTTAACCCACTTTACCCAGTTCTTAGTGAACAGTGTATAGGTACATCGAACGCTACAAACTTTATTTATTCGCTCAAGCAATATTAACCGTAATGAAGACATTGTATAACATCGTCTACGGAATTTATAAAGATAAGCGTCTTGGTAAAAACGATTTTAATTGTGGTAACGTATATAAACGTAAAGAAAAATATCGATCATCGTGCTCGATAGCTTATTGCGTATATTCCGAGCTTCATAAGGCTCGGTCGACTTGTGGTCATGCGTGAACGCGCGGATAAGATGATAACGAGGCGCGAAAGACTGCACGCACCGACAGCTCCCTGGGGAATTTTCCTCATGATGGCGTATACATACGCGCATCGGAAGTGAAGACCTGTGACACGGAGATAAGTTCGACGGGCTGGCAATATTGACCTTTGGACCCTCTGCCGTGTAAACTCACGAGCTATCACCGCCTCTTATCGAGACGACCCATCCCAGAAGCAGATGGAACTTTATTGCGACCGACAGATATTTGTCCAGCAGGATAAACGGATGATCAATCAATTCGTTAAAAATTCAATCGTCTCGGTTTAATGAACCGTTTCCCGGGGAAACCTTATGTTTCAGCCGCGTACGAACGCGAACTGAATTTCGTTTCTGTTCGTTCGTTTTGCGGCATGTAACGCGAAACGAGAGAAATTAACGGAGAACAATGAAATAGAGGAAATTATTAAACTTCAAAGGTTTGGAACTTTGTTAATGTTTGTTCAAACAATCAGTGTGTACGCTAATGAATATATTGTACATATTTTGTAACGTAGAAAATGTGTAAATTAAAACTAAAACGTAATTTGATAATGTATGTGCGTTTTAGGGACGTCAAAATTAATATTTAATTTCTGTTTGTATTAATTATCGTGGAAATACGGGGTCTTCGGCAACAGGTGAGGTGAATTTGGAGAGGCGAACTTATACATATGTCAAGATAAGATGCGGACCGGGGGTTATAAATTGTGGTATCGATTTTACTTTTAAATTATTAGCAGTTGAAGCCACGCAACAACTTTGGTGAATGACCAATAACGACGTTTGTGAGTAAATATTTCAATTAAAACTGAATTCTTTATTGTTAAATTAATCTACTATCCCAGTATTTTTTAAAAACTATTTGAACTCCTGCTACATAAATTTTGATAAAACTGTTATTACATCATTTGCAAATGTCTATCATATTTATTTAATATCATTATTGAAAAACATTTTGGATTGGACATTCAAATCATGTTTCTGGTAAATTGGCAAGAATATGATAAGTAGTTATGCCAAAAGCAATCTTCAATAATGTGACCTGTAAAAAAAAGAAGTTTTAAAGAACTTTAAGATTTAATTGTGGTTGTAATTTTAGTAGAAATTTTGGTTTCGATTTTAATTCTCATTAGAATTTTCAGTTATGCAGAGATCACGATGATGATACGCGTTCAGCGTGTAAAAAGTCCTGTGTACAGAAATAATAGGAATATTCAATAATTGGTACTGCCGATCAGAACAAACATTAATATTTGATAACTGTATAGATTTCGATGAGTGAAAAAGTTTTATGGCCTGCGACGATGAAAAAACATACACTTCGTAGAAAATGGCATGGAGTCCCAAAGCATCAAATTTGAAGCAAGTGTCTGTGCTTCGCACAATATGTCACTGTTCGTGCTCCTACTGGAGCTCAACCTAAATTATTGGGATGTATATTCACTTGAAAATGAAGCAGACTCTAAGGTTTCATCGCTTTTAATTATTTTATTTTGACATGTAGAATCAGCCCTAAAAAGTATGTCTAAATCAAATAGATTTGAATTGCACTTATCATTGTATTTACTTTGTTTTGGAGATTTCAAGGTTTTAATTTAAATTGAGTGAGTATGAGAATTTTTTTTAATTAGCAAACAAATATTATTATATTTTTATTCTGTTACCAAAATTTAAGCCTGAGTATAAATGTCTTAGTAAGTCTTATATAAAAATATACTTATATACAATCTAGTATATAAGTCTTAGTATAAATTATAATGAGCATAACATCTCCTGTTCTTCCAGGAAATGAAGAATAACGAAATTACGTATAAACTTTTGCAAGTGCAGTTGTAATGAATGAGATAAGAGTCAATGAAAGTACTTTCAACATCCAATGAATGAATAATAATTATTGTAACAGACGCGTGTATTCATCAAAGTCTTCTTTGTTAAAGATAGTACAAATAGGTGATAGATCGTGTAGTTGCGGGAAATGGGTTCTGTTAATAGTCCTCTAGTGGCCAATACAAGAGTTGCCACAACATTACTATATGGTACTCGTAAACTGTCTATAATTTACTTTAGAATAGCCTCACTTCTATTTTGTAATGTCCAATATGTATACAGGGTGTCCCGCGACTCATGGTCAGCCGATATATATATTCTCCGTTCTAGTTTTTTCAAGTAAAATACTATCACTTTCCGAACTTCATAATGCCTTTTCCATTTTAAAATATCCAACAGTTTCTATCTTACCTTCATCGTCCATATATCATATCATCGTCATATATATAAATGTTTCATTCGAATCTATAATATAATATTAAAGTATCGTTGTTCATCGTATTTCATCACTAATTACGGATTACCGTGCTTATCGAGTCTTCATAAAATTCTCAATAAACTGATATTACGTACAATAAAATTGCACAATCGTAAGGGGGATTTATAAAGCGTTAATGCCGCGCTTACAATACCAGCCGGGGTTATCATAAACAAGGTCAACGAACCCGCCTATCAAGTGGTGTCGCGATCAATTCGGTTGCGTCTAGTTTTCCGGGAACAAATCGACGAGTATCGACGAGTATCGACCTTCCTTTGACGATTTCAAAGCACTCGAGCCTTCACGGGGTCACTCGCGGGACAGAATGACCGACATGGTACAAGGCCTATGCACTCAATATACAGGGATAAATCAAATGATGACGCGTGACTGATCGCTAAGAGAGGACCGCCGTCGTCGTCGTCTGTTATCGACGCTGCTGCTACCTACCGTATATCGACAAGTGCTTCATCCGTGATGACCGCCCTTCGTAAGTTTGGTACGTGGTAATTGAATCCCGAATGGGTACGCAAAAGTTCAGGTCAAAAATTCTATTAACTCCTTGCCTTATAATAACGTGCTAGACTCGCGGTGAAGATTTTAAATGGGATTTGACAAACATAAATATTCTCTCAATGCGTGTGTATTCAGATTATATATTATTTTCCTGTTATCGATTATTATATTTTAGAGCAAACCTAGACATCGAATATTCTTAGAATTTTTCTTTTTTCTTCAAGAAATTATCAATGACAAAGTAGTTGCATTGATTATAGTTGAGAAACTAATCATAGGACAAGGGGTTTAAAAAGATATAATTATTAACCTTTTGCTTTGCAATGTAGCGTTAGACTCGTGACGAAGATTTTAAATAGAATTTGACAAATCGATATGTCCTTTAATTTCATGAAATTTCAATTGAATATTATATTTTTCTGTTACCAGTTACCAGAGTAAATATAGATAGAAGATATAATTGGAAGTTCTTCCATTTTTAGCTAATTGTTGGCAATAAATTATTTAATGAGTGCAGTTTTGATAGAAATCATAAAGAAAGGGATTAATTTTGTTCAAAAGTTACAAATAATAATCTCGTGACTCGATCTCTCGATATATTGGAAGTTTCTATGACTTTCGTAGAGTATAGAAAAAGGACACGACTTTCCATACAAATGTAAATTGGAAATGTAGATTGGAATTTTGTTGTACGAGATTCTGTTTCCAGAAAAATCGGGTTTGAATATTCGTTGCATACACATCTGATCATAACTTATCGTTTCAACTTATAAGGTAGTATCAGATACGTTTATATCTTGTCTTTTGTGCATTCATTCATTGTGTGTACCCATATTTCTCACTTCTTATTATCCGAATTAATCCTTATGAGGAACGTATCCTAAAGATTTTACTACTACCATTCTTATTATTTTTATTTTTTTATTTTCTTTTAATTCTCTTTTTCATGAAATATAAAAGAAGAATTATTATTCCACAGTTCCAACTTATTTTGTATATTAGAAATAACATTCCCTTTAATTCTATCATGATCTTCAAATCTTCAATTGTAAACTGTAAAAGTACACTTACACTTCAATTGTAAAAGTTTCTTCAAACTTTTCAGTTTCCCTGTATTTTATGAATAATAAATATTTATTCTTAGACTTATATTAAATTTCGTTTAATAACTAGAAGATTAATATTTTTTATACTTTTATCATGTTAATACTGCATTCTCTTTAGTCCTGCTATATTCCCCCAGTTTTCAACTTAATTATGTTCTTATTTTTATTTTCTTAATCAGAAAAAGATAGGATAATCTATTATTAATAAACCCTGCATTAATTTATACGAATTAAATAATTTGAAGATGGCGATGATATTAAACAATTGTTTCCAGTTTCATCCATTACATTTATATTCTGTCCGATCAGTCGACTTCATTAATTATCCAGCATAATTAAAATTTTGCAGGAGAAAAAGTCCATGCAGTTTGCGTAAACAAAGTCCTCATTTGTTTGCGTAGCAGGTACTACACGAGGAAACGGAAAACACGAGTTATATTTCACAGAGCGTTTCTACGATTAAAAACGTCAGACAGACGATATTTACAATTAGCGAATAGAGTTTCACAGGGATGTGTACCGATAATAAGGGAAACGGAATAATTTCGCAATACTAATAACTGAACAATTATCGAGTTCCACGTTTACTTGATGTTACAAGCAGGAATCAAGATTTCCATAACTAAAATGAAAAAGATTCATAGAACAACAATTATTTTTTCAAGTAAAACATTTTTAATTAGAAATGATGTGTATAAGTGATGCGAATTATTGACGAGAAAAATTTGTTTTCGTCACACATAACAGTTACAGATGAGAGAAATTATATTTTAGTTCAGTTATTATGCAACAGAATGTGTAAATACGGATCTAAAATACTCGTTAGAGCAGCGAAAACACTGTCGAAGAATTTTATTGTTTTGATTGAATACAAAATAACACTTTATACTATTAAAAGATACCAGAACGCAATATCTCTCATTGATCATTATTAGGTGCGATCGAAATAAATTTCAGTTTAATTTTTATCAATTCATTAACATTAGGAATACCTAGCATTTAATACGATTAATATGTAATCCCTATAAAAATTGTAACAGTAGCTTATTTTCAATTTCTTCATGTATTCATTGTAGTTTTTAAGTGAAATTATTTATTTCCAAGATCATTTCAAATATCACTCAATGCTTTTAAAATATGGATAATTGCGAAACGAAAAAATGGAAACCAATCATTTTGACTGGTACGGTAGTTCTAGTGCTAATCACGTAAATAAAATTTTCCCTAGATCTTACTACTAATAACTTCTACTTCAGTAATAAATCAGTTTCAGTTACTACTTCCACAAAAATGTTAGCACTATTATTTGTGGACTCTGATCAAGGGTATATATTCCGAGCGCGTGCGCGTGTTTTCCCAATCGGTAACAAAATTCAAAGACGAATTGGTCGGTATTCGCACTAAAAGGCAATTATATAATTCGTATATTTTCAGATCATGCCCTTAACGCTCCATCGACCAGGTTGTCAAAGGAAATTCGCTAGACGTTCCGCGGCGCAATGTGCTTTACGACCTGTCACCTTCGGTCTTGCTTGTTCCCTCTGTTGCTCCGGGCTATCGACGAAACAGTCGGCATCCAGTGTGTTACCCGCTAACAAAGGAAACTCGAATCTGTGAATGAAATCAGCGCATATCCGACTGCCAAAATCTCGTTACAGGCGGCGCCGTTTGTGCAGTCCCGGCACACTGTGCGTCAATCGATCGTTACAGATGATTTCTGTGCTCGAAATATTCTGTTGTTGTGTACACGCGAATCTTTACCATAAATCTCCCCAAAAAGCTGTAGCAAGATAATTCCCGATTCTCTGTGTAACATCGCCTTTCCCTGACACACCGAGCGTTTCGATATTTTAATTCTGAACACCCCCTTGATATTTCACGGTGTCACTGAAAGTTTGAAACTGGTCGTTCACGCTTTCGATGATTTAATATATCATCGTTTACCGTTTTGTGAATGTACTTGGCATTAACTGAAACCTTATGTTAATGCTTATGGAGTAATATATAGATTTGTTGATAGATTTATCTGTTTTGTTAGTACTGATTTAATTAGAAATGCGGAATTAGTGAAGTTTTGTGTTCTATTGTACTGAAAGATTTCTTGAAAAAATTTTATTTTATAAGGTAATAAAGAATCTTACACTCGAAATATGTCATTCCTAAGTGTTGTTAATTAATGATCATTAATAAATATACTATTTTAATTCTTCCAAGTGGCATTGGTAAAATATCTATATAAACTGCTTACGTAAAATTTTTATGCGAAATTATAATCGATTCGTGTTCTGTATGAAAACTCATATTTCGTTTCATGAATAAAATAAGCTACTAAATATTTCTTGGAATATCAAGAAGGATATGTCGATCTAAAGTCAAACATATCATAAATCTTGAAATCAAATATTCAAGTGAGATGTGAATAAGACATTATTGCGTGTTTCTCATGGATCATTGACATTTCTATTATTTATTCATTTATTTATAAAGGATCATTTCAACACGACAATCATTGATTTTGATATTTTACACACAGCTAAAATTCCAGACGGAAGCTGTAGAATATTTGAAACGTATTCCCTTTTTATCGGCGATCGTTCATGGTGAAGGGGTGAAAGTAGGCCTCAGAGGGAGAGAATGAAAACCCTGTTCACACAAACATTTCAGGAAGTATTAAACTGCATGCGTTCGAACAATAAATTCATTCATGTAAGTGATTCTCAAAAATATTCATGTATTTAAAAACTATGACAAATTAATGGAGTTTTAAAAATTTTTATTGCAAGAATGTAACCTTACAAGAGAATACATAACTACCCTAAAAGGATATCTATCTTAAAAGTAAAATTTACGTAATCCAATTTCTATCTTATTGAAACACTCAGATTAATAATAATAATTATTATACCATTTACAGAAGTGTTTCAAATTAATCTACCTAGTCGTCAGATAAAACCATCGCATAAATTAAACTACTCAATTCAAAGTCCACAATAAAGAAAACAATTCGATGGAAGCTCGATCGCGAAGGCCCTCTTTTAAACGAAATTGGTTACAATTCCCGACTTGTAAAACTCGCTGCACAGAATTCCACCGTGTTCGTCGCAATACATTTAACCGTCGCTCTCTCGTAATCGTGTTGAAAACAGAAAAGAGAGCAAAAGAAGTCGCGGACAAAGGACAGAAAGGGGTGGTTGGAAGAAAGGGACATTGAGGGGGGGGGCGGGGACGAGAGACATTCTCACGTCACTCACACAGGAATACCTTAGCAACTCAATCCTGGTCGAAGAAGCGCTGCACGGACAGAAGAATAGGTTTCAGAGGCGGGATGAGGTTGACCGAAAGACTCAAGGGTAGCTCTCGTTGGCCTCGAAGAATTTCAATAACCACTTTTATTTCTATCACTTGGCTTCGCGATGAAAATTTCTCGTTACTACGGAAGAAGGTAAGATTCACCCGTCCTTTCTCCCTGTTCCCAACTATTCTCGAAAGGAAAAGTAAACAGGGGGTTGAGTTTGCAACCCTCGTTGTCCTATCCTTTGGTCCTCCGTTGCTGGGCTGTCGTAAACATTTCGCTGGCCTTTTCGCTCCGACCGTGGAGTACCGAGTAAACGATGCCGGTTTCGTTGAGATTTTTTTACGACAGGCTCGCTGTTATTATCGTTTTATACCGGTAACGTTTCTACGCTGGCCCCTCACTGAACAACGAATGGCTCTTTGCCTGATCAATTCGCCACAGTCATTCCGTTCCTACTAGATTATCGTAAGACGTAGAACAAGGTAAGAGTCGTATTGTTTGAATTATTCTTTTATTTGGAACTTCTTTTAGTAAATGTGGCAAGTGTTCGTTTTTTTTCGATTAATGTTTGAATGTGGAGCAGTTGGTTTGATAAATGCCACTTCACCACTTAAGAGTTCAGGCACAGATATTGTTTAGCATAATTTTACGTCTGGAACTTTTTTTAATAAAAACAACAGGCGTTTATTTGTTTTTTGATTTTATTCGAAGCTAAAGCGGGTGGTTGGAACAATGTATATATATATATCGTTGGTCAATAGCTCTTTTTTAATGAGTATGCGAGACGTTCGATTTTTTTCTTCGTCCTTTTTAAAATTTCAAAAGTATGTTATTGTTCAAAGGTACAGGGATGGGTTGAGAGAACAATATTCTTAATGTGCGCTTATGTTGTTAAATTGCTTTACTGTTTGACCATGGAACGCTTTAGTGGAAAACCATAGGATTTGTGCAGCGCAATATTTTATTGTAAAGCCAGGCGCGGGGCATTGCTATGCTCATTGTTGGGAAGTAAAGTGTATTGTTAGACGCAGAAAAAGGAGTTGTATTACTATATTACCATCGCAATGCCATGTTAGTTTAATAAAATAGTAAATGTTTTCAATTGAGAAAAATTTATTTGGTGAATATAGAGTGAAAATATTGTACTGAAAAAGTTAGAATGTTATTATTGTATTTGAATAAAGTATTGTGTTAAAGTCACTTTAACCTTAAAGTAAAAAAGATAGGAAAGCTCAACTATCTACAAAGTTGACTTACAAAATGAAATAATGCTTTAATGATTCTTAAATTAATTCTTCTGAACAAATATTTTTCTTCAGACATATTTAATTTTATTTTTGAACTATTTCCATAACCATTTAATTATTTAATCTTATCCTTAAATTACTCCATAATTTCATAATTTATATAATTTATGTCATTTACTCAATTTAATAATCCATAATTATCCGAAGCACTAGAAATATCAAGAACAAATTCTAATGCAATATAAAGTTCCTTTCAGCTAAGAATCGTCACAGACTGTTCGAATAACTCAATATTTTATTCACGGTTATTGCTCTATACTGAATGCTAGATAGATTGGTATAAAATTGATGCGAGAGAAAATTCACGTCGAAGGTTGACTGGTACTTCCCAACGGTCCGCGTTACAATGAATATGAAAATCAAAGGATATTCCCAGCGCGAAAAGATTCTCGGAGAACAGAAACGTGGCTGTAGTATAGTTGCCGCGCGTCCGTTGATCGGAGCAGGGCTCCGCCAACGGACACACACAGGAACCATGGGTATACTTATTGCTTCGGCAATATTAGATCCCTTACCGCGCGTTTTCTGATAAAATGAAGTTGGGGCGAATACTTCAAAGGGACTGCTAGGCAACAAGGTTATATCCTCGGGGACATCGCAGTCGTGTCAGCAGGAGCGTGCATACTAAGAAAAACAAATATGAGTGCACCGGGATCTTACATACCTGTGGGAAACTCAGATCCTCATTGGAATACGTACCTTAACGTTTTACATAATTTTTATGCTACGATTACGTTTTGTTTACCTTCTCGTGATCTTATTATCATTTCCAGCTTGTAAATGCAAAGGTATCGAAGCAACAGATATCGTTTCATATCGGTTAACAGAATATTTCATGTTAATGAGGGATTTTATAATTATTGCTTGATAATGCAGATAATTGGGAAAGTATTGGGAAAGTTTGAAGACAGAACTTTCTAATTGATATAATATTATTAGAATTGCGACGTTATTCAAAGCAACGTGAACATTTACGTAATTAAATTGTATTATTTTCCTTACTATTGTTCTTTGCTGATAAAGGTGCTTAGAGTTAAAGAATAATTTTCAATGGTTCAATCAAGCATGAATGTACTGTTGACTGGTACAGTGGCTAATTAATTCTCATATCGGGTATGGAGAAGCATTCCATGATGAATACCTGTTCACAGCTACAATACATTGAATGACAGGTTTTTATGTTATTTATGGGACCGTATGAAATGTATATCTTATAAATGGACATTTCACATTTATTACTCAATCAAGCGAGATCTGCAGCCGAAATTTAATGAAAACAAAAAATAAAATTTGGTATTTCGTAGCCACTTTAAAATACGTCAACGTCACTCCTAGAATTATTTATTTCATATTCAGCTGGAATACGCTAGACATCTATGAATGATTGTTTGATAATTCACTTATAAATTTTGTTAGAATCATAAATGAAAAAAATTTATAAAATGTAGAAATAAATTGTTATAATGTTAACAAATTGATTGAAGAAAATTCTTCATCAATACCTACTCTGTAAATATCATAACAAAAGTGCAGTATTAGAAATATATATGAAAATAATTAAAGTTAAATTTTTAAAAAATGTCACAAATACACTGAAATTGAATCTAGAATGTATACTCCACTTCGTACGATTACAATATTTTATTCTGCGAACATCACTTTAATATATCGAACATACATTGACGCTGCATTTTGAAGATACGCAATTTTAATTCTCCATAATTTTATAACTATCGAATGTTTACACTTAAAATTTTACACGTACAATGATGAATTTATGTCATCTGACGAAATCCGATGGAATCGAAGTCGAACGAATGACATCTATCCCTTTTTAATCTTGATTTATACCGACATCAAGGGAGTGTGCTCGCATCGAATAATATCGATTACAGTTTTCGTTAATATGTTGAATCAACTATCGTTCTTCGGAGCCAATAGAATCTGAAATCTGACAATAAATCTGGACCGTCGACGTAGACTGCCAACAATATAAAAATCGTGTATTTATTTCATAATAATGTGTTTCCTTTGGAGGTACAGCTCACGATAGTCTGACCGTTTCTTGTTCCGTCCGCGAATAAAGGCGAACCTTGCTCGGAACATATGAAACCACTTCTCATATCTATCATATTGACTTCCAACAAATAAAGAATTTACCAAACATGATAGTCCTTTCAGACACAGGATTATATCATGCAATTCCTTATCGATATCCGTAAGGTTGGTACACTTGGTAAATGGGATTTTTAACTGAATCGAGATTGCACAACCGTTTGATGAGTTGTGCACAATATTTGAAAACAAATATTCTCTTTTCCATTGAAATATCCACGAATGAAGTTTATTCAACAATGCCACACAATAAACAGAATTCTGATAATAAAAATAAACATTATAAACTGTAATCAGTATAACATGTTTTAATTAACATTAAACTGGTAATACGATTAAGCATTACAAATTTTATTATTAATTTAATATTACGATTGAGCATCATATATTTAAACAGAAGAATGAATAATCTTTATTCGATATTCCTTTGTATTCAAATAAAAAATGCATCCCTTTTTTATATCCTCCGTAACTCTCGAAAGTGTATACCATCATTTCATCCGGCAAAAATTTAGAAAGAACCATATGAATAATTGAAACTGTACTTTCACATATTGTTATTATTAGATACCGGAAAAAATTTGAGGAGTTTTTTCTTAGCAATAAACTGGTATCAATAAACTGATAATTTCAATCAATACTTCCCTACTTTAGTGAATGAAATTGATATTAGCAGCAAGTTATGTTTATGCCGGAGGTATCAAATAAAATAAAATTGTTTTACAGAAACATTCTCTGTGTTTAAATTTTGGTTTAAAAACCCATATGAATTCTTTACGGTGCTTAATTATCATTTATCCTGTCAGATACAATTTAGCGGATTTCTCACTTGAAAAGTTGAAAATCCGTCTATTAAGAGGATTACTGCAAAAGATAAAACAATTTAGTCACATTCAATTGCTAAAATCGTGAGACATCAGTTTAAAGAGGTCATACAGTTAAAAATGGCGGGGATTCGATTAATAGGATTGTCCCTGGCAAAAATAGGGAGTAAATAATGAAATAAGAAACGCTCTCACATATCGATCTCCGAAGTACGATGGATAACTGGAAATAGCGTAGGATTCGAGATGGAGAATGTCGAGCGCAGAGGGAAGACGTATTGTTCCTTCTCCTGGCAGATAATGGAGCTCACCTGTCAGACCGAGTTATGTCTCTCGTGTCGGAAGAATGCGTTATGCTTCTACCCCGCTTTCTTCTTCGCCTCTTCTTTCCGCTGCGATACGAATATGAGGGAAGAAATCAATGTTCGGATAATCCGGCGCTAGAGTTCGACCCCAAAATAGTTGTCCGACAATGAAGCTTCGAATCGATGGTTCAGGTGTGAAACAATATGTCTCGTTTCTGTCCGAATAACTTTCTCCGAAACTTGACTGACTTTAGTATTGAACATTTAAGATTGACCTTTGGTATTCAATCTTGAAGGTCTATTCCAACGTTAATAATCGTGTTTCATATATTTCTTTTTGAAAATGTAAAAGTAGTACTTTGAAAGTACGTATATAATTTTAAATTTCAACTTTGACAATTATTTGCAGCTGTTTGTACTTACAAAGTATGGTAACTATATACAATAATAGATTTTAAAAATTCTTCTTCATCTTGTAAGACTAACTTGAATTTTTTAGTAGTTCTAATACTCACGTGACAATTCATTATTCAGAAACTGATGGATAACAGGAGAAGAATTATCTAGTAAACATTGCAGACAAAAAAGGAGGCACTGATTCGTTAAATAATTTCATTGTAAAAACCTATACTTATTAAGACTTTTGCTTATTTTAACAAATACCGTATACTTCCAAAATTAACCTTTAATTTTCATGAATACTCTGCAGGAGTACAAATCAGTATTAAAGACCCAAAATCCAAGATTCGCTAACAGAAGAACTCACTGACCGAAAACATGCAAAATCACAGAGTAGAATAATCTATGAGTGAGGCTGTCATTAATACCACTACCACGCGAGTCTAGAACCATTTCACAGGCCTCGCTCCCACAGCTCCACAGTCCCCGGCCTTTTACGGCTTCAGTTCGGTTCGCAACATGGCTCGCGTGCCGCGATGAGGGCTCTTGTTCGTGAGAGCCCTACTCGTACGTGTCTGTATTAGACTATTGCCTTCGAACTGCTGTCCACTAGTGCGTATTACCGTCAGGAATAACATTTTTAGATTCGTTTTCAGCGCAAAGCTACGTATCCACGTTACGATCTACCTAAAAGCAATTTCCGAACGTAGAATTCACCCTGTACATTCACTTGAAAATTGACTCGCGAGAGTTACTGTACGCCTCTCACGTTAGCTCCATCGACCACCAAGCTAAAAGTGTAGGGAGGCAAGGGGACTCTTCCACTCAGGATACTCGAGCCGCCTCTACTTTCAACGCATAGTAATTACACTGTGGAACAAATTTTGACCTAAGTTAGTTTTTGCAATAGCCACTATTTAATTCTTATAGAGTTCCTTACTCTAACTACGAATCCGAAAACCAAATTCCTGGGTCAGGTCCAGTTTTTGAAAAAACTGGGATTTTGTAAAAACGATCGAATTTTTCAGAAAACCAAGTGTTACGTGAAAACTAAAAATGAAAGGCAGTTAAAATTTGTCGCAAGAAATAAAGGAGACTTGCCCGATCACGTGGTTATAAAGGTTTTGAATTTTACGTATCATTAAATGTTTGTAAACGGTGATCAAAGTTGAAAAAAAGGTAGATGCGCGTACTTTGTATGCACTTCTGTTACATTTCTACGAAAAGTGGGTTGGCCAGTACGAATTTGGTGTGCACCATTGGATTCTGCAGACATTTCTGAAGAGGAACCCCCCGTGGGAAGCGTGACATCGGTTTTTCTTTGGGACAGGGTAAGAAAATGTCCGTAAACGGAACTTTCGCGCCACACGGCCATCGCTCGCCGGCCACAGCTATGCAGGGCCGTGACTACGCGCTGTATAGACCTGGACCACGGTCACTTTTTATATGTATATATAATGTTTAATTGTTTTACAAATTTTCATCATAGTTATGAGAAAGCTTTTCACGATCGTTCCGTTTTAAATAATTTGCTGTTTATTCCGTCCTTTGTTATTGCCATATGCGAATAATGACCATGCGTTGAAACCCGTGACCGTCCAAGCATCGTGAATGGAAGAGTCCCCTTGCTCCCTGCACTTTTAGTTTGGTGGTCGATGTAACTAACGTGAGATACGTGCAGTACACCCTTAAGAGCGACGTTGTAGCGTCGCATACGTGCCTCCGCGTTAGCGTACCTGTGCGTTATTGTTTGCCGAAAGGGTTAAACTTTAATCCCGCAAGGAAAGTAGTCAAGTTGTAAAGTTAATGGAAGCTAAGCAATTTTGTGCGGGAATAGCGGGTAGCGTGGAAGAAAGAGGCGGCGTTCTGGAACTGTAAAACGTGGCCGGGTGTGCGGGCTTGTATAGAACGCCGTCAATCAAATTGTGAATTCCGCGTCCCTTCGCTCTGTGGTCACCGTCCGTAGGCGAGAGCTGTTTGGCCGAGTCGGCGCCTGCGTGCGAATAAAACGTATAAAGTGTAGCTTTTTATGCGTGCCACGCCGGTAAATACCGGCGCGTATAGCTGCATTGCGGGAGCGGCGGATCTCGTTGTCGCGAAAGCAATGAATTCCGTTCATTACGCCGTTCCACGCTTTTCTTCATCTTTGTCCCGCTTTAACAAAACCGCTCGTTTGTCGGCGGATTACACGGCTGGGATAAAGAGATCGACGGATTGCCGATTATTTGGAGTTTCAACAGATTGAAGATTTAGTCGATTGTGCATGGTTTTGTGTCGAGGAAGGTTGAATATTAGATTTTGCTCTGACTGCATTTTGTTAAATTTTTCTTTTATTTATTTGTGATATAGTCGTGACTTGTCTAAGTACAGGTTTAATGTTTGTCGGATACTTTCAAATAGATTAGGAAAGTTTTATTTTAAACAATGTTGTACTTGTTCTGGAGCGAGAAATTAAGATAACTTTGGATCGCAAATGAATAATTCTCCCGTTGTTAAAAGGATGCACTTGAGAAATGAAAGAATTCGTATTGTTAACTCTTTCAACGAAAAATTTAGAAATGTTTATAAAAGTGAGTGGTTTTAGGAACGTTTGTAACAAAAATTTTTAATAATTTTTTGTTGACTCTACGCAACAACTAGATATTTTTTTATGTTTTAAATAAGTTCTGTTTGCCTGTCTGACGAACGCTTTTTCCTCGTTTTCGAAATGCAATTTGAAGTAGGAAAAGGATGTATGGAAACAACATATTCATTGTCCATTTCCTTTATATGGAACTTCCTTTTGCTTTGAAGCCTCTTCAATTTACCTGTGAATTGTACAGTTGCTTTACGAGCGGTTGTACAGAAAAGTTATAAAATACTGCTCAAAGCCTAAAAATTAAGTTTGGCACGTTTTATGAAACGTTTGGTGCATGTAAAATGAAAATCTAAAAAGGAACAAACATAAAACCTCATTTTTTGGCAAGAGTGTCACGTATTCTACCCTTTGCCTTTACGTTCTGATGGAAAAGCATTACCCAATGATTTTAATTCGTGAATTTTCGTTATCTTTCGTAATATTCAATTTTCGTTTTACAAATTTTGAATATATATTTTCTGTTAACTGTAAAATAATAATTCTCACATTTTAATGTTTTAATTTCTTTTCGTTTCAGTGAAATCACAGTACTTTATCTTCTTTCGCAAAATGTTAGAACTAAATATGAAGCCTTGTAAGTTCCTTCTGTTCCGTTCTGTCGAGGTTCATAGACGAAGATCAACGTACCAGCATCGCCTTACTTACCAGCTATCTTTGACGTTCTCTTCGCGCGTTCGTTTCAGTAATGGAGGGTGCCTGTCAAAGTCTGAAGGGAGGGTAGTTGAAGGATCATTGCAGTCGATCTTTCCTCTTCTTATAACATCTCCTCATTCACATATTCCACGTGTTATTATCATCTATTTATCCTGAGAAATATATTTCTTGGTTCGTTCGGTTCAATTTAATTCTATTATCCACAAAAATTGATTATCCAAGTCTCTGAAAATGACTTCACCATGCATTTTTTCAAATAAAAAGAACTGTGTTGCATCTACCCAACCTATTCGTTAATATGCAAGCATTCAAAATTTGTTACAGAATTTATATGTATGTATGAAATATCAAGTTTCACGTAATAATTGTTCTTATTTTGGTTTCGTTAGTTTTGCGTGAAAACAAATAAAAGCAAATATTACTTATACATTAATAAACCAACGTTGAACAGTAATAAGGAGTTACGTTGATGAAATATTACTCCGGAAATTTATATTAATCATTTATGCGAGTGAACAATACGAGTATATTATTAATGAGTATATTTCAGTAACGTGTATGTTTAAATTTACCTCATTGAGTCAGATAACGAGCTGTATCACGGAGTGTTCCCAGGTACTTGAATACTTGTATATCTGGTGTAACCGAATCGAATATATGGGAATAATTCGTTTCGATTTTTGAAAATAAATTTTGACAGTAACGAGGTATATTTTGGGAGAAATGGTTCTGTAAATGTTACGTGAATAATTTACACATTATTGTGAAATATAAAATCATTGATGTTTCATGTTCAAAGACTGCCTTGAGGCTGGGTTGGTTTCATAGCCGTTAATTAACGTTGTTCGCAATTTCATCGGATAATAAACGTTTTAGTCAATACAGACAACTCGTAAAATATTTATGGGTAGAATAGTTAATGGATGAATGCCCATGACGGGTTAGCTTACCAACGTTTAAAGCGGTTTAACGGGTACACGTGTGCAACTATCGGATAACGGATTTCCAAGATGACGCCGACTAAAAGAGACGATCTTGCAAAATGAAATTCACGCTTGCGTTTTCACGAAATTTCACGATCGATGTTCTACACTTACGAGATCTAACATGATGATCAGTATAGTGTACATGTGTATATTTATGTAATTTTACATTTTTACAAATTTATTTGGTAACATCACAATAGTTAAGAAATGAATTATTTCTACTAGAAATGTTATTTCATTAAAATATTTAACAAATATTCTTATGTTATTATATATTTGTAAAACTATATTATGAATTTGTGTAGTAATAAATAATCCAAGTAAGTTAAAGTTGATGTTAGCCTTTATTCATTCTTCGAAGTTCTTAAAATACAATATCTGTTTCGATAGAAATTCTCTTTAACTATTGTGTTGCAACACTTGTACTATAGCTGCACTTTAATTAAGGATTCATTGTCTATTCATGATTTACTCAAATTCCGCGGCCGGTGTAATGAAATATTTATCAAATTACTGCTAAACTGGAATCGATATAACTATGAAACGAGCATTTCATACAATTGAATCACTAATTGTGTTTATATTGACATTGAATTCATAAATTGAATGATTTGGACGCCTTAATTGGAATGCAAGTTCTTTTCTTCTTTCTGCGCAAATGAATATGTGTATAAATTATTCGAAGTGGAATTCAATAAAAAATTGTTTCTTCACTAGAAGTTCAATTTCTTATTAAAAAATTAAACTGTTCGGTATAAAGTTAAATTTTAAATGAATTTTATGCCATTGTATATAGAAATTTATCTCAAAAAAATATTATTCTATCGTGTTTTTATTTTATTTGTATATTATGTATATTTATATATTATGGAACAATTAGTTTGAAAAATATATTAATTTCAAGTTGCAAATTTTAGACAATGTAATAATTTCTTATGGACATTTTAGAATCTTCTGTAGTTACCATTATGCCGCGACTTTCGTTACACCCTGTACATAGTGTTACTGTTATCATAGGTAACATGCCTTATTCCTGTAATTGATTAATCCCCGTTACGAAGCTACAATGTCTCCGCAAACTCTCCGGTGTACTGATGCTATAAATTCACTGAATAATGGCTTAATGACGTCATATCGAATTACATCTGGTATCAATCGGTTCGTGGCTGCACGGAGTGCACTAGGATTGCCATTGCGTCCCTGTGTTCAGCTTCCGGAATTATTGGTGCTGCATTGCAATCGGATTTTGGTTCGACGATCGCATGCAAAAATTAACAAATTATTCAGATGTTGACATGATTATATTGTACACCAAGAAATTAAACGTATTAGGAAATATTCTCGGATACAGGACATAATCTCTGTCATTATGACAGATGTTTACTATTTTACTATTACTTCTTTCTATGGGAGAATAAATACTCATATACAATATAACACTTAACAACTACCCTTTAAAGGTGAAGAAAAAGAGGAAAAAGGAAATAGAATGAAACGAAATGGCTGATGAAGGAAACGAAACTAAGAGAGCGCGGAAAAATTCGGGGAAAGCGGTAAAGCAATAAAGAAGGAAAGTGCAGGAGTTCGTGATGTTAGCGAGACTCACACAGAACCTTAGAAAAGACGTTAGACAGAGGAAATAATGTAGAGAAAATTAAATGGAGAACCAAGAGAATGATACATAGAGAGTAGAATAGAAAGTACGCGGAAAAAGGCACGTAACGGCATTTTACAGTTATAGTAGAACTTTCAAAGTC
This sequence comes from Nomia melanderi, assembly GCF_051020985.1. Taxonomy (NCBI): domain Eukaryota; kingdom Metazoa; phylum Arthropoda; class Insecta; order Hymenoptera; family Halictidae; genus Nomia; species Nomia melanderi. The sequence continues at coordinate 12,646,533 of NC_135002.1, read as the reverse complement.
CATTATTACAAAAAAAAAACGTATTGTACTGTTATACTATTTAAATTATTGAAATTATCCTGTTTTAAATTGTTAAGTTTATAAGGGTATAAGACGGTCTTCTAACTTTCAAGAAATTTTCTGTTAAATCATATATCACTTAAAAAATAAGTTGCAAGCATAAAATGCGATTTTTTCACGTGAATTTGTTACATTTCAAATATTTGTTACACACACATCCATAGGATTATGCCTCGGAGAATTTATTTGAAAATGTTGTTATAAATGAAAAATATGTAGTTAGTATTGGCTTGCTTTTTTCCCACAAACTATATTATATACTTAAAACTCATTTTTCTATGTAGCGTCATGCTCTTCTAGCTTATATCCGTAGTTACAGACCTCTGTGTATAATTAATAATGAAGTAAATATTTAAGCATAGTACTATTTCCATTGATATGGAAAATGAACATTTCATTGGTAAATTCACTTTAGTACTCATTGGTTTTACATACTCATCACTCATTTTCTCTTTCACTGTTAATAAAATTGAATTAATCAAGAATTTTATATGACGTGCAAGAGCTGGTTAAATGGTTACGGGAAGAATGCTTTTAACATATTCCCTATTTTCGACGTTCTTATTGGTACCAGTTACGATATACCTGTTTCTGCATTCCAATGTAGTGAAAATTAATTTTCCAGCAGCAGGTATGGCGGAGTTGGATATCCATTTGGTGTTTATCTGTTGACTCAAAGTCTCAAGCTAGGTCTTGTTAATCTGTAAACAGTTCCTTCCCAGTTGGTTTAGCGAAAGTAAGATAGATCGTATTAGTAAGATCGTCGTATGTGGTTCATGCATGACTCTACCTAGCTACAGTTGAGAACCGAGACACGGTATGGGTGAACGGTTTTCTGGTAAATGGATGTCCTGCAGCTTCTATTGCTTAACCAGCACCGGGGCTCTAAATCCACTGGATTATTACCTGTAGGAGCCTCTAAAATCCATCGTTTATGCAGTGTCCACTGACAATGTCGGGATACTTTGGCAACATGTAGGACAAGCTCGCTAGAAAATTCATGATCGCAGTGACAGCTTCATGAAATTTTTCATTTATATTTTGCAATTATTCTGTGAATATTAATGTAAGTTTATAGAGTTATAAACTAATTCACCAACACGATTTTCTAAATTATGAATACTTTATAATTGATGTATAACTAGGTTTCTTCTTATAAAACAATTAAAGTAAGTTTATCGACAATAAACGAACATTTTGAATAGTTAAAATAATAGTTCCATGGTTTTGGTATGTTCTTGGATTTATTAATCGAATAATAGTGGAATACGTTTATATTCTTTTCCCTGATTAGTTGTTTGTTAGAATTTGTATGTTAGCAATAACGAAAATTAATTAACTACAATTATTCTAGAAAAGGTCTTTAACTATGTTAAGAACGATTATTCTAGACAATAGAATTCACAAGTCCAGAAAATTAATTTAGACTCGATTCATGTTCAAATTCGAGCCAGCCATAAGGACAGTAATTTTATTACACGGATTCGTGCGTACCCCTTTGCACCAACGCGCGAAGATTTAAATGTCCTGAGGGGATGTTTTGGCAGAAGGAAAATAGGGTACCCCTCAGCTAGCTAGAGAAGATCACTCTAGTTGGGAATTAATGCACTCGCACATCGTAATCTATGTTTCGAAATCAAATTTTGGCGAAATTGTATTCTGCTAAATTATGATAAAACAATTTAAAATTAAACAGAAATTAATTCCGCTTTTTTTTGTTACAAATAAAAAAAAAATTCTCTTGATATTTTTCTGTTAAAGTAATACTCAGTGGTGCAAAACATATCTGTTATAGTGTACAAGTATGTAAAAAGTAAATCAGTACCAATTTCTTTTATCATTATACATAAAAAAGAAATATAAAGTCCGTTACAATAACAAGGAAATAGGTATTGCCACAGGAATGTACGCTATATTTCGAATGTGAACATAAGGATTCATAAACTACTATTTCCCTTCGTTATTATTATGATGTCGTGACAATTATGATTATTATAATCCGGAGAACGAATTAATTTTCAGTCAATTAAATCGACAACGGAAAGCTGAATGGACAAATTTTTTCACAAACCCATCCGGTAATTGAAGAGTCTGGTATTTTGTAAGTGGAACACGGGAAGTTGCGCAAGTGGGCTTGCTTAGCAGCGACTTAACATACGCTTTCATTGGTTCCACCGTCGCGTAAGCTAGAAGTTCGCTTATCCGCCGGCGAGGGTGGTTAGGGAACTTAAAGTCAATCTTGGGTTATGCAAACGCTTATGCTTAGTAAAACGCTTGCTGCGGGCGAGTCTCTGGCAACTTAAAGCACCGTAGAATGAAGCTTCGTGTCCGCTGTTTTGCGTTTTCTGAACTTTCAGATTTCCATCTACCGAACCTCTTTATTTCATAATGCGTGTCGGAATCGTTTTCAATTTATTTGTAAATCCCTTTTTTCCTACTTCTTTGCGTTACGCATACTTATTTGCAATGTATTTCGCGTATGAAAAAATGAACATGAAAGGTGCACCTATAATCAGTTTTTTTATACTTTATTTAAAAAAATTTGTCACGTCTGACGTAGATTTAGGGATTTTGTTCGCATATTATGAAGGAACTTCTCATACGATGCCCTTGTAACAAAAATTATAAGCTATATTATTAACATGTTGAATGTCAAATGATTTCACAGAGCAAAATACACAAGACGGAAAGAAATATGATATCTACGTCTTTGATTGAATTGTGTTACCATTGCTGCACGGTTATCTTGCTAAACGTCACTGCTTTAAGTTGCATTGTTTTTAATCTGACCACGTTTTCAAATAATCATTGTTTAATCGAGTGTGTTATAGTCATTGGAACTAGTTGATTAGTTCGATTAATGCGGTTTAAAATATATGTGGTAAGAATTTTGCCCAGAATCATACCAAAAAGTACCGGGATTAGAGGTGAATTCTTCTTTCAAATTTAAATGCAGAATGGAAAACGTTAAAAAGAGAATCTCCCAGTAGATATTGCAGATCGGAGATAAGGTTTAAATTAGTTCGACAGTGTAATTAGTTCTTCGACAGACTGTCGTCGATGAAAAGAGGACGCCATAGTCACTCTTGAATATCCAGGTCGGTAACACAGTCGTCTTGCGTCATGAAAGTGCTCAAGGTGGCCGTTCTATCTTGCAGCTCGTTTGTGGCATTTATGTTGTTATGATGAGCGCAGAGTGATCAATTCTAAGAATCAATCAGGTATCAGACTGTTTGTATGAAGGTAAGATTCGTTTGACTGATCAGTTTAACATTTAACTTCATAGCTATGGCTAAGACAGCTATAAAACTATGGAGCCACATGAACAGCCTTTATAGTATTGTAATCTACTATAAATAATATTACATTTCACCATATCTATGTTAGTATAAAGTAAGAATCAGATAAATTACAATATTTTCATTTAAATTTTCCATTGATAAGCTTAGAAACAAGGGAAGCTTTACAATGATTTATTAATCTACAACTTGGCTTAATACGTTGACTACCACGAGAATTTAAATCATTTCGTATAGTATTACGTACTCTTTCATAGGAAAGGCGAAAACGGTAGAATTAGCTATTATATTTTGGCACCATAGTCCTCAAGTTACGCTATTATTTAATTACTTATATTAATACATATTTCGATTCGACATCAGTCGTCTTGTAATTATTTCCAAGCAATTTAGAAGCACTAGTGATCGATGACCACCGTAGCAGTCAACGTGTTAACGTAAAGCGACAAAATGGCGGATCGTTTGGAAAGACGACATACTAACAAACCGTTACAATGTCACTTGATAACTGTAGTATTATTATATGTATTATTATATATAATATTAATCAATATTTACACCCAAGTGTGTACCCGGTTTAATGAATATCTCAATTCCCTGAGAAGTAGTTTCCTACACACGAATCCTCGGCAACGTTCACAATCGACACACGCACGCATCCAATACGTCGCGAACAGCCTGGTTACCATGGGCACATTCAGCCCAGTAAATAACGGTTGGCACGTCAATGGGGACTATCATGTGACAAAATCGATTCAAGTGATACATTTATATATATTTTGTGTTCCTTTTCCCCGTATGTTTTAGTCAATTCGCGCATTTCCCCCGGCCTTTCGGTTGCCTTTCCATTTCCTTTAGTCCCTGTGTGTGATTTCAAAATTCCTTATGAGTGAGGGGAGAAGCCGCGTCGGTCCGCGAGCAGAAGACACGCACGGCGAGCAAAATAAAACAGGGAGAAAATAAAAAGCGGGGCTGCCTGTTCAGGACAAGGTAAGCTTCGACCCAGGAAATGGGGACGCGAGTCCAATTGAAATTCCTGGTTAACCTCGACCGGGATCATTTGTCTTCGTCTTTGCGCCCCGGGAGAAACACCGAGTCATTCGTAATCGAAAAAGAATCCGCGACAGGCGCTCCGAATGCCGCGGAAATCTCGGCGTTAAACGTTTTATATCCGACCCAGAGGCGGCGCAGATCCGTTCCATCCCCCTCGATTTCGCCCTCGATCTTTCTCGCGCTACGAGGCCAGCGCTAGCAGTCCCCGCGAGAGGTTCGAGCGCAGGTTTCGGGACGGTTTCGGCCCGGTTTCCCGTAATTGCATCGGTTACGGCTATAATAGCCTCGGTTCCCCCAGTTCATCGACGTTAATCGGTTTGATTCGAATAATTTTATGAATCGATGGCGTTCGCTGAGCCAATCGAGGGTCGAATTTGCTGGAACTAATTACCGCTTCAATGGTGATTTCGTTAGCGCTCTATTCACCCCTTGCTTCGGAATTCGCTTCTTTTTGATTGAAGAAAGGGATTCTTCATGCTGGAACTATTAAATAGGTCAAAATTAGTGTTGTTTATTTTGAATACGTTTTACTGCGATTATTGATAGGATAAGTGGTTTCTTGAGAAACTATTGGAAAAATTGAGATAGTCTGGCGTTTATTAAAATAGTTAATTGAAATGTTAATATAATAATGAGTGATTTATAGATGGAAACTAGATATTGACATATGAACGCTTGTCGTAGAAGTTATATTAATAGTATATCGTTATTGCTTGAGAGGTATCGGTGCCATTTATGAGAGAAAATAAATAAATGAAGAAAATGAATCATGAATCAAAGAATATTATTTTTGTATTATCAAAAGTAAAAACGTTTAGTGAATATTAAGATTTTATTTTTTAAAACTTGAATATTTTTATGAAGAAGTGTTTAATGTACTAGTTAATTTTACTGGCGAGAAATGTTTGTTAGCAATTATATTGTTGAACCTCTGATTGCAAGTTCAAGTTCGTCGTTTGTTCCAAACCTCGGATTTGCTTGTAAACAGACGTTTAAAGACAATCTCACGTTTCTCGTCGTGCAACGTCGGTCTGTTTTTTCATTTATTTCATTTAACTTCTCGATGATATATTGAAAATGCTGTCTCCACTTTCACGATGCAACAGACACTTCTAATATTATAAAGCTTTCCGGAGGACATATAGCACTTTTTTAGAGGATCCTCGAATTTCAAGTGACTCTCACGAGCTTCGCCTTCTACGATCGAAGTGAGAGATATTAGTGTGCATGTCCACTTGAGACTTCTATCCTCTTGTTTTCGAATGTAGAATTTTCTAGATACATAAACCTGAAAGTAACTTTCCGACAGCTAACTATCAAACAGCCGCTGCATTTATTCACGAGAGCGAAGCATTAGAGTTATTCGTGAGAGTGGAACTCTCAACCGAACACGTACCGTGATAGGTGTTTCTGATACTTTCAAGAGCACAACTAGTAAAAGTCCTCCTTCAAACGAATACATGACTCAGGATTCTGGACTAGTTTTATAATATACTATTACATAATACATTTAACATCTATATTTGACGAGGCGTTCTTCTTGTACGTGAATTTAATTAAAATAATATCTGAAAGGATGTTTTATTATTAATAATTTTTTATAGTAACACGAGCAAAGGAAATTTTAAAATTGACTGTAGATACTCTTTTAAATAAAATGTTGTATTTTTAATATAGAGAGTGTAATAAAAAGTATAAGCTCGTAAACATTTCATTACTCGAATATATTCAGAATTAACAATACCTAATATTAGAAGAAATTGCTGAGCTATTAATAAATATTAAAAACCAAAAGTAAGAGATTAAAGAAAATTCTTATTGAAAAGTTTTTACTTTCGTTCAACGCTAATGTTCATGAAATAATTTCACGCGAAAACGGAATTAGTCGACTATGAGAACAGCATGTGTCACAGTGAAGTCAGCGGATCGAGGTTGCATGATATTGTCGCCTCACTTTAAATACAAAGATGGGTAACAAGTGACGAAATTACAGCCGCGCGACAGTTAAACTGAACGCAAGATCGCAGTTCACGGGAAAGCAAACAAGAATAATGATGTTTCACGCAACAGTTCCCAAGAATAGCCGAATGCTTCGGCGTTATTGCACCGTGACAATTAGCCGTTGACACTTCGACTGTTTGTTAGTCCAATTAGCGCATTTTAGTCTGGTTCGGCAATGCCCATCCCGAGCTTTTAAGGCAATGTCAGTTGGAACAGATTCAGTGAATCGATCGATGTCAGACGACAAATTTAATCGCTTGGCGAGTCCGTCGTGCGGAAACGATGTTTTCGCCGAGCAATTAATCCTTTCACCGCGATGCTACCTTCTGCGCCGCGTGTTTCGTTGTTTGTCTGAAATTATGAATGTTTCTTTGCCGAACTTCGTATGGAAAAAGGGAAGACGAAGTTAATACCTGATGGCTGGTATTTGTTCGCGAAATTCCTGTGTCCGACGTTATACGAGCAAAAAGTACAGCTCTTTGGGGACGTAAATGACAATCATTTTTATTCTATTCCCGCTTTCAACCTTTTAAGGGCAAATTTATTAACTGGAGATTAAAATATGGACGTGTAATGTAAGGAGGAAGGGGCTCAAAGCGAACGAATGAATAAGCGGAAATTTAAAGAAGAAATATTGGATTTAAAAAATCATAGTGAATTAGAGAGTTTAATTAAATATAATACAGTTACTGTTTCAAGCAAGTTATACGATTATTCAAGATTTACTCATAGTTATACGCAAACTGGTAGAGACATATGGACAATTCTTTTATTGCAACAGATTTAAATGGACATATTTTGACAATAAAATATTCAGCTCACTTGAAACATTGTTATTGGAAAACATACAATTTCTATCGTCTTAAACCTTTGAACTATAATTTATTATATAAGCAGTAATTTTTTGCTAAAATTTATATTCTTCAAAGTATAATTTTAAATATAATTGGATTTCCACTTTGCATATGATAATACACTGGTTTCATTACTTTACTAATTGAAATTGGTAATAGGTTAATTTACAAACGGCATCTATTATGTTTCACTCTATCCATGTATAATTGCGGGTGCATCCAACTTTGCTTAATCGTCCAGGTTTCCTCGTCAAGTGAAATTACGTTATCCTGGGATATGATATATTAGATGTTATCTTTGTTTAGATGGATATTTTTCCTCGTCGAGTTGTATATTATAATAACGTTAACCATTCATTAACAATAGTAACAATATTACGTAGCAGTACTATTTTGTGGAACGACATTGAAAGCAGATTGACACGTATTGATAAGATCCAGCGAAGCAATCTATACGGAGTCTAATCTTAGCCTAAATCTAACCTAGACATTACAATGCAAACTGGAATGATAGCTTCTTCGCATATCGACAGGATGCACCAGCAATCACGAATACTCCGGAGACGATCATCATCATTTCCAAATTCCACCTGCAGTATAGTCGATATCCGATAATTAGCAGGACCTTTGAATAATTCATCCAATAATACTACGCTATCAGTAATACACTACACAATTTGACAGAAACGGCTCGTTAATTTGGCACTTGACGACTGAGATATTTAGTCTCTGTTATTATGCGTTCCTGTGTTCTCCGGCATCTGCGTTTCAACCCCTCCCCCACTCCCTCCACTAAACGAACGTCAATCCGAAACACTCTCGTTAAACTTTCAATTTCTGAAATCGTACCCTACATAGTTATCTTACCAAGATGTTTCATTATCGTATAAAATGGCAGCGAATTATTAGCAGAAATTGAAGAGATTGATAATGGTTGATGGGTACATATAAAATTGATTTGCTAAGGTCGCTTAATATTACAAAAGGTGAGATTGAAATAGTTAAATGAAGTGTATAGTAAACATTTTTTTTTACATCTTCATCCTGTCGATATGGGATCATGTCACGCTCTCTTTCATTAAATGATGCATTTACTTGAAAATCAAGGCATTGCGTGAATTTTGATTTTTTAATGTTTTCTTATACGTCGAATAATTTATATTCATAATTTAGCTTAGAATTTATAAACTAGTTCGGTGATACGTTATAGATTCACGGTTCAGCAACGACCACTCTTATCGTTCCATTTGACTGAAAATAAAGAATCATCCAAGCGATACATTTCCTGAACAAACGTGGAAGCAGAAGTCATATAGAGCAATAAATCGTATCGTTTCATTTTGGTCGGTGTGCATTACGCCGTGTTTGACAAGGGTTAATGAAAAATAGCCGAGGTAAGGACATCTTAGAAGCAACAAAAGTAAGAAATTCCAGTGAAATATCCGCAGATCCATTTCAGCGTTGCTTGTGTAATTAAACAATACAATTATCAGAGATTAAAAAACACTTCTAGTTTTCTAATGATTAATGCACGATATTGAAGACTTCCAAATTGGTTAATTCAATGATACTTAAATTATATAAAATTAGCAAATCATAAGCCTACGAAATTTTAAATTCATAAAATTATAAGTCTCTGAAATATTAAAATTATATAATAACAAAACGCCGATTAATATACGCGTTTCTCAGCATTATTTAATTTGACGAAATTGAGAAATTACAATTACAGTTCAATTACAATCTACTTAATTACATGAATTAATATAATTCGTCGGTCTTCAGATCAGCAAGAAAATATTCCGTCCACTCGGAACGTTTCAGTTAGGAATAATCAGCACTCAAAGGGTTGAAATTCTACAATAAAATCGGCTACCGATCAAACCTTTAGTTTCAATAACCATTGCTCACTCTAATATTTTCAATTATAACTTAATCTCTCCCGCAATTTCCCACTAGGTTTTCCTCTTTGTTGCGATTAGGAACGAACGATCGGGCTGATCGAATCGTAACTTGGACGTGCGCTTGGTGCGTTTGCGGGGACACGCACGCCGGACGCAAATGAAATTCCGACTCCGTCGAAAATAAGTTTTATTTCGTGGCATTTCAAGTCGATAGGGGTACGTCGGCCGTTCCACAGTGTTGGAGGGCGAGCGAAGGATGGCGGTCCACGAACAGGAAAGGGGAAAGGTGGGATGACGGGAGGGGAGGAAGAGTTTCCATTCTTCGACAAAAGTTCTCGACAACTCGTTTGAACGCCACGACCAAGCACCTCCACTTTCTTCTGCCCCCTTATTTTTCCCCGGTGCAGCAGCTCGCGAGAAACTTTCCCCGATTCCTCCTCGGAGGTGTAACATAATATTTTCGTGGCCGGATCGCGTCGGAGATGAAGGAAAAAAATCGAGGGAAAGCGGGTGGGAAAAGGAAAAACGACACGCGTCTCGCGTAACCTCGTTTCACCTTTTGTTCTTTTGTAATATTGTCGTCTGATAGCGCGAATTGGAAATTCGATCGATAGAATTATTCAGACTTTCCTGGGACCATGGTCGTCTAGAGGACGCCTAAGAGAGTTTTGCCTGTGTTCGTGGAATCTATTCGCAGTAATAATCATCTTGCTCGACTTCCAGAGTCGTCGATTTCTTCGAAGAAAGTGACATTTTTATTTGTGGAATATACTTTATCAGCAACAAGTGTATAAAGTGACTGATTCCTTTCGTTGTTTCTTGAAAATTGATTTGTCAGAAGTCTTTGGAAACGCATAACTCAAGTTTCCCATTTGAGTAAATCGTTGTTTTGTAATCATTTTTAATGGATAGTAATTAGTTCTAGCATTCTCTTAGAATTATTTCTACATTCGATACACAAGAAAAATATTGCTACGATTCGAGCTATTTATTCAAATTTAAATTACATTCAACGCAAATCTACCTCGACCTACCTTACATTTCCTTCATTCAATTAAAAAGAACTCGAGACATCGTACTCTCATTTCGAAAGACACCGTTGGAAAGAGAATGAAGGAAAGGCATCTCAAATTTACCTCGCTCCTGCAATACACACGATTTAATCAACCTCGGGCGTAACTAACGCATCATTCATCGCTTTTAGAAAACCCTTTTCAACGTTCACACCCTTCCCAACTATCCCCGAACGGTCTATCTAACATTCGGACAGGTTTGCGAGCTATTTAAATCTCGCGAGCGCGTATGGAGCGCGTATGAAAGCGAGAAAAGCTCGCGGGGGCGAGATATTTAAAAGAAGAGACGGTAGCGAAGAACGAACGGAACGGCAAAGGCGAAAGGATAGAACCGAGGCGAGGTGTGGCTCGTGAATATTTCAAGCATAGCAGGAGTGTAGGAATCGGAGAGGGAAGGGCAAGGAAGTTGGATATTTTTCGAGGCGCCTCCGTAATTGGCGAGTTGAATCATTGATTAGCCGGCAGGCAGACGGCTTATACTCGCCCCTGCCATCCCTCTATCACCCCTATTCGCGATCCACTCGTTACAGTCGGGGGTAAGACTTGGTATAGCCTAAGATATTACTCCGCCAGATTAAAACTCGAATGAGTTTCCACCCATAATAATGCAGAAATTTAATTAGCCTCATCTTAATGTGTTCTCGGTTGTTTACACCCGCCTGCCAGACTTATGTTACGTCGATCAATAGGAAACGGTTTCCCCAGGAAACTTGTTATTAATACTAAAACTACCAGACGTATCAAAATGACCGATTACTAATATTTTCTTTTCACAATTATTAAAAAGATAACAGATGTCTCGCTGAGAAAATATTAAAAAGATTGATTTAACAATACCTAAACTGAATTATACATCCATTAAAGTCTCAATAGGTGCACTCTTGGAATTTTGATAGAGGAATTTCAAAAAGTCTATTTAACAGCTCAGTAGTTTTAGTGTTAACCCTCCAAAGGTCACATTGGATCAAAATGGACTCGGTTACTGCAGTTCAAGGGTTAACATAGTAGAACCCTGATTATGCAATTTATTTAGGGAAATAACGGTTTAAATAGAGACTCAGGAAGAAATTTTTTGAAGTATTTTTACAAAATTCGATCGTATATGTTTTAAAAATATTGATTCGCCTTTAAGATAAATTTTCAGAATATGTTTCATTAGAAACCTCCCTCTGAATTCCGATAAAATGTTTTATATTTTATACGAATGAAGGATACGGATAATTTTTAATTATTTATAGTGAACTATGTTTATAATCATTTAGAAATGATGTAATGAAGATCACATTGTTAAAATTACTAAAATTTTATTGTTGATTAATATTAATATCGTTGGTGCCAATTAACCACGAGTTTATTTTCAAGTTGTGATTTTCTACTATCACGCTCTTTTTTCGCCAAGCAACAGATCCCATTTCACTTGTCTGATTAGGAACAAACCCTACTCTACTGGCCTTACGAAGGACAGTTCTCATTCCAGTTGTCTGGCTGAGGATCAGACTGCGGACTACACGTCTGACAGAAACTAGATATCATTTTATACGCCTGACCAAAGACAGACGCCACTCATCGTGTTCCTGGTTATGAACATGGTCAATCTATTTGCCGAATTAGGAACAAGGTCATTCTATGTATTCACCTGAAAGCTTACCTTAGTTCACTTATCTGTTAAGTGGTACTAATGCTGCCATTGACGGCTGTTGAATCGGAATAGTTGATATTTTATAATATATTTACTTGAAAATAAATCTTATTCTATTTAATCTAATAATTGAATTGTTCGCTCTTCTGTTTCATCGTTGGTAGTTGTGGTTTTGTAGAATTTCTTAAAAAATAGAAAAAAGTAGAGAGATATTCGACGTAATGTATAAAATCACCACCCATCATTTGTTAAAAGAATTTTGATATAACGCTGCGGTTAATATTTCGTAGGTGTTTATTTTATACACATGTGAAGCTTACATTCTTTCAACGAGATTTTGTTAGTATCTATACGAGCAAGAATTTTCGTTGAAGCACAGACTTCCTTTTCATCCGGTCTCTCTTACAAGCATTTCATATTACAAAGCCTAACATGTCCATTTTCGAAATGATTTTATGAAATTTGTCGTTATCACTTTCCCAGGTAGAAAGCTCTAAGGCGAAGAAGCTGTCCTTTGTCGAATGGCATAAAGAACAAAGCATTAGGCTGTCCCCTTTTGTCGGCAACGTGATCCTTTGGACTTATATGATCTCTTGTTTTCGAAATATTGCAATGGAATTGTTCTTGATTATAAGAAATATTTTGAGCATTAAAGTACAGTGATTACAGTACAGTTACAATTTTTATCAAACTAAATATAGTTACAATTTTTATCAAATTGAGTACAGTTACAATTTTTATCAAATAGAACGTGATAGTATAGTAGTAACTAAACTTATTTTTTAGTATGAAGTATCAAATTCTACAAGACATATTTTAATTTGTAGCTAACGTTTAATATTATGCATGAATGCAGCTGCATACGGAACTTCTTATATTGTAATTACGACATAAATAAATTTTCTTAAATTGACAATTTTAATACTACAATTTTTAGTATGTATAATAATTATTTAGTAATATGTACTGTAAAAAAATGTAGTATAGGATGATACTGCTTCTAGACATTATTTTAATAGATTTTATTTAACTGCTGGAAAGTATTTCGCTAACATTTCTTTCTATTACTTTCTGTTCCAGTTTCATCGTTAATGCCGTGTTTGCTGATCCACCCCAATCGTACTCGTGTGCCATTAAAATTCTCGTGAACGAAAGTATATCGACCGCGTGTAAAAGTGATTCCGTTATTTTGTTTTTAAATTGTATTGTTACTTCTGCTGACTAAAGTGAAACACCGGTGAAAGTGTGAAGCAGGTGCAAGGCGTTGTAGATCTCGGCTGAAGTTTGCCTCGGCACCTGAACAGGTAAGTGTGCAGAAACACTTCCGAAGTAAAATCTCATTAATCGCAAATTAATCGATCTCAAGATCAGTTTTACAATGAGAACTTAATCTCTTTCTATACGATATCGTGTTAGACTTGTGAAGAAAATCTCAAACGGAAGTTAATAAACATAAATATTACTTAATTCTTTTCAGTTATATAATACTTTATTTTTCTATTATCAATTGTTATTTTTTTATTATCAATTGTTATTTTTTATTACTAATTGTTATGATTTAAAATAAGCGTATATATGGATCAACAATGATTTTTTCTTCTTTTTATTTAAATTATTAATGACGAAATAATTCTATGGAAAGTAGCTACAGAAGAAATTACAGGGCACGGGGTTAAGGAAACTGTGGTAATGATATTGAATGTAAACGAAAACTTCGTAGCTATTCCAAGATATTTCATTGCATTTGTAACTTCAAGAACGGGGTCGTATAATTCATTTTTACGATTTATTCGACATGGAATGAGTTACATGTCAAACGAAACATTGCATAGGTGAGAACGTGCCTTATCGTTGTCCTAAAAGTATTTCCAGTTCGCGTGATTTAGTGTCTAAACAGTTCGATGTATCTGCGTTTTACGTGACTTACTATGCACACAGAACCTGCACGTAAATGTCATCCATTGCCCTTTAATATTTCTTTCTGATGTATGTCTAAATGTTATACTGTAACTCATAACTGCAAAACAAAGGCAGTGGTAAATATTCAATTTCTTAATTTAATTCTGAATATTCAATATTATTAATTTAAGGAATAGTGCAAACAGGGTTCATTCTTTAAATGGAACTGTAAATTCTATATTGACTCTAGACAGATCATACTGCATTTTTCTGACCACGCAGAAGCTATTTGATTTAATTTATTGATGTAATCAATTTTAATTCTTTTTGATCATATACATTAACAGCTACAGGAATAACACCACATAAAAAATTTTACTTTATTACTTAAAAGTTCAACATATATCAAATGCAACATTTTATTACAGTCAGAAATCACGTAACACATTGACCGCCACGAGAATTTAGAGCGTTTCGTATAACATTATTTATCGTATTATAACAAAGGCAAATGGCATTACAATTACTTATTAATGCTGTGATACCATAGTTCTTAAGTTATACTATTATTTAGTTACCCATGTTACTAAACATTTAAATTCAGTATCAATTTTCTTCTTGTAATTTTCTAGTAATTTGAACGCTTCGGTCATCGGTGACCACCGCGCCGATCAACATGTTAATCGCTAAATACTTCGAAACAAATATTCCTTAAAACATAAAGTAAAACAAATACTAAAAAAGGGTCAAAATAAAACAGAACACACACACACACACACACACACACACACACACACACACACACACACACACACACACACACAGACTGCAATTATATTGCCAACAACTGTACTCATGTACACCAAAAACAAGTATCATTCCAATGGTCCGCTCGGAAACTTTCTATATATATAGATGTCATTGGTTTCCCTGATCGCCCACAGCCGTCTTCGATATTAAGCCGCCCCGTATTATTTATAAACGGAGGCCGCCTCCATAGCAGGCATTAGCCAGTGCCGTAGTTTTGCTTTTGTGACGGAAAACAAGCGGCTGTGCCGGTATTAGATATTCGACCGTAAAGAGGCAGCGTAATACCGGCACGTGAACCTAGTCATAGCAGTTTTGCTGGTGGGGGCGGCGGGAGCGGTGGACGGGCATGGGGTCGGCCGGAGATTTGCAACGAAAATTAGCATTTTTCCATGCGACCGAGCTGCGTAGCTAACATCGCGGGGGAGGAAAGAGACCCGCCGGGATGAGAGAAGCAAACGCGGGATCGACCGTGTGAAAAGGAAAGAAAACAAAGAGGCCCGTATTCACCACGGAAAGATTAACGTGTAACAAGCTACCGCGAGCAAGCTGACGTAAACGTTTACACAAAAACGAGCGTGCCGGGTTTTTGATCGAGCCCTTCCCTACAGGCGCCGCCGTTAAACGAGAGCTTTGATGCGCGATTCAGGCTTGTCCGGGCCCCGTTTTATCGCTCTTCATTAACTAGATAAATTTATATTAACTTGCCGCACGCGAATTATCGTACCGTTCTTTTAATAATATTTTCACGGAGTTATTTTTCATCGACGCCTTTCCCTTGTTTTACCATTTTAAGCTCTGGACCTACTTATATGTAGTTCTCTTTAAGTAGAGAATACACTGTTTCGTTTTGATTATGATTTTGATGGGAGTCCAACTTGAAATGATAGTATCTTTGGAATCTTTCAGGTACTAAATGTAAATAAAATAATTCTATTGTTTGATTTCTTTTTCGTCTGTGAATGATTTAAAACCTTCATTGTATTATTTTACTTTTTTCTTGGATAAACTTATGAATGATTCAAAATCTTTATTATTTTGTTCTTTTTTATTCCTGAATAAACCTGTGTTATTGATGTTATAACGTTTAGAATTTTATTTCATTGGAAGTATATCAGTCGCATTATGAGATTCATAAAAATAATTTAGTTGCCTTTTTGTCGTTCATTTTCGATAGGATCGATGAGCATTTGAAGAAATGTTGTTTCTACATTGAAACAACAATAAAAGTAATTTCCTGACGCTGAAAAGTTTTTCCGGAACTCTAAGTGTTCAAATGAGTTATCTGCACGCGATAAACTACTTTGTTTTTGGTGAATCGTAATTCGTTTTAGATCCGAAACGTAAATGTAAAACGTTGTTTCGGTAAGATACACGATGTCCATTTATTTTCTAATGGAAAGTGTTTTCAGGCGTTTCGTATTTCTCCCCCAAGGCGGTTTGCATTTTCGATCTTAATACATCATTTGCATATTCATCGACAAACTTTCCGACCATTTTTCAATTTCCGTGGTTTAAGATCATCCGTTGCCTCGGGAGCGGACATCTTTTCCCCTTCTGTCGTCAGGCACTTTCAGCTTTATTATTATCTTCTGTTGTCGATAATATTTTTCTTTCTACCTTCGCGGTAGGAAAGTTTCTATCGATATTCGAGATGCTTCCAGCGTTGTTCGTTAACACTGGAACGCCTAATAATTTAAAGTTTACCCATGCTACATCTATTCACGATAACTGAAGTAAAAGTCTAATGATTTCTATGTACGAAGGAGTACTTCATACCAGATGTTTTTAAATATTTTATTATTAACATTATTTCTATTTAATATTCATATTACCATTTGCTAATAAATGATTAACTAAAAGATTTATTTCAAAATATAAATCGTAAATTATTTATAGACACAAATTTCACTTTAAATTACATTTAAATTATTCGCCGTCTCAATTGTACACAAAAATGGACTTACACAGCTTTCATAATAAACAATCCGTAATGCTACGGGTCACTAAACTTGACAATGTCAGTTTTCATTATGTTTTTATTAAAGTCGTGAACCGGCACACATCGATTCACACAGGAAAAATGCAGCAAAAAGGAGTGCTTGTTCACGTGCAGTATATAAATACCAGAAGGAGGGCATCTGACGGAATTTGCGTTGCCTTTTACAAAGACACAAAGGTTGAGTTTCCTTTTTCAACCTGTGTTGTTTTGGCAGGAGGAAACTCCCTTATCGCTGGTTTTTTGGGCACGGGGGTGCTTTGCGTAATTTTTGGGACCATAGTCCGGTAGCAGTACATGGTTAGCGAACGTTATTAAAGGGAAAACACACTTGATCCATCCTGCGCGCATCATAAAGTAATTTTCAGATAACCTTTTTACTGACAGAAATTAACCTCTTGACCTACAATATTGTACGAGACTCGTGGTGAAACATTTAAACTGAATTTGAGAAATCTTATTTATTGTTTTTAAATATTAATTAAATATTACTTTTCTATTATCAACCTTTAGAGTAAACGTAGACATAGAATAAGCATACAAATTTTTTCTTTTCCTAATAAATGATTAACAATGACGTAGATGTATCGATCAGTTATGAAATAAATCATAGGGCAAGGGGTTAAAGGACCCATTTATATTAATAAAAGAAACAAATATAGACAAACATGAAGTAGATTAAATATCATTACTAAATATATCGTTATCAAAGCTGTAAATTGTATCGATCATAGTTACAAAATAAACCATAGAGCAAGGGGTTGAAGAAAGCTTTGAGGTTCACTTTAACATCTGCCGAACAATTTATCCCTACAAATGTATTTATTGTAAGTATTTTACATTACTCTGAATGCAACGATTTTGTCTTAATGATTAAATATTTTAATGAGCAGAATCGCTTCCTGTTTTAATCAATGCAGGCATCATCTCGTCTCGATCAAACAGTAAATCAAGCAGCCCTCGGTATCTCTAATTGAAGGCAGATACATTAATAAAGTAGGTTTAATCAGGATGCGCCCGGTGCGATGCGTTTCGTGTGTTTTTGCCGTGGCTTGGGAACAGGTAGGAGTTAATGATACTGAAGTATTCATATATCGTTCACGGGCGATATATCATACTCATTTCGTGAAAACCATAGCGCCGGGCATCGAAATGGCACGTTGAATGACGAATTGCAGAAGTAGATAAACGTTTTACGGGGACGTTGAATGCCGGTAACGATCCCGGCGAGCGCTGGCCAGCCGCAACATTTACTATCGGCTGACATTTAATAATTGATTAATCGGATAATTACTCGACAGATCGAATGATAATGGTGCATTATTTAACGTAATCAAGCTGCATTATTGAGTGGTGGGCAAAATGCGCTTAACAACTTGAATGTTTTAAGAGAGTCACGTGGAGTGACAACTGATGGAGATATACAACACGTTACGCTGGAAATTGTTTGTCGATTTTGTTCCCGACAGGATTATCTGCTTAAAAATTTGGTGTAAAATTCGGAAAGTGAATGTATGACTTTTCATACGAAACAACTGTTTATAAATATAAACTATAAATATTAATCAATTTTAATAGATTTCTATTATTAAATTTAAACTTATTGTTAGAAGTATTTGTTTTATTAGCTTTCTTTATTGATTATTTGGACGAGAATGAATAATTTGATACGTTAATGGCAGTAGCCGATTCAGTATTTTGTTGTTATTAATGTGTTCAATTTCGTTAGTTATCAGATATTCTGTGATGTAATAGGTTGTTTCAGATAAATGTAAAATTAATGTTAAATTAATGTATTAACTTGGTGATGTATTAAGTGGCAGCAAAGGTTTCAGTAAAATATATAATATTTATATAAATACGTGAGGTATTTGAAATATATAAACTTAATGGTACATGAATTCATTCGTGTACTAAAGTACTTATTGCCGAGTTTTACAGCCTTGGCAACTTTCATTTGACATTTACTGCACCGACATTTCGCGTGAATTTTATTTTCGATTTTTTGTTAACTGATTTATAGTTAACAATATAAGTTTTATAACTCAATTTAGTTCGTTTTAATAGCTTATTGTTTACTTAGTTTACTTTTATAGTTTACTTGAGAATACTATGTTCGTATATAATATTTTTATGTTACACGAGATGGCTATGTAAAATATAAAATAAATTGTACCTAAAGTAGTCTGCTATTCTATAGGATGTCTGGTTATTTTATAAATTAGAAACGAAAAACTTATGTGTGTATGAATAGATATTCACTCGGAAAATGTAGAAAACAAGAAATTAATTAAGGACGTTATAACATATAGTGAAGAAGTAAGAATGAAAAACAATAGTAACGAACAAGAAATCAATGTAAATTCAGAATTGTTATTTATAAAACCAATAATAGATAAATAAACGTTGAGCATATCATAAGTGTTTATGTTACACTAGTTTTTATTAGTACCAATCACTGGAATGATACATTACGTTGGCCAAAGATTCTGATCATTGTATTTTCCAATATGGCGTTCATACCATAATGCATGAATAAATATTACAAATAAATAAACTTAAACAGTAAACCGCTTCCAAATAAAATACGCAACACATAGTTCAGTAAAGTATAATGTAACGCAGTGATATTTTCCTTCCAATATCATTTAAAAATTACGAGTCTTTTTAACCGACGTAATACATACATAATTCGCTACTCAGCGAACTTATGATTATTCTCAATCAACAATTTACAATCTATTCAATACGAATCAATGTAGCTGCATGGAGTGTCGACGAAGTTCACCATATAGTATTCAACGAATTATGAGGGTTTCTCGCAGGAATAAGAAACTCTTGACGCGAGGCTGGGTATCGATTTCCTTACGCTAACGCGGGAAACATTCGCGGAGAATCGTAAGTTAACCATAGGATGATTGATGGACGTCGTTTATGTCGTCCATACGAGCTGTAAAAGGACGAAGTATCCGTTGCTATAGTACATTGAGCCGTTCTTCGAGAACATTTGTTCGTTTCCCACTGGTATCAAGAGATATTCCACGGAATGACAAGGGGCCAGGACAATGGAAGCCATATCATCCACACACGAACCGACGGTCTATGTCCTCTCTCTGCTTCGTACACGATGCATTTAAGGAATACTGTCCGACCGAGTGGCCGCTTTTAAATCATACAAAGAGATACGAAACTTCTCCCATCTCTCCCTTTTGTCGATAGAAGTAAAACCTGGGAAACCACTTTTTTCCCGTTTGATGTCCAACGAAAATGTTGCTTCGAATTCTTTAACACACGCTGCTTAACTTTATACTCATCATTATACTCGTAATATTGTAATTAAAATTTTCAATTAAGTAGAAAGAATTCGGAATGTAATTAATTTTATAAGAAATTTTATTTTAATAGAATTAGATAGATATGATTTATGTTGTTCATTTGTTATTTTTAGTCATGATTAACGATGTCGAGTGTATTGATCGTATTAATTTTGTATAAAATACCATTTATAATTCTATAAATATAATTAATTATACATTAGTGGCGTTACATAATGGATACAAAACTCGATACACGATTCTGGTTCTCGTAAAATAATTGATGAAAGCTGAATTCAGTTAGAAATCTCTTTTACTTACTAATAACAATACATTTTAATCAATAATTATATTAGTTCGATTTTATATAGATTTAAAATATCTGTTGAATCATATAAAAATGAATTAAAAATGTATTGCTCTTTATAAGAAGCATTCGTTCAAACTGATATTAATTTTGCAAATAAATTAGAAATTTAACAAATAAAAATATCAAACGTTAGTACGGTAATAGTTCTAAATTGACAAAAAATGTGCATTCATTTCAGTTAACTTATGTATTGTCACAAGACCAGCGTGTTTTTAAAGCGACGCTCGTCCAGCTCGCTCGTTTGCTCGATACTTGCCTGTCCACTCTATCGTCCTTGGGGGTTGCAACCGTTTTACGGTAAATCGCGACAATCTTTCACCCTGCCGGCTGAAAAAAATGGCTGGCATAACCCGGGCCATATATTACCTGAGTACGGTCTCAAAACTCCTCATTTTCAGGTCACACGCAGTAACTCAGTACGAACAAAACACGAGACTTCATCGTCCACCAAATAGAAAATTTTGAACATTATTTTTGAACGCTATTTCAGTTGAAAATGATTTCTATATTAACACAAGGTTTACGGAACGCGTCCATTGGCGCATATTGAATTTTATAAACATTCCTTGGTAAACGTTTCTAAATATTTTAAATAGACTATTTTTAAATCTTTAATATCGAAAATCTAAATTATAATGTAAAACTTAATGTTAATACTATCGAAAAGTATGTTCCCTTACAAAATTTCTTTCTTTCAAAGAAAAACTTTCAACAGTTAATAGTCAGGCGCCTCTTCACTTTATCGTCAAAACAAACCACCAAACTTTCATTTGCATTATTCATTCGCTTTTCCATTAAATATAATTATTTATAACGCTGTTGCACGTAGCATCGTTAACACGTACACATCTACATAATTCATCGAAACTCTTCTACAATGAAATAGTATTATAGTCATAATTCTCAGCATATTCCACTTACCCGTTCTCCGGCAACACTAATGCATTCACCCGACCCAGGTCACCCCGTTGCACAGAATCCACAACAGATCACCCCATAATTACAATTGTCATGAAAAAAGCCGCATCTGGCTGCAATCCTTCAAATTTATTTCGAAAGGATGAGCTCAATTTTCAGGATCCAAATGGCTTACATCCGTTCTCCTGGTTCGTCCACTTCCGTCCCCCGGCGTCTCCTATAACTCAACACCGGGCAATAGTTACCATCTACAATGGTCACCGACATCCGATTCATAATTTAATACGACATTACGATCCGCCTCGACTATCCAACCGTTCAATAAAGCTTATCCGTATTGACTAGCCAGTTCGCAATAAGCCGGAAGTGGCTCGCCAAAGGCATCATTTATTGCAAACAATATTGACCCTCGCGCAGTTAGTCCCGGCTCGTTCCAGAAACACAACGAGCATCATCTTCTCTTTTCTCGCGGATAGGCCTTGATCCACTTTCTTTCTTTCTCTCCTTCTCTGCTTCTCTCTTTCTCTCCTTCTCTCCTTCTCTCCTTCTCTCCTTCTCTCCTTCTCTGCTTCTCTCCTTCTCTCCTTCTCTCCTTCTCTCCTTCTCTCCTTCTCTCCTTCTCTCCTTCTCTCCTTCTCTCCTTCTCTCCTTCTCTCCTTCTCTCCTTCTCTCCTTCTCTCCTTCTCTCCTTCTCTCTCCTTCTCTCTCCTTCTCTCTCCTTCTCTCTCCTTCTCTCTCCTTCTCTCTCCTTCTCTCTCTCTCCTTCTGTTTCTCTCTCGCTCTCTCTCTTTCTTCCTCCCACTGCTGTTCTTCTCGGTGTCCATTGTTTCCGTTTGACGGTTGTGTATCGATTGACCGAACGAGGCGCGCTAGCGTCGGCTGCTCTCCACTTTTCGCGGCAGAGACCAGCAAGTGTGATAAACTCGGCACGCGTGGTGGGCGCCAATGCTGTGTGAGTGTCATAAATTAGCGGAGCCTTCATAAACATTTCACAGCTGCTGCCGACACCCTGGGCTCACCCCAAACTCCGCCGACACCTCTCTGTGTTCCAGCGACCGACGCGATCCTCTTTTACCCATTTCCTCCTCCACATCTTCTATGTGTGCTCTTGCTGTCCCTCTTTCTCCCTTTTGTCTCTTCTCTCGCTGGTTACTGCTACCAAACTCCTGCAATCGGAACCGAAAGAACACTCCATCCTCTAACGTGTCGGAGTCCCGCGGTCGGAGCTGTTCATTTTCCCTCCTCGCAGGCGTGATATATACAACTGAATCTCAATAACATTATCAATACCTCGGGTTATTTATCGCCACCCCGACGCCGGGAACGCGAACATCCGGCCTGATTGTCCGGTCGCGGTGCATTTCGCAGGCGGCTTCTGCGGCGGTTCGTTTTTTGCTACGAGGAACCAGCTGTTTATCCAGGCAGCCGTTTGAATGTAACTGGGGTATTATTAAGTGTTAGGAATATTGTTCCTTTTGTTTTTAAGCGAAGTCGCTACCGATTGGTTGTCGTTTTGAGGTCGGTTTTCTTGTTTTTTTCGTAAGTAAGGTTGCAGGGCCCGCTGATTATGGCTGACTCATCAGTCTGCTATGAGTTGAAGTGATATTAGCAACGGGTATTGAGAAGAGTGTAGACAAAAGTTGCAAGAGCTATAGGAGTTAAGAAAAAATTTAAACTGCGAAGGAGGAGAAAGAATAGAAGAAGAAAAGAGATTTCTAATTAAATTATGTTTTAATTTGCAGAAGTATTTATACAACCTAATACTCTCATAGAAAATGAAATATGAAAGAATATCAAGTGTTAAGTATAAAAGAAAGCTAAATTCTAAAAATATAAAAGAATTTTATTCAAATTATATTGAAGCTTTGCAATGCAAAATAGAATTTCTCAAAATGAAAAATATTTGTTAATAATAAATAATGTTCGTGAACGACCAGGCTTCGACTTATTTATCGTATTTCTTACAGTGTATTGATTGATTTTGAAAGACGTTTCAGGGCGATTGAACACGACATCGCCGTTTGATTAACCGGTTTGGATTAATTCCGTTTTCCTTAACAGTTCAAACGAACGAACGATAAAAGTAGAATGAGGCTATGGATGAAGGAGAAAGAGTTTGCGGTAAGGGCGGAGAAGTTTGTCGTTTGAAATGGAGGCGAAAGTTTGACCGAAACTGGGTCGTAATTCTTGCGAGCCATCTGCAAAAGCAGCCGCAAACACGGACAAGTCGCTCACCGACGAATCGGAAATGATGGAAACTTGACTCTCCGACGCCTTCTGCGGGGCAAACTGTAAACTTCCACATACATCCTAGAATTCTATTATAATCTTTACAAATTATTACATTATTCAATATCATACTGTGCGGGCACCTTTCTGGTCAGTTCCTACATGAATCTGTGATTATGTAGCTAGTTTCTTGGACTGGAACGAGGGATCAGTTCCTCACATATCAAAGAGTAATGTTTGGGATGTTAAATTCATTCCGCTGGGTGCCGGAAACACGGCCACTATACATACCCCGTCGAAATTAACTGAATTATTATAAAAAATTGAAAAGTATGCCAATAACGCTTTAGCTAGAAACAACATCTTTATTTGTTCTATAAAGAACACAGATCATTCATTTTATTACTGTAGAAGTTAACCCTTTGAGTTACGTAGAATATCTTAATATTATAAACATTGGCTTATATATTCAAAATCAAAGGTTACAAGCAAATACTTTAATTATTTAAACAACAAAATATCAACGCACAGTTTTCTTCATCTATAATATCTAAAAATGAAATAAATAATTTAATTTTCCACGGAAAAAGCTATGCACGATTAAAATTCAGGTTAAAAATCCATCCACATAGAACCAGCACAACAATCAAAACATTAATCGTCCACTCGAGCATTAACCAAAAATTCCGTACAAATACAAGTACAACATACAAGCACCCTCGTCTATCCCCGACAAGCTAACAAGCATCCATTGAACCAAGAAGCCGAATATTCTTCCCGAGTTCCTATAGCAACCTTCCTCAACACACGAACACGTTTCTCCTCTCACTTCGTTAACGGGCCCCTTCGCAGAAGTATGTACATCCATATATTTACGTTTCCAGCAATCGTTGTACCGTCGATAGACAATTGAATGACGCCGCCGCCATTGCCGCCACTGCCACCGGCCCCGATAATTGTATCATTTAGACCCAGCGAATGCGATAAGTAACGCACTTTTCGCGTAATATGGTCAGGATGGCGGCGAATGGAAAGCCGGTAACGAAGTTTTCCACGGTTGCTTAAAGCGGCGAGGGGACCCGGCGGCTCGCGAGGGTCGGCTGGTGCGCGCATCTGCCGCAGACTCCGTTATCCAATGATTCCGCTGACATCCGTAGACGCTCCGGCGAATAATTCGGGGGCCACCGTGCTGTTCCTTCCTTACCTCTTCTTCCATTCTCCCTTCCTTCCCGGCGCCCTCTTCGACCCTATCCCGGCGGCGTTCCGTGCCACGTTCTCGCGACGGCAATCTCTCGCGACGTCAAAGTTGGTTCGCAGCTGCTCCGCGAAGACGAAAACGGTCCTTTCAAGATATTTCCGGCAAACAAGTTTCTTAAGTACGGTATACGCTTTGCGCGCGGACCTCCCTTAAAAGGGTTCTTGATGCTTTTAGAAGATTAATTTGTACACTACTGCCTCGCCCACCATGAAATGATAAGAATAAGCGTCCCGCGGTAAAATCACTAAGTTCCCGGGGAGTTCTGTGTCCTGTTAGCATCATTGTCATGGCTGGATTGACGTGATGCGGCGATTTCCTCGCAGCGAGTAATTTGAGCATATAAACATTGAACTCTTTAAATAGTTCGGATCTGCGGCGAGGGAGACTTGCCCTGTTATTTTGGAATATAAAGTTTGGTTTAATTTATCACTGCGTTCATTACTGGGTATTTGGGTTTGTTGAAAGTATGTTTAGCGAAGGGTACAGAGGTTTGTACGTGTTTATTGAAGAATTGGGAAAGTAGTTTGGGTAATAATATGTTGATTTCAATTTGTTTTAATAGTTTTGGTTGTTGTACGTAGGTTTGTTAAGTTTTGTTAGACAACTGTTATGCAAATGTGATTCTACGGTTTTTGAAACTGTATTACTATGCTCAATTTAGGATGCTGGTTACTATTTGATCAATGGATGTTTCTGTTTAGTTTTATAGTATAATTATAAAATATTGAAATTTGTATTATTAAATCGCAATTAAAAAGCTACCAATGCAAATTAAATATACATTATAATACGTAGACAATATTGTAATTACAACTTATATAATCCTCGAATTCAGTAATTTCTTTCTAACACATTAAAATTGACTCAGAGTGTTTTATAATAATAAAATTAAATGAATATTGTATTTTAGAATTGTATTGTCAAATACGTTTCTTTTATTTCCAAGATCAATCATATTGCAGTTCTTATTCTGGATATACGCAAAATTCCAGTCCGTATTTTATATTCAACTAGACTTCGCTAACACTATCTGACGCACGAGCTCTACTTTGCTACGCTGATCGAGACAAGTTATGTCTTGCTTTAAGTAATTAGTTAGAGTTTATAGTTGGCAGAACAAAATCGTAAAGATTAGAGAACTTCGTCGAGACAGAATTATATGAATTTGAAATGAATATACGCGACGAGTAATTACCTCCGAAATTTCGAAATACCTTTATTAATTCAATTTGGCACTCCCATCATTATGTAAATGTGATGAAATCTAAATAGAAGTTAACTTTATAAACTAACTGACATGATTTCTGATCAAAATAAATGAACCTATTTCGTTAGAGACAAAAACAAATTATATATAAATACATGTCAAGATGAAACATAGTTGAAAAACAGTAAAGTACATTCGTGCTTGAACTATATTTTCTTTGTTCTCTTTTTTTAAATTGATTCTTCTACATTTATTCTTAATAATGCTTTCGATAGAATAAAACAATAAATTAAAAATGAAACGACTTGAAAACAACGATAACTTAACAATTGGTGGTTTATATGAAAATTGTTGCTTCATAATTTTATTTCAAGACGAAGTTTATCATATTGCAAAGTCCTATAAATGATAGTGTATGGTAAATTACATCGAAGATTTTTTCACAGAAACCGAAAAGCGCCCGAAATATTTTATATTTCCGGTTTATTTAGTTTTACAGTGCAGCACTCAAACAAGGTTGCAATCATCGTTAGGAATATAGTTGGCGAACAGGTCGCTTAGGGATTGTCGCTTTCACTGGAACGCTGTAACTTAAGCCACTTTAGGGTGTCGGGAAAGAGGTCGGAGGAGAATCGGTTTGCGTTACTGGCCTCCGAGGTGTCGTTTATAAGACAACTTAAAGCGGCCCAAAATCCATGAAAATCCGTCCCCTATCATTTCACATACGATAAAATGTCGGCGGAGGCACGCTTGCCGAGTAACACGTTGCGCATAGCACTCGTCCCTTGAGAGTATTATCAGCAAATACTAAGAAAATCCAAGCGTCAAATTGTAATGTATTTATTGTACCATACTTTCGATGAATCAACGTAGGTATCGTTGAAAGATGACTTGTACAGGAACAAGAGGATTCTTTCCCTGAGGGTTTTGTTTAGGGCAATTCCTGATGAGATGGTCTGATCTAATTTAAGTTGTCAAATCTTTATGTTTTAAATTATTTTTAGTGGTATCCTGAATCTTGCTCAGAGGCCTATTTAACTATTTCTCTTCTCGACAATGCCACCTAAAGTTTCCAAAGATGAGTTATCCTACAGAAATGGAATCTACAAATTACAATCACGCTAGAAAGAGGTTAGCAACAATGGAAATTATATTGCTCTGTAAATGTAAAGTACTCCGATTTTCACGAGCACTTTTGAGTATATGCTGAAGTATTCGAAGGACCACCCAATGTTGGGATTGAATGATGGTTGACTGATAGCTAAGCTGATTCTCAACTGAGTCTGATTGAAGCTGAGCTGATTCTCAACTGCTTCTGACTCTGAACTGAACTGATACTGATTGTCAAACTGATGTCTTGAAGGGTTTTTATACTGATCCTGGGCCTACTCCCTCTCTCTCGATATACGAAGGTGGGCCTCAGGGGCGGTTTTTCTATCCTTTCCTACGCAAGGTACCTACCCCTGTCTCATCCCCTTCCAGTCCGCCTGTAGCGCGGGTTTCCTGGAGCGGGGGTGACGGAGTTGGTCGCTATGCTGAACGAATGTTTGGCAACGCTGGGGAAATTCCATTAGGTCAAAATCCTTGAGGACACTTTTTCTAAAATTCTGACAGACCCTCTGGAATACGACTTTACGATACCTGGACTGAAGTGAAAAAACTAGACAATGGTTAATTTCTAAGCTGAACCCTTATGTGCCGCATATTGGCTGCAGGCCGGCCTGCTAAAGTACCGGACGGAAAGCTGATGGTCACGAACGTCTCTAAGAATAATTCCCGTGTCGTAAAATTCTCCCCTTGTTGTCTTGACAGTAAATATTAATAAATGTATGGCAAATGTATTATTTTCTTTTAACTTAAAAACGTACAGAACTTTTCGGTAGATCTAATATTTCTTTTTGTTAAGTACCACTGATATTTATGATATACAATTCAAAATTCGGTACTTACGTATTATACTGATTACCTTTATTTCCTAATTAAAGATCGCGTTGGTCAGTCATTTTGGTTAGGTCTGGATTACTATTCAATTAATATTGTAACACATTATTAATATTTTATTACTATTATTACCATTAACATTCCTATTATTATGAATATTTCATTTATTAAAAGCAAACGTAGTCCGCGTAGTTCATAAATACCCAAAATCCTAGGTTAAATCGGAGTTAGGTCTCTGAAGCATCAATATCACTTTCGTAAAACGAAGTTACACTGTACAACGAAGCGCTCCAGCCGCGAGAAAATTGATCGATAACAAAACAAACTTGCACTGTCCCACGTAAACGACGAATATAGTTGCTAAGTAGTACCTGGCCCGGGATCCTGAGCTTTTACGTAACAAACGACCCCCTGACTTTTTCACGAGCTCTTCGACGTCTGGAGTGCTCGAGTGTGGAGAGAAAGCTGTTTTTCTGCATTTATATCGGCGGCACTTAATCGATCGGGTTTTTCGACGTAAGCCTCTTAACGTGCAGAATGAGTCCTTTGGTTCCAATTAGCGTCTGCGAGATCGACGGGCCGGGGCAGAGGGGGCAGACTCTCTGTATCGGAAAGAGTCCGCGGAACTTTCAAACGCGAACGAAATGTTGCGTACGTAAATGAATGCACAAAGAGAAGTGGACAAACTCAAGATGAGTAACGAGCGGCGGGGGACGGCTTAAGACTTCGAGCACTTTCAAGAACAGTTTCAACGACGTGCTCTTGAGGAGATCGATACCCGATTTCAGATTCGGGGAAATTTTTCAAATGTCCTGACTCGTAAGCGGGTCTACCTCCTTTCGTCTCTGCTAGATCCTTTCTTAGGATTTAATGATGCCCTACTTTTTTCCGTAGAACTTCTTATAAGAGTTAGCTCTAAAGTACCAATTAGACAAATCATTTGGTACGGGTTTTCTTACTCAGAATTAGAACAGTGTACTTCTTAAGATTTCGGTTGGTTTAGAGTGAACAAATTTATTTAATAGCTTTCCAGAAGAGTATTGCCTTTTCAAGAATTTTGAGAGAACTTTAGAATGTGTTACCTTGATCTATTTGGCAGTTAGTAATAGATAATAGAATATCTTATCAAATATTTATCGCATAATTAAACGTTATACTACAGGATCAGACCACACAATTTCATTGATATTTATTCTGCGACAATTTATGATACTTTGTTGATGGAAAAATCAAAGCATAGAATACGTGACAGTGTGACACATCGTTGTGTCACTGCCAGCCATCGTGTTAACAATCTCGAATCCAGAAAATGTTGAAGTTACGTTTGTGATGACGTTATCAAAATTGATTGGTTACTATTTCAGTTAGAAATTGTTTTGTGTGGTTGGTCTGTGAGAACAACGGCGTGTTTTCCGCCATTCCGGTGATTATTCATGACTGTTGCTGCAGGCGAATTCAATTCAGTGTTAATAATTGTACGTGGTTCGTATGGTTTATATATTATTCGAGGAACTCGATT
Organism: Nomia melanderi; assembly: GCF_051020985.1. Lineage (NCBI taxonomy): Eukaryota > Metazoa > Arthropoda > Insecta > Hymenoptera > Halictidae > Nomia > Nomia melanderi. Next base: position 12,617,189 of record NC_135002.1, on the reverse strand, counting down.
ATGAATGTTATTAGTATTTCATTGATATGTGTTTATAAATTGTTCTTCGTATTATGAAAGTGCTCCTGTATTATGAGTTTTTGTAGTCAATGGAATTTATTGAAAGAAAGTAGAATTGTGAAATTTGTAATTCGTAGAAGGCGTTTTTGACTTTCCTTCTCCATGTTTCATAATTATTTTCTTTGGATAATATTAATATCATTGGTCACCATTTTTTTCTAATAATATCTAGATAGGATATGAAAAACTAATATTTTAAATAACTGATAGTATCAATTTTATGATTAGTTAATGGGTACGAGAAAGTAATCACTTCACTTGGCTGACTAATAGATCGACCTGTTCTACTTAATCGATGTTTTTCAGAGATTAGGTATGTGTATTTGATGATTAATTATTTCTACTGAACAATTGGCTCTTGTGTCAAAATATGAATAGTTATTTGACATTTTACTAATTTGTTTATAGCCATTTATAAACCGTAAATTTTAGTATAAGTACAATTTCTTAGGTGTAATTTAAGAAGACAGATTTAGCGAAGGTTAACTGTCACTGTCAGTGATTTTATTATATTAGCATTGAAAGAGGGACAATATTACGTTTAATTGTATATAATATTTTGTTCCTCGCTCTTTATCAACATGAATATATAAAAATTTGTAGCCTATTCATTTCATATTTCTGCAAGTAATGGATAGTGGTTTGATGCTTCAAAATTGTGCTATTTCTTTTATGCACGCGTACTTCTATTATTTTGACGTATTCAATCAAACCGAAACAAATGTCTCACATTCTTTTTATAGCTCCTGCATATCGGTACTTTTAAAGTAATGTCAACCATGTATCAAATTTTGACATAAAAAATGACATAAAATGTGGTATAAAGATATACCAGATATATCACATTTTTTATAGCATTCGTACCTCAATGTATTCGGAGCACTATCAAATAGATACTAACATTTTGGTGAAATATTGCATGAGCACGAACAACATCGTGAAGCGTCAAACAGAAATTAATAATCTCTTTAGGTTCAAATGGATATCAATAACTTCATTAAGTGTTAAACAAATATCCATCTATTTTAGTACTGTGAGTATTGCTTTAAACTGTTTTGCCATTCAAAATTTATACCTAGTACCTACAATTTCAGTCACTACTATTCTATTTAATATTCTACTTATTAATTACCATTATCACATTTTTCTTATAATTACTTCTAGAAGTCAGACTATGACAATGATTAATAGTAACGACATTAAATTACATTGAGTTATAATAAAACTCAAATAATACCTCTTTACGTGACAAATAAAGAGAAAAAGAATATCAGTTAAATCGTCAATAATTTAAAAGTAAAGCAGAAACTTCAATTTCGTCACTTTCGATTTGCCTCTAGTTTCGTCTTGCACAATGATCTCCTAAAATATCTGCTGCACGTAATTGAATGCCCTGTATATAGGATGGCGCATTGCTAAGTGCTTGACTGAGAACCGGCCCAATTTCGCTTGCCTAATTTCAAGCCCGCGCTCCCTGCCGATGAGGATAGAATTTCGTCAGGCAGAAGAACGATCCAATACGTAATAAATAAAACAGGGCAACGTAAGTGCGGAACTAGCGAAGTTTATTCCCGGTGTTCCGTGGAGGTGGTGTAGTGATTATCACGATCAAGCAAGGGGACGTGAACGTGCGCACTTTAATCTCGTCGAAAATCCAATTAAACTACTTTGCGATTGCGGCGCGTCCTGGCACCATGTTGGTTTCCGACATCTACGAAATTCGTAACCCGCGCTGTAACTTGTTTGGCTCGGTCGCGCTTCCATCCTATTACCGTTGAAATATACGGCCATTCGAATGCTGGCTGCTCAGTTAACTGCTGCGAAATGTTATTTAAATCCTAATAACAACGTTACCGTCACTGATACTCCCTCTTCGTTTCGGTTCTAGCGACCAATATCATCCTAATTTTTCGTCGGAGGATAACAACTGTCCATTCAATTAACGAATCGCTAGCCGAGATATGAAGTTTTAACGTTAGATTCCTGGAATCCTTCACTTTCACAGATTTTAGACTTTATCTTTTATTTTGTACACATAAATAGTTATTCTGATTTTGATTTACGTATTAACATGAGCTCTTACGATATTAATTCATTTAGTTTCCACTATCTTTCTAATTCTTGGGTCCTCTATATACTATAGCTATTTTCCTAGATATATTCAAATAATAGTACACGATAAAGATACATAAATCTAATGTTAAATAAATTCGACACTCCTTATCGGAAGTAATATCAATATAAGCGAACACTGTTAACCGAAAAATCGTTAAATAGTTTGCAATTGAATAACAAAATTTTCAAATGTCGAAAACAAATTGAACTTCATTCTTCCATCGATAGTATCACTTTAACAACCCGTTACGTAGACAAGGCGAAACGATTTTCCATAGCATTCGCGCGCGCGGGATCAGCCGCGCGTAAGGAAAGCGAGTGCCGTGAGATGTGATTCACGAAACAATTATTCTATTTGCTCGACATAATCAAGAAATAACACAGGATGATGTAATGCGGAAAGGCAAGGAAAAAAGGAAAGCGTTGCAGAGTCTGGTACGGGGTGGTAGGAAAACACGAGAACCCCGACGAAAAGCACCGCGGGGCGATGCGCATATAGACGAGATTTAGAGATAGTCCCGGCCGAGGGTTTTCATTGCGAATTCAATAAAAGCTTCCGACAGATTATGCATGTCCCCTTTTCGCGTCGGGTTGCGCGCATCTCCCGCGGGCGGACTTAAAAACAAACTCTCGTTCCATTTCATTAACAACGTCGTACGCTTGGTTAATTCGTGTAAGAACGAAATCGCTCGTTTCGCAAAACGCGACAAGCCGGCACACGCGAAACTACCATGTATAATCTCAGTTGATCGTTTATTTTTGCCTGCAACAACGGCGAATGAAAAATTTCACGCGACCACTTATACAAATTAAAAATTTCTATCGGCTGCCTTTCCTCCGCCGCGCGTTCGTTGCCCTGTCGTTGTTTTCAGCTTTGTCTTGTGGCTCTCGAATTTCTACAATTATAAAATTACATTTAAGCTTTACAAAGTGTACAAAGAAACGAAGGAGGAAAAGCGTAACAATTTCTACCTCGCCGGCAAGGATTCTGCAGCGCCATTGAGCGCGCACCGCGAACGTGAATTTATGACATTACCGGGGGCGGAGGGCGCGGCGGTTGGTACGAGGAAGACGGGCGGGGAGGGAACCACCACGGAGCTTTCTGACCGATAAAAGAACGTTATACCTTTTCACGGAAAATGACAAAGGCCGCGGTGACGTTGAAAAATCTTTAAAATATAATTTCGCCCGGGTATTTACGGAGAAACATTTAAATGGGATCCGACGAGGGGTTGGCGGAACGGGTGGACGCGAAGTAACGTTGCGCGGGCGGCGTAAGAAGCATTTTTCATTTCCGTTCTTCGCGCGGCCCCGTTCCCTTCCGTCCGCCGGACTGACTTTCATTGATCTTTCTTTTTCTCTTTATTTACTAGCGGCCTCCGCCTGGAAAACTAACGCCCCGGTAGTTCGCTCGAGAACCGGAAGGTGCAAGGTAAACCCGCACTTCGCGGGTTAAGCGGCCGTAAGGAGACGCAGTAACGTTTGAAATTTCGAGGACCACGAGCTTCCGTGTTCATCCACCCCCACCCCCACTACCGCTCGGCCGCGTTGCGCGCCGCCGCCGCCGCCGTTTCGACACTCTATTCTTCTCGATTTAACCGCAATGCTTCCTCCTCTTGTGCCAGTTCGCCACGGAGCCACTTCGTTTTCTTTTTTTCTTTTTTCTCCTTTGGACGAACGACTCGCATCCGGCGGAGGGGAGAGAAAAACTCTGATTAAGTGGCTACTCGATCGAAGGATCGTTTACGCTCCCAACGATGATTGAATTTATAATGAAGCCCTTTGCGCGGAACGGCTCGCATACCGACGGACGGACGGTTTGCCCGTTTCTTTTCTTCCGGCTTCAAAGAGCTGAAATTCTATTAAAGGAATTACCGTACACTTCGGTGCATTTAATTTTTTTTCTTTTCCCGATGGGTTTTCCCTTCCCTTTTTTCCGTTTTTCTTATGTTTTTTTTTGTTGTTTTGCAAGGGGAGCTTTGCTCCTCGCCATCTTGACGTCGAGTGGGCTTGAGCGGATGAGTTCCTTTGAGACGAATTAGCCTGGAAATGTTGTATTGTGTAATGGATTCGGGATTATTGAGACGAGGATTGAGGAGTGTTCGATTTCGCTTTCTAGTGCGTTGGTTTTTGAAGCTGTGGACGGTTTGGTTATTTCAGGGTTTGTTATTTGCGGCTGCGGTTGTTTAGTGGATACTTCGTTTGGTAGAAAGTGGACTTTGATGTGGGTATCTTTTAATTTGAATTCGAACGAAGTAGTGCGGATGAGTTCGATACATTTAGTTACTTTTTTTACTTCTCTGTCTTTATTTTCTCTTGCTTGCGGATGTTTCGTTTACTTTCGATTTCAGTGTACATAGTATGCAATCAGAGGGGAAAGGGAAACGTCGTAATTAATATTTTGAGGCTGATGTTCTTCACTCGTTTTAGTGTGACGATATAAATTTCTTCAAAGGAAACGTTAAAAAATCTATTAAAGTAAACTTAATATTAATGCAAAATCTATTACTTGTAAAACTTCGTAATAATGTAATGTTCGTTTTCTTATAATTTGCACATTTCATATGTAGTGTCTTGATTTAATGATTGAATTAATTACATTATTTTTTAATAACGAGGAATATTTGCCTTTTCTTTAATATTCATCTTCAAATAGGGTTTAATCCTTCCTCTTGGGAAGTAATTTTTTTTTCGTTTACAGCAAAATGACTAAGTAATTTATAAACAAATTCCGATGCAAAGTGCAAATTTCATACAGTGGAATAATTTTCTTCTTTTTTTCTGGAAATTCCGATTTCTGTCTGTACGCTGTTCTTCTTAACCTCTCGCCTTGCGATTCCTTTGACTATTTCTCGTGCCAGTAGTTACTTTATTGTTCATAACTTCTTATAATAAAAAGAAATTACAGTCAATCATGAAAGTCGACGTAAGCTTGTGTAGTTATAAATATTCGTCAAATTTCTGTATTTAAAATGTAGAGATGTGTATGTAGATTTCCACGACTGATTGTATACGTTCCTTGGTATGTACTGATTATAAATATTGACGAATATAAATTATTATTTCACTGTGTGTTATAAGGCTGAATAATATTTGAATTTATTACATTCAGTGTTGTATTCAATATTATTAGACAAACAGTTGTGGCGGTCTACGCGGCCAGCCACTACTTCTTTGCAGCATTTTTACCTTCACCACACAGTTAATAGCATAAACTTTTCCAATTTTTCAATCTTTATTTAAATCTCTTTAAAATTTTAATTTTAATACCTTATACCCTCAAAAATTCAAAAGTTTTACGCTGTTATAAGGAAACTTGTTAGAAGAATTATTTAATATTTTAATAAAATCCTTTAATACTAATTCTTTATGTTCAATTTAATATTCAAAAAATTTTGAAATATTAACTTCTATTTGTCTAGCATTGCCAGGTTCACTTTTTATGAATGTAGAACAAAATTAATTATTAGGTGTCGGTTAGTTCTGAAGATCGCAATGACAAACTAAGAACCTTGTGAGAGTTATTCTCACAACCTAATACAATATTCGTATTAATATTATCCAATTGGAGTCGTGATTTGGAACAATTAAACAATCGTATTATATCCTTTCGTACCTTTGATATTTTAGAGCTTTATCTAACAATGAGTAACCTAAAATCCTTCAGTGAATATAGAAACTTTCAAGGAACTGTAGGAGCTATTCATTCCAGAAAACCTCAGAAGGTTCTAAAAATCCGTTAAAAGACTTCCGGGCCCCTTCAAGAAAACATGGAAGCTACGAGGAAGTCCTGTTTACCCATGAAGGCTGTATATGGACTTCTAAAGAGTTCTCGGTAAATTTGGAAAATCTTAAGGAATTCTTCTTACTGGTTATCGTTGTTCTGTGCCAAAAATCTGTTTTGGAACGTGGAAACTCTCGGAGTACTTTCAGTATTTTTCAAGTTATCCAGAAACATTTTCGAGCTTTCCAAGTGTATCTTAATGATACTTCAAAAACATTGTTATAATACAAACACGGATAGAATCAATTTTCAATAAAAAAGAATCAATCAATTCGTACTATCTATCACAAAATAATTCAAACCATAGGTACTAAATATGGATACTAAAATAATTTCACATTAATATCCAATCAATTCATATTAATACTATAAGATAATACAATATTTAAGTAACCCTTTGATGAAACTAAATATTCGATATCATTTTTGCAAGTCTGCAAGTACTCGGTAACAAGGAAGATTTATGATGTAGACGTGGACAATTTAATGAAGAAATAATACGAACCGGAAACAAGCGAGCCATGCGAATCCTCGCTTCATTTAGTTCTTAATAAACTTTAACCCTGTTTATTCTGTACCAGTTTTCCAGGGAGTAATACACGTGACCGTATATATATATATAGGGTGACAGTCTATTTCGTTGGCAGACGAGCCAATGGCCAGGCCATTGGAATATCCTTGCCTTCGTTATTCGTGACTCGTGGAACCTTGATGGATCGGGCCGTGATCGATCGCCACGGAAAAGTATACGCCGAGAAGAGTCGCGGAAGAGAGGACGCGGCAGCGGAGAAGGACGGGAGGAGGCACATTTCAAATACGTGATCGATGCGTGCATTCAGCTCGCGCCCCAGACTGCTACGAAAAGTTTTGAGATACATAACGTCTGCAACGAATGCACGATGGACAGATTTACGAGGCTGCATGCACGCATGCATTTCACCTTATTTACTCGACGCGAGTTGTTGACGAGGAATGCATTCGAAAAGAATAACCGTGTAGGAATCAGTTCCTTCTTCGAGGTATATTTTGATCTGAATCCGTGACATTTCTTAGTTCTTTTTAAACGATTTAATGCAGCTGAATAAATCCTGAAAAAAGGGATGGAAAATGTTAGAGTAGGATAGGGTGTTTAACCCCTCGTGCTATGATTTCTTTTTTAACTGTGGTAGATACAGCTATTTTGCATTATTAATAATTTGTTGGAAAAGAGAATAATTCCGGGCATTTTCTGTGGTTATGTTTGTGTTCAAGTATAATAATTGATAACAGAGGAATAGTTAACTTGAATTCTAATTAATAAATTAGTTTGTTAAATTGTGCTTCATATCTTCGTCGCGAGTCTGAAACGATATTATAAGATGTGGGCAGATAAACGTAAATTTATGTATTTCTTCCTATGCAGTAGTAGTAAAATTTTACATCATGTCGTTTTGAAGAAGAAGGCTTGGATTAAATAACTAATGATTAAACAGTAGATAATAATTTCTTTGCACAAATAATTGAAAAATATTCCATGGAATCCCTGTATACTGGCAACGTTGCAGGAATTCTTCTTCTACCTATACAAATGGAAAAGAATGTTTGATATTAAGGTTGATTTAGTTCGCAGAAGACACAGCTGCTGAAAGCCAATATTTTGAACACTCAAATTAGAAATTCGAATGAGGAGATGTAAATTCCTGAGCTGTTACTTGTGTCACTAGGAGTTGAATGCTTTTCTTCTCAACCCACGACCTTAATCATTCTTATTCCTATAGAATCGGTTTAATTTTTATGACTAATTATTAATTATAAAAAAATATTCTATTTCGTGTGTACTTTAAAACAATATCAAAGATTTTTCATACAGTCATGTCAAACAAACAAAAAATCGTATAATTCGTTATACAACCTATGAAGTTTCATAATTCAAGATTTAAATTCAATTTACATAATATTCCAGCACATTTTCACCAATATTAAATAATCACAAAGAAAAACGTAAGATCGAACAGAGTAACAGCGTGCAACATTTCCCGCCGTACCATCGAAGAAACCCACGCCCGTGCTGAGGGAAATGTTTTCTAATGGATAATGTATGCCAGGTTCGTTTAAATAAAAAAGATGAAAGCACTCAATATGCAAATCAGACTATCCGTTTTGTTAATGCAAATATGTAAATGGCCGGGCCGGCGTTGTTTACGGCTCGCTGCTGCATTCTGCAGGCGTTCGAGAGAAAAATCGAGAGCGAACGATGATGTACCGTGAAGGTCCGTAAAGAGATCGTGAGACCGAATAATCGAGTCTTTTCTTCCGTCACCCGCGTCCTTCTTCTCTTTTCCCTCATCATCCACCCCTTTTTAATCGTGTAGCATTAAATAGTCAGCTAATACTGCGCGCAAACTCGTTCAAACGTGTTCTTCTCATTCGGACAGAAGCTTTCTTTGGATTTCTTTTATAATTACTGAACAGATATAATTGCTTCTCCAAGACACTCTTAACTTCTCGAAAACTCTGATACCGTCCGCCTTTATTCTTCTTTTTATTATTTAATCATCATTCATGCTATTTTCTAGAATTAAAAATAAGTATAAAATCTATTGGAAAATCTAAATTATCAATAAATGATGGTAATATCTGTCGCACAGAAATAAGATTCTGAAAGCATTGAAAGAAACTGAAAATCGAGTGCCAGCCCTGAAGGGTTAAAGGAATTGATAGAATACAAAAGCTAAAACGCGAGTACATCGCGTTCGGATAAATAATTCGAATAAATAATTTTTTGTGGTTCCATAAAAAAGTAATAGTTAATCGATTCGACTGCTCGGCCGTTCGAGCGCGAAAGTAAACAAACGCGCGTCACTTGTCGACACGCCGGGTCCGATCGCTGTGAATTCGCGACGATATTTAAACATTCCGTGGTGAATGAGTCACTCGATACGCAACACGGCGATATCATCGTTCTGACACAGACGTTTCCAATATTTGTCGACTCTCTAACGTGCTTTCAAAGGAAATACACCGGGGCAGCACGCGGGGACACACTTAGTTGCTCCTTTCGCAGAAATGCAGAAGTTATCTCTTACGAGAACGTATCCAGCGAGATCTATTTTTCTTTCGCCGCAGAAACAGAACGTTCCTGCCGTTCCAGCTAACACAAAGGAAAGGAGAACGATAATTTCACGATTCCCGATAGCACAGAGCCGCTGAGGCTTTCGTAAAAATCTTTTGGTAACTTGAAATTACTCGACCGAAGTTCCCTTTCTTCGCTGGCTCAACTTAAATTACTTGGTCGCGTGCTTTTAGTGTAATACGTAAACTGTTTTGTGAAATATTAATTTCTAATTATCTTAGGAAACGCTTTGTTCAACATGGATTCAGCATATATAGATTTCTTGCTTTAGAGAGGAATTAAATGGTAATTAAGATTACCGTTATTCGAAAATACATTTCTTAGTTTCTCGAGTGTTTTGAATTTCAATTATGCGACAATTCTTGGAATTATACATTATTCTTATTACCACTTCGTTAGAGTGCAAACAAGTGCGCAGAATAAAATGTTCAATTTCATCATATAAATTTTACATACACGTATACGGTATTGATATAGAGATCGCTTTCAATGTCATAAACGGATTACAAAAAGGAAATCTATATTTATCAGACTACAAACCAATCTTGTTTTACCTAATTTCTTCACTAAACTATCAGCACTAGTTCTATGAAGTCGCTACACAAATACCATTGTAACCAATGAAATTTCTATTCAATCCTTTGTTCATCATTAGAAAAACAATCTGTATTTTACAACTGAAGGAAATTTGAAGACGGTCGCGTATCCAGGGACATCGGCCGGCGATTACGTTATTTTCTCGGCTGGGTTTTTAGGACGTTCGAAGTGTTCTTGAAACTAAACGCAGGTTCGGACAAAATTGGAGCGTTTCCGTGGCGTCGGAGGCTGGAGCAGTCGAAAGATTCGGCCGTGTGGAAAGACATTCTGGCAAAAGCTCGGCCGCAGAAACGAGCCACGCTTATACGGAAGCCAGAGAGGAAACCGCGTTAATGAAATTGCCGGGGCAAACATGAACGTAATCCAAAACCGCTGATACAATATTTAATTGAATATTTAATTGAATTCTTAGTGAGCGTAACCACCGAGCCGCTGCCAGTTTTCGCCCGTTTGCTTATTCCGGAAACGTATTGCGGACGTCCTGCCTCCAATGATACGATATTATCGCGGCGCTATTACCAAAATCAAACCGCTCATCAACGTCGACTTTGTTAAATAAATGGGACGCGATTGCCGTGAAAACTACACCCGTAACGTTGCATTTCTGATTTATAGATTTTTTTTTCTCATTCGTCGACGGTTTAACACGTTGACTGCAACTGTGGTCACCGATGATCGGAGCTTCTAAGTTACTGTAGAATAATACAGATTTTGAAACGACGTAGAATTAAGTGATTGACATTCTTCTGAAAAGAGTACAAAAATCAGAAAACACGTAGAAATTATCGTTCGACTTTTGGGCTTCAAACACGTTTTTTTTTAAACAGTTCGTAGCACGAGAAAACTATACGTTTTAATACAAAAGTTGCTTTTGAGAAAAATTCATTGATTAATAAGCTAAAGAATAGCAAAACAGTCCATGTTCCGCCATTCGCAAAAACGCTTTTATACCATATTTTCTATTTGTCAAATACCGCAGTTATTAAAAGAATGTTTCCTTTTACTTCCACTCGGCAGTATTTTATTGGTCGCGTTAAAACAAATTTCCCCCGTATTTCTCTATTATTCCACGTAAAATTTATTTAAAAATGTACATTGTTATATCATCGAAGGGCTTATATCAACGCGAATAAAAGCTGAAGTTATTCTCGCGTCTACGGAAGAACAAGCATAAACGAGGTAACGTGTTTGGTTTGCCTTTAACAAAAATACACCCTCCATTTATCTGTTTCGCTTGGTATCACGACGAGGTACCGTTTCCGCTTCCAAAAACTTCTTTCAATTATGTCACAGAGAAGCCCGTACCCGCGCGGAATATCGAAAACACGCGCGGAGGCGGTGGATCGTGGTCGCTTTATTTTCCAACATTTGCAAAGGTAAATCGACGGAATATTCGAGATAAATCTTTGATGAACGTGGGTCACGTCCTTCCGTCTCAGCACGCAGCGCGCACATAATCGCAAGATTTTCACCTTGCTGAATACAGATGAATCTGTCAGCGTATTTTCTTACATTCTATCTCACGCGCGGCTGTTCAACGGCTTCGCCCGGCAGCTCCCCTGAACTTTGAATTTTCCTCGGTGCCGTGCACGCGAGCGCGCGCCGTTATGATTTCTTAAATTTCTTGCCGGTCCGAAGAAACATGTCCTGGTTGGCCCCGTCGCGTCGAAGTCATAAATCCGTGACAATATCGTTCCCGTTCCTCCGATCTCCATTATTAATGAACCCTTCGCTGCGCTCTTTAGAACTTCCCGGAGGTATTACGGAAAACCTGACTGATCTATCAATACGAATCGTCCTTCAAAGGACAACCGACGGACCCACAGCTCACCCCGTCCGTGCCCCGTCCCTCGCTGCCCAACCCCTTTATTAAATTTCTAATAATGGAAATAATTGTTATTGAGATTGAGCCTCGGAGGATGATATTCAGTTCTACTGGTCCATGAACGGCGGACCAATGGCGGAGGAAGGAATGATCCGAGGGTGAATGGCGGGAAGACATAGACCTCGATAATTTCATTTAGTGCCTGCTGTGTTCTTGTCTTCGACGCGAGCCGTCCTGTCTTGCACATTAAGGCATCCATTTCTATTATCGTGTTTGTTGCGAGCAATTAAGACATATTAATGAGACCCTCGCCGCCCCCTACTTTTGAAGGAATTTCGTGCGGTCGGTACTCCAGGCACGTTTGGAACACTGTTCCTTTTCAAGAGAGGGATTAGATGTCAGTTCATTGTGATGTTATGGAAATTCAAAGTTTTGTTTGGTTTCGATTGTTTAATGTCTGGTAATTATCGAAATATTCGTTGTAGATATATTATTTTCCTTGCGAATTGGTTGAATATCTGGTATTATCTTGAATGTTGGTAGTTTATGGAAGAATATGGCATCTATGATAATATGAGAATGTTTCTTGTTGTTCATGGGATTATTATATGGTTTTCCAATTTCCAAATCTTGGAAGACTTCACAGAATACGATACTAAAATAATTCTCATCGATATTAAATAATCCACTTAATACAAAGAAATCCTTTTCGAAAGGAACATCTACTTTGCATTACAGGGCAATAGACGGAAGCGGCCGCGATGCAAAAAATTCGAATACAATAAAGCAGCTTGATATCATAATCGATCGTATTTATTCAGACATCTAAAATAATCGCCCCGATAAACTCGAAGCATTCTTATTTATCTGCGAAATAAGTCTGTTGTTTGGACAGATCGTCGGGGAATCAATACTTTCATAAGGAAAGATCAAAAGAATAACCAGAGTTGATTGTTCGAAGAAACTTACTCGATTCAATTTAAACTCCATCGGGTGCCGCTGTCAATTCGAGCTGGTCAAATTTACATTGACATAACGAGGGTTGCGTTTAGAACAGCCCGCCTCCGAAACGGGAAAGTCTCTTTCCCTCCGCGGCCGTCACCTTTGAGTCCCTCTTACTTCCTTAAAAAGCACAAACGAGCTTGCGATAGTTCAAAGGGGGGCCGAGATATAAAATAAACTGTCTCAGTGCCACGGGTTTGTTATTTCTGCATTACCCGGCGAAAGAGAAAACTATGTTGGTTGCAGGTTTGTTTGCCGTGCCGGGACAGATTGTCGTCTTGTGTAAATCGTGGTACACCCTTCGATCCCATTAGTCGCAAGCGCCGGGTACTCTTTGTGCCTCGAATATTCTTCGATTTTCTTAGACTCGTGTTACGGGGTCGAATAACGACGGAGGACGGCCTGCTATAAGAGAAGAGGAAAATGTGCTCGTAATCCCTGAACACTTACAAACAAGACGATATAAACAGGGAAATGCTCGTCTCACAATCGTATACCGTGTCACGAGTTATGTTTTTTTTTTTATTTGAAATGTCATTTTGTAGAAGGTGGAAGGATGGAGGAGCGTGTTTAGTGGCGAATTAAATGATTCCAAAAGTTACGGATTATATTAACCAGTTAATTGCGTTTGACAAGTATATATATAATCTTAACTATAATCGACAGACATACTTTGTTATTAATAATTTATTGAGAAAAAGAAACAACCTAGGCACATTATACATTCATCTCTCCTCTAAAGCATAATAATTAATAACAGAAGAATAATATTTATATTTATTATAAGGCGAGGGGTTAAAGCTTGAAATGATACTAATTCTTTAAACGATGAATTATTTACTTTTTCAGATAAACATGTAATTCTTCTTTGTGTTGCTTTGGTTTTTCATTAAAATATATCCTAGGTACATTCGCCCTGCGTTTGACGAGTTCACACTTCATTTTATAGTTTTATTGCGTACAAAACGAGAGATTTTTTAAACTAAGTTTCATAGTTAACAGATTAACTGGATATATTCTACTTATCGAAGTTCGGAGACGCGGAAATGGCTATTTCGAAAAACGTTTGTTTGTGAAGGCGGCAATCTTGCGGTTTCTCGAATCGAGGAAAATTGGCTCGGGTCTACGCAGGTCATACTTTGTGACCTGTCCTATGTGCACTCCTCTCTTTATTTTTACAAAATGACTATAATTTTAAGCTACGTTGTTTGTAGTTTATATGTGGGTTGCTGCGAAAGTTTCAGAAATGTAGAAGAAAAGACACGAATAAGTTCGAGCTAATGATTCTATTGTTTTTCGAAACATACTCCTTCAACATTAATGCATTTTCAATTGTGCAATGTCAGTATTTTCTAATCTTCAAAATGTAAAATTTTACGAAAATTACATGAATTCCGGGGTTGAAAGATTGTTGAAACTTTTGCAGCAACCTACGTAGAATTGTGAGAATTAAAACCTTTTAAAGTCGAAAACTTTTTCATTTAAAAATGTGGATGAATGTTAGACCCTATTTTTTAACATGTTTTTTAATGAAAATCAGTAACCAGATTAAAAAATCAGGTGTAACACTGGAATTAAACATTAAAATCCGAATACGTAACGAAGCTGATAACGAATTTCATTGAAATTAATATTTAATCGATTCAATTTTCCGTTGGCTACAATTTAATAAATAATATGGAACGCACGACACCCATATTATATTATTTTCGCTCATATATTAAACATAATGTAACGCATTAAATACGAATAACTGTTCCGTTTGGCTTGTCTCGCGGATAGTGGGCAAATTTTTTGTATTGAAAAACGGAATGAATTTGATTAACAATCTCGAATCCTACATTTTGTTTCGGGGGATCAATCATTCCGAAGCACTGACGAACCGTTAATGAACATAATTTCATAACGGAAACGAATGTGTTCGTTGTGAAACATTGATATCTAAAGGAAGCTTCTGAAATTCGAAAAATGTTCCCTCGATTTTTCAAAATGGCGTAGCAGATATATTGCCCCGATCATGTTGCAATTACTACGTGGTTCGGCAAACCGATGGAAAAGAAAACGAAAAGCTTCGGGTCTACCACGAAGGGCTGACCACTGGATGAATGGTCCTCTTAATTTCTCCAATAATGGCTCGAGCAGTAGCTAGGGTCGGCTGTTTATCAAGACTACGATAGCTATATAGGCCGCGAGTCCTTCTACACGAGCTTCTCGCACGAATGCGCGTGGTTTCCTATCGAGTGAAACCAAGGGAAAATAGAAAAATTATGAAAAAGGAAGGAAAATGGAGCAGAAGACAAAGAAACTAATTACTCAGCGTTGTTCTTATCGAAATTTCACAGACTCGTTGTATTTTTTAAAAGTATTGTTACTTGGATTTCAACTATCTTAGTAGAAAATACTTTCATACAAAATATAAAAAATTACATACAAAATGAATTGAAAATTTAAAAAATTAAATCTTTCTAAATGTGAGTAATATTCGCAGTAGTTGTGTTTCTTTCGTCAATAAATGAACTTATTAAAAATGTGAAATTGTAGAAATATAATTCTATGGTTATAATTCATTTTCAAATGACTATTGTTGCAAAATTATGTCATTGCAAAATCTCATGTTTCTGTTGTTTATAGAACATAGAATGAAAATAACATTGTTTATCAAATGCTTTTATAATTCCTAAGATCAAACGAGGAATTTGGAGTGAACGGTGGCTGGAGGTAAATTTTCTCGGTAACAACGCTTTCTTTTTAGTTATTCATTTCGACCTGGCTCTCCCGGCTTAAATCTTCGTACGCATTTATGCGAACCGCGAAACATAATAATCCTCTTACGATGGCGTGACTTCATTAAGCATTCAGTGTTCAGCGGAGAAGCTAAGCGGAAGACGGGGCCGAATGTAAACCACGTCGATGGATTACTACTAGGATACGTTGAAATACTTTATTTTTAATTAACGGATGCTTATTCTTAACCAGCTGGATTTAAAACGACAACGAGAAATGAGATAAAAGTTCAATAACTTCTAGCACAAGAATATTTATCGATTGAAAATGTGCGATCAGAGTATTCTTAATGTGAACCTCGGTTTTCAATCTACATAACAATTAACAAACCATATGTTTTATTTTCATCTCTTATTATTTTTTGACATTCTTTTATAAAACCTTTAGTAATATTTTCAAAACTATCTGAAATCTAATTCTTTGTTGGCCTATATTTTTGCTAATCCTATGAAGTCCACTTTAATTGGATAGTCCAAAAACTAGCAAAGACAAAATCAAACGTTAAATTAATTAAATTAAATCTTTCAATCTCCATCTTAGCAATGAATTGAGATCCGATTTCAATAATTGTTTCACTAGTTAAATGAATGAAATCAGTATTAGAGAATACAATAAAATTATTCCAGAGAAACGTTCCTTGAGATTGATTTATGAACCCGCACGAACTTTTCCCTCTACCTAATACACATATATACTCTGCTTCCAAACTGTTTATAGTTACTACAAAACAGTACGCATCAGAAGAAAACTACTTCGAATACTAACAAACTATCTCACGAGAAATATTGGATCTACACTAAATTATTAACGACATGTTTCGTTTATTCAACTAAAAACCCTCAGAATTTACGCAGGAAACCAAAGTAACATTTGATTCATCGGCAGCTCCAAAACAATCCTTGTGTTTGTACATAAGTATCGCGAAACGGATCGCGAACGGGGTCGAAAGACGGCTGGAAAATTGAGGCGATCGTGTGCATACCCATCTCCTCAGGGCTATTGTTTCATTGGCATTGCAGATGACAAATCGCGAGCAGCATACAGTGAAGTCCGAGATCACGGTAAACACAGGTTGCGGCGCGCCATTAGCTGGTTAGAGAGGGATTCCGTGTTGCTCCATTCTAATCAACCGACGCCGGCATCGGCAAGCATCGGTGGCGTCGCCGGCGCGCCAATCAATTGCACACCCTGAAATATCCCTAGTGGCACCCTCCATCGCCCTTCGTGCTCTCATTCCGTCTACTCTTCCTTTATCTCCGCCCCGCGCCCCCGTTCCCTCCCTTGCGGCACTGTTTTACCCCCCAGAGGATTAGCTAATGGTCCATCCGCTGTTTTATCGGACAGATTCGCACCGCTCCAGGGCTGAAGGACGTGAAACGTCCTGTGAAAGGACATGGAACGAACGGAAAATCCAGAGCCACCAAAACCCCCTACGACGGACCCTTTGCTCTACCTTCTTCCCTTCGCGCCTACTCTCATCTTTTTCATGATTTTTCGTTTCTTTCCTGCGTCTTTTCTTTCGGTACAGCTTTCGATAATACTTCTTCTGGGAAATTCGATCGTTTAGATGTGTATTTTTTTGTATCTTGTTCGTTACACTTGTTTTTCTGCAGTTTCGTTGATGTTCATTATTGTAGTGTAATGAAGTTGATGAAAGCTACCCTCGATAGTCGTCAAAAGAAAAAACTTTTGGTAGATGCGAAGAATGGTTGAAAATTGTTTTTAAAACTTCTTTGCCTGGTGCACTTACCAAATTCTGAATTATAATTTAGTGGCATATAAATTTACCTTAATCTATTTTCATAGCAGCTATTATTTATAAAGACTTTTATTCTCTTCCTTATGTTACTACTGTACATTCAATTCCACAAATTTGTACATAAACGATTCTATAAAAAATGGGAGACGATACAAATCGCATCTTTCTCATTTGCAACACGACCTATCACAGATAGAAAACAGGAAAATTTATGAAAATTGTTGGTTTTATAAATAATAAATCATGAACAACTGTGTACACTAACTTGTTTTATAAATACTGTCATGGAGATTGAGATCCGTTTTTCTTTTTAATTGATTATGGTTTTATCCAGTCGCATCCATGGATGGCTTTCATTGTCAATTCTATTTTTAATAAAAATCAATGATATTCTCATCATATAACTTTTGTTATCTTCAAGAACATTTAATGAACTGAAACGGAAGTCTAATTATGTAATTCGAAGATTGATGAAATAAACAAATATCGTAGAAGGCACCGTATCAAATGCATTCTCAGCGACTCAGCGATTTGATCCTTTGACCGAAGGAAATTTACTAACGTACCGGTTTATGTATTCTGTCCGCGTCACGTGCGGCTCATTGGAAGAGGAGCGAAGAGAAGAGGCAGGGACAGGCGGGAGGAGAGATAGCCAGTTGGATTGAAGAAACGGAGGCTGAGAGCGAGATTTCAATGGCAAGCAAATAGCACGAAGCGCGGCCAATGGGCTTTCCCTTTGATTAAATGTAAATTGTGCGGGAAACGCGATTAGCACCGCCGACACTCTGACTGCAATCTTCAATCGTTCTACCTATGGCTTCCGTGCTTCTTTTTGCGCACGGCGCGGGCGTCGATGTGAATTTAAAACAGCCGCGCAAAGAAACGTTTAACTTTCTACGTGCTTAGGCCAAATTATTTCTACACCCGGAAAGTCGTTATTACGTTTAACGGCGAGTACGTAACGCGTTACTAATACGAACTAAGGATTGTGTAACACCGAGACTACCACACGGTTCAGAATGACCCGTTCTTGATTTCTTCTTTTTACAATTATTAAAAAGATAATAGACGTTCCTCCCTGAAATTATTAACAAAATTGATTTAGCAATACGCAAACCGAATTGTAGACCGATTAAGATATCAATAGATGCACATTTGGAGTTTCTACAGAGGAATTTCAAAAAGTTAATTTAACTGCTTGGTAGTTTTTGTGTTGATACTAGATTTGCGGACATTTACTGTACAGCTTATTCTATTGTTTTTAGGAAAACGATTTTCGTTAATTTAGATTTTGAGAAGTAGACAATTGGGGTGCATATTGGCGTATCTGTATCAATTAAAATCGACTCAAATATTTACCAAATAATGTTTCATAAAAGTTAATATGTGTTAAATTGGCTCGTTTCGTAAATCTAGCGTTGAGCGAGGTTTAATCAGAAAATAGTAGTCAACTGTAAATTGTATAATGGTACTATTAAGTTCTGTGTTGTTGCTGTTTGTTTAATTTACACTCTTTATGATAATATGATTAGCCTCTTATAGTGTTGCTTATTCCACGTTGTTCTATATACAGGGTGTCTAGTTAGCTAATGATTCAACTGCCAAGATGTGATTATGTATGAAGGAATGGATTTGTGGGATTGAGTACAAATTTGTCATTTGCAATTTTGCTCTAAAATATCTATTTTCATAGAATAAAAAGTGTATATTAGTAAAAATGATTGTATTTTCATTTTATTTTTGTCAAAGGGAATTTTTTATTATTATTGCAATTCAAATTTCGTACATTTATTTTAATATGCTTGATAATTAATCTTCGTGCATTACGTATTACACACATGACACTTGTAATTTTTTATCAAACTTTATTTTAATAGTCACATTTTTCATAAAGCCTCTTTTAGCATTGCGTAGCCTGAACGTTGGTTTCACGCGTGTAGTTTGCGTGTTCAGTTTTATGTAACATGTATTGCATTGTTTGCACGTATAATGCCCAGATTTATTGCAAATACATGTTGGCATTCCTGACAAAAACGGGAATCGGAAATTTAAGGGGTGCAAGTCTCAGAATTTAACGCACAGAAACACGGTTAATATCCAGAAGCGTTACCAGGCGCTCCACGGTGTTCGATTAAAACTTCCTTACAGTCAGGAAGTGTGCTCCTCAAGATTGTAGACTTTACTGAGGACTCAGCAAAAATTTACATTTAAATTGTATTTTGTATCGCATACAAGAAGAATCATTGATTAGATAGAAGCTCATACTTCTTACACGAAGAAAAATAAAATTCCCTAATATTTTTTTAACAGAAGTATTTACGGACTCTGACGGTTACTTTCAATAATCATTAAAATAAGCGGTTAATATTCCTATTTCTGTTATTACTTTTAACTTTTTAAAAAATTGATTCAAAACATGTACTTAACGGTGAATCGCAAATCCTACCAACAAATATGACTGCGACGTTAACGAAATGATAATAAAATTTATTTATTATACATATAATTTGTTGTTTAATTCTTTTTAATTCGATTCTGAACTTTCCAGGTTTTAATGCTATTATGCCAGCTTCGCACTAAATTAACTGATAAATGACAACTGTATTTTTCATGAACATTAAAAAGTCTATTGAATTCTACAATGAAAGTGCCATATAGTTTCTTAAGTAAGAAATACTTGTAAATCCAATAACACGCATTCGAATCATTTTTTCCATTCCGGACCTTATATTACCTCGATAGCTATTGTACCGTTCATGCTTGAATTATTCTTGACACGCATTTCCACGCGATATAAAGAAATACTTATCATTTCATTCAGGAAGTTACAGATCACCTTAGATTCTCAACAAATATTTCAAACGTAAAAAGCTACACTGTTATATTCTTACATAAAAGAAAACAATAAACCTTTCTGTTTCATTCATACGCACAGTTGCCGCTAATAGGAAGCCCGGAGACCCCACGGACACCCGGTACAACGATAATTATTCGTGATGGTAATTGTAAGTTTTGTTCGCAGGCTATTGGTTTTATAACTCCGTTGAGTTATACCGGATCTCATCGAATGCGTCTCGTTATAACTTACACAGCAGCGCCCGTGCACACCCAATTATTCCGAACGGACGATAATTAACTGTCCGGAGAAGAAACAGCGGCGCTTAATGAAGAATTAAATTTTCTTATCGCGTGCACCCTGTAATTCTCTGCTTTAATCACGCCTGACGAATCCTTCTCCGAAGAAAGTTCATTCTTGAATTGAATCGATGTATCTCGTTAGTCGGGACGAACCAGAGCTTGAAATCGACGAGGAAACCCGGGCTCGATGAAAAGAGAGGTAGAAAGCCGACGGAGTCAACTGTTCGAAAAGGGTCCTTCCTTCCTTCCTACGGAATAATAAAGTGTCCTTTGCGATGCATTGGGAAACTTCCCCACTCCTTCTATCTACTACCTCCCCCCCCCCTCAGAATTAGTTAAATGGACGACTTTCGGCCTGCTCGTTTCCTTGCTCGATCGGCTCATCGCGGGAAGAATTGCACTCATGCCCTCTGCCAGCTTCTCTCATTAAGCTGTCCCCGTTCACGTCCGCGTGTTCAAGTGGGATTTCAACTTTGATTCGACCCTCTTTCGGGGATTCTATAATCATATTTAATGAAACTTATACGAATAAGAAATACGTAAAATTAGAAAACAGACGCATAGCGGATCATTAGTAATTTAACGCTAGACCTACACCGAGCAGTCAAACAGACTTTTTGAAATTGCTTTAGAGGAACTTCTAAGTGCATGCAGTGGAATTTCGATTGATCCGCAATTCGGTTTGAGTATTGGTAAATTAGTTTCTTTGGTAACTTCTTCGGGAATCATCTGCTATCTTTTCAGTAATAGTAGAAAAGAGAAATTAGGGATGGATCATTTTGACCTGCCTGGTAGTTTGGGCGTTAAAAATCTCTGACACACTTAAATCGATCACCTATGGATGTAATATAATTGTTTTAGTGCAGAAAGAAACAGAATGTTGTGTTCATTGTAGGTTTATGTTTATTGTAAATATTTACTGACAAAAATTGTTTCCATTTAAATTTGAAGTCCAATTTTCATGTTTACGAAGAGACTAGACTGTTACAATGTTACTGAGAACCTGATACGGTCACTACTTTATATGATGAGCCTGTTCTATCTAAAAGGATTATTCATTAAATAAACAATTTTATTAATTTCCCTTAAGAAAAAATATGATATAGAACATATAAATCATAAATCTTCTATAATATCTACAACGTTTAGGATGTGAAAGTATTAAATCTGTTTCTGAACGTCTCAGATACTTCTAATTAAGATATATAAATAATACGTATATTCTTTTGTCCAAGAAAATTAACAGTAACCTTGAAAAGTTCTTAGCAGTTCTACCTGGTATGAGATCTTTAAGTTCAATGACGCAACCAGTATAAGGGACAGAAATCTTGTATAAAATTTATTCTTCAGTTTATTAAAATGAACCATCGACGAGGCTCGCTTCATCATGGTATCGAGGTAATTAAAAGTCGGCTGGAGGTGCTTTCGAAAGAAGTTTGAACAAATTCATCCCCGTAGGAGGTCGGGGTTAATTCATTTTTAATAAACGAGACGCGGAAATTTTTTAAGTACATTTTCCTCGCGGGAAGTCGACTCGTTTCTTTTCACTGGGATAGGATGATGCCTTCGACTTTTCAAGAACGCGCGTTACTAAATCATTATTACGTAAGAGCGCGTAATTTAATGCAACCTTCACGCTCGATAAATGGAGAAACCTGTCGGTACTTTCACTGTATGTAATACGATGCAGGAACTGCGTTCGATTTCAAATTATATCGTAACCAATGAAGATTACTTCCCATTGTTGGTAATTATCAATGGTTAATGAAATAAACTCTTAACCGTTATGTATGGATGTGAATTTAATCTTTCAATGTTAAACATTCTTGTTTGTAGCAACTAATAAAAAAATCTATTGTATTTATTTGTTTTTATTCATTTGAATATCTCTACATAAGAATAGTATCGGCTATATAACGAAAATTTTACTGGTTTCAATCTTCTTTTAATCTTAATATACCCTTTAGTGTAATAATTTACGTTTCAAATATCATAGAATATGTAATTCTCCATGTTTATAAATTTTCAAGACTGATTAAAATTTAAATCAATTGACATATATAAAAAGATAATCAATGAATTAATTTGGAAATAAATAGAAATAACATATGAAATAAATAAGATTGTCAATTCTTAAAGATTGCTTAATTATTTAATTATTAATTTCAGTCCACAAAGGAGACAGATTCAAGTATAAAATCATTAATTCCGAAGAAAGCTGAAACGATAATGAATACCCTCCTGACAAAGAGCATAGAATCTTTTTCTCAAATTGCCGGCGGAAACACAATCCCTGCTTGTTATTCAAAATATTAAGTTTCACGGTACGCCTGTTATTCAAACTTTTCCAATCCTATTTGCGCGCAACTTCCAGCTCGTCTGCGCCGTTACAGCTTCATTAAAGGCTAATATACAACAACGAAGCGACTCAAAAATTGAATCTTCCAATGCCGCATTAAACCGCATTATTTTCAAATTCCCGATTATTTCTCCTGCTGGAAAGCTTCCTAACGAGCCATCGATTTTCTGTGAACCTTAAACGGATTAACTCCCGATGACACTTCAAAAATCGAGAACGTTTCTTTATCCGTAACTAAATACTACCTAAGAAGATATGAAGGAAATCATGTATTTAATAGGCGAGACTCGTTAATGAAGCAAGCTTTAGAATTTTCCGGAGTATAAAGTTCAACCAATTGCTCGGTTCAAATATTATCAGTTATTATCGGTTTCATAATTAACAGATAACGAAGTGCTCCTCGATTGATAATAAGCGTTTATCAATCTCCTATATTAATTATACAATTAATGCATTTATATCTTACTTATATATAAACTATACAATAAGGAAATGAAATTTGAAATTAGTCAAAATAATATTTTAGGAAAATAGCATTATTTGTTCTCTGGGCGTTACAATGGGTGAGCGACGATAGATGTATAACAACGTCTTTGTGTCGACAGCTAATGAAGATAATGGAATTTCGGCTTTGAAGTGCGGGCGTCTAAGAACGTCGCTTTATCATTCTTTGGGTGGGCCCAAAGTGTTGGTGGTAGTCGCGACACCGGCTATTTGTGCTGAGGCGCAATAAATTACGAGAATGAACTCAAAGGAGGATATTTAAATCAGACGTTTACATAAGTGGAGAAGTACCTACTGTCATAGAAAGTAATATGTCTATTTACGCGAAGAAAAATAAAATTGAACATGTTAAATTATACTTTTTATGTTATAGTTCAATACAAGGTAGTTTCATTTTAAATATGCAATTTTTAATTATTATAATGTCTTCTTATAATGTCATTCATTGTTTCCAGTTACGGTACTATTAATTGTCCTATGATATAATCCAGTTCCTATTTATTCGATATTATTATTTATAAACTTTCACGGAAATAGTTATTCATAGTAGCTACCTTATTGTGAGGACCGAAGCAGTTTACGAACAAATTTTCTTCCATGTTGTAAACTTATTATTTCTTTTTTCATTTCAAGTCGAGTTGTAGGGGATTGAAGAGCAAAGTGACAAAGAAGAGTGAGTGTTTTTAATAAAAAGAAAACCACTCGTCCAGACGTCACTAAATTTCCGTGAAAAAACGTCCAAAGAAAAGGAGATATTCTCGAGAACTACGGTGCGAAGAACTTCCCGGATTTATTCCTGGAAGAAAAACTTTTTAACTGCCTGCCATAACTATACAGTCACTTTGCGAAGTTATTCTCACAGTAAATATGCCTGGCGTCGGTATTAAAGCCAGCAGAATTTGGTTCAAAAGCGTTGCTCAACGAAAGTGAAATTGATGCGCAGTACTCCCGGTGAATCCGAACACGGCAGGAGGAAAAACTCGACAATTTCGTATCGAATACTTTATCATATCACGCAATAGATGATGAATACACTTAATTGCAATATATCAATGAGTTACTAACTATTTCTTTACTATGAAGCACAAATATAAAATTATTTATCAGCAATTCTCTACATTTCCTATACTTAACTTTATATGTCCCTCTTTTACCAATTATTTAACTCATATTGGTACATATACGAAAATATTCATTATTTTTCTTAGCAATTGTCAAAAATGATAATATTCCTAAACAATTATTTATAATAACACCATACCATTCACGAAATCAACAGAAGAAACTCATTGCATCATAGTCAAAATTTAAAATGACAATCCAGGAGTCCACGTATATTTTTAATTTTCGAAATACTTCAATTTAATTTTAACTTTAGAGAAATAACTTCGAAATGAACATTCATTTTCTTTAGAAATTTCGTCGTATTATCGAAGGTACAACAAATATTTTTGATCCGATACGTGGATGGCTCACACTGTACGTCCCTTTTCAATCCATTCGCGCGAACCCACGTTTTTCTTCGTTCGGCTCCACTGAAATTTCGTAATTTCGCGAGAGACCGGTTTACAGATCGAAAAATATATTTGTTTTATGACCAGCGAAGTGTCGGAACGCTCCGCCGGCCGTTCTGATTGTTTTCGATTCGCGGCGACACGGTTCGATAATCGAGAAACGTGTGCAGCTGCCGCCCGTACAAAAGCTAGCCCCGCTGGTCGCTCGAATAATCCATTCAATCGAACCGGCTGTCCCCGAAACTTCGGGTTCTTCGCGAGGAGGGACGCGAGTCGAGTACGTCAACGGATTTGCTCTCGAGGAAAAAGTTTCAGCTTGTGAAATCTCGGTGCGGTTATGAGGAGCGTCTTATCTGCCGACGAAACTACCGTCACTCGGTTAAGGAAACTTATGTCGGAAGTTTACCTCCTTCAGCCGAAAAAGGGCGTCGCACTTCTCGGCGGAAAAAAACTTCGAAAATTTCGGATATGGAAGATGCCGAAGAGGTGCCAGACGTTCTCGACTAAGAAAAAACGATCTGTAATATTGGTCGTGTGAGAAGCGAAATAAGATACCGAATTTTCCGGTGGAACGTGGCTCGCTGCTGTGGTGTCCATGCTAAAAACTATATTTATCACTTTACACTTTGATTTTTTTTAGAACTAAACATGTATTCGATAGGAACGATTGCGATGTGAAAGTAATTTGTTTTAAATCACAGTGGAGTATCTCTTAAAGTACCTGAGACGAGTACAATGAACGACGGACGGATAATATTTAATTCAAACTCGAAAGAACTGAATTGTATTTACAATTATTTATTTCGAAATCTTTAAACTTCTTCCTTGAAATCTTCATTTCGAAGTGTTTTCTTCGAAAAGAAGTTTGAAGCTTTCGAAACAAATAACTGTATATATAACTCAATACTTTTGAGTTTAAATTAAATATTATCCGTCTGTTGTTCACTATTATACTCGTCTCAGATTCCATTAAGAGATACTCTGCTGTAATTTAAAAAAATTACTTTCACATCGCAGTCGCTATTTTTTGAAGATTTCAAAATGAAGAAGAAGTAAAGGATTGGATAAACGATAATATTACGTGAAAGTTGATTGTTTTTAGGAATTATGTTTGTTCAGATGTTCTGATTAATGTAACTAGTCAACGTAACTGCTACTTACTTGTCAGCGTAAATTCAATTTAATTGTTCCCGTGGATAATGACATCACCCACTTTATGCTATGTCACTAACACAATGGTTATTCTACTTGTCTGCCTCGTCTCTGACCTGTTCTACTTATCTGATCAGATATTGACCACGTCATTTCTAGTTCGACAGAGGGTTACTTTACTCGTCGGACTCAATGCCAACAGATTCTACTGTTCCGGCATCATCAGAGTTCTAGTCTCAATGCCTGACTCGATACTTGCTAATTCCACTGCTCGGGCTTTAACAAGCCTACAATACACACACATAGTCTACACCTCTGAGTCCATAATGGCCTTTCTTGATATACGCGTACCTCTTTTGATACAACGCTCGTAAACAACTTGATAAAGCATTAATGTACTAATTAAATCAACAATCATAATTACATAAACAGCATCTTGCAGGGGCCTGATATTGCAATACTTTGATAAACGGTTCTTATAAATTCACGTGTTGAGAACCATTTGACAAAGGCTACCTTATTTCTCGTGTTTCCATTACATCTAAAAGAACAATTAACCATGTTTGTACATTTTAGTGAACATAATAACAACGTGAAAACAAAACACACGGCTAAAATTTGTTGAGATTATTTCGAAGAAATAGAAGGTACTATAAAAATAAAACTAATAAAATGCACAAACGCAAAATGAAACATTGATAAAAAGATTAAGAGTTAAATTAACAAAGGAATTCAGACAAATATACAAAAAGTTACAATTAAAACTGAAGAACATTCTGTAAGAACAATCAGAAAATATTACTGTAGATATTACATATAAACTAACTGCCAAAATGCAGAACTAATTTGAATATATTATTATATCCTATATACAGCCAAATTGGCAAAACATTAAAGGACAGCATCTCCAGAATATTTTAACCTTCCAATCATTTCTTTCGAATAAAAACAAAACTTTTACTAAATATTCCATTATTTTTCAATAGAAATACACGTATTCCATGTTTCTTGAATAACATTCCACGAGTTCCTTGATTTCACTCGAAGCCAGCTATTCGTGTACGCTAACTCGGAATCCCGATTCACGGAAAGAAAGAGAATTTCAGCCAGCCGACATGATTCGGTTCATTAACAGCAATGATTCAATTCTTAACCCGACGTGTGCCGCCCGTTCCGCGCTCTTTCTCCTTCCTACCACCACCACCTCGTCCTCCCTTCACCCTCACCTCCCTCACGACCGAACTGTGCTTAGCTATGGCTGGCGTAATATCACGCAATTACAACACGCAGCCCGCGCACGAGTATAAATTAATTATGTACAGTAAATAGTGAGTGCGCCCCGCGGGGCAAAGCGCTAAGTTTCAAACAATTAACCTCGGCTCTGTTATCTTACCAGAGCGTGCGGCTCTGAGAAGGTAGCCGAAGGCGCGGGCCACAGGAAACGCGGTACCAATAAGCTCGGCGGTGTGACCCGCGCACGCCGCCGATGGAGTTCACAATTAAATGATTTATGACCAAATTATCGCACTCCAGCGAAACTTACCGACACACCCTCGTGACCCGATTCGAATCCCCCTGTACACGATTACAATTCTGCCTCTTTCTGCCGTCTCCTTATGTTCTCTTTGTTTCTCTGTCTTTCTGTAACGTTTCTCCTATAGCGTTCTCTTTTTGTCTGTTTTTTTTTTAAATAATTTCTCTGCGATGCTCTCTGTCTCGCTTTGTATCAAACACTTTATCTCCGGCGTTTTTTTCGTTTTCTCAAATATTGCCTTTCTAACGCTCTGTCGTGTTCTGTCTTTTTAACACTAGGCTTACGGAACGCATCAAGTTGACATATTGAATTTTATAAGCGTTATGTGGCAAATGATTAAGTAGATTTTTATTGATGCAATTACACGAGTATATATCTTAATTGTTTATCTTTAAATCTCTAATTTTCAAGATGTAAGTGAACGGGCATCAATTTTTCTGGGAACAATAAAGCAAGCTGCATAATAAACGCCCGTAAATTTAGTGTTGACACATTATTGACACGAGTTAACTCGTGTTTGCACTTGCATTAGCTATTTAAATTTTTGAAATGTTCTCTGTCTAGCGTTCTGTCGCGTTCTCTCTTTTCTAACACTTTCTTTTCCTCTTTTTTTTCTAACGTTCTTTATCTTACTCCTTCTAGTCCTCTCTCTTTCCATTTTACCTTTAGCTTTTCCTTTCTTTCTCTTTCTCTGGCGTTCTTTGCCCAGCGCCATCTCGTTCTCTCTGTCGAATCCTCCTCGTTAGCTTTTCCTCTCTCATTCTTTCTCTCCGGCGTCTTTCGGAACAAGAAAATATGTTTTACCGCCGACGGACTGTGTTAATTGAATTACTACCTCGTTGGAGCCGCGTTTGCGCGAGCGAGTTCCACACGGCTGAATGTAACTTTAATTACTGATCCAGGCGTCCGTTCACAATTTTTCCCAATGTCGGCCGCCTTGTGATCGATTCTCAGCGTTCGGAATAATACTCCGTAGGTATAATTCAACCGGGTCGTTTTTAATAATTTCAGTTTATAATCCTTTGCGAGCGTTTCTGGTGGATTTATTATCACGAATTCGAGAATCGGCAAATGTTCCTCTAATTTATTGCACTTGGTGGTACGTTATTGTCCAGAAATGAAGATATGCGCTGTTAACACGTTGACTGCTATTGGAATTCTAAATACTTAACACATTGCGGACGGATTATGGGAATTCTCATGTTTTCTGTTCTAGAGTGTGTGGCCAATCACGAGAGCTCTCGTGCCTTTAGAAACAGACTTGGCCACTGGGTAAAGTTAACAATAAAACTATCGGTCCATAATGGATTAATATAAATATCCTTATTATTATTTTTTCCTAATAATGATATATGATATTAGAAATAGTTAGTAACGAATCGATGTGACAGTTCTTACACTAGTATATACCTAGTGATTTACGTTACCAAATATTTTTATTAGAAAAGAATCTTCTTACTGTAATTGTTTTCAAGCAATTGAAATTCTGTAACCACCATGATAGTCAACGTATTAAAATCCTAAAACAGTATTGTTTATTAATATTGCTACAGTTTCTAGTTTATATAGACGTTCAATTTTACTATAAAGTATTTTTGGAACATTGAGTCTTATGCTTTATATTAAAATCGAATTAAACGAAAATCTTATGATTAAACAAAAAAGTCTAAACGAATGTAATGGTATTAAAAAGGTGAGAATATTATTAGGTCGAAAGAGACTCGAAGAACGCTGCATGGTTAAGTTTTATTTCTGAGGTTACATGGACAAGTAGTATTTTCACCGAACGAAGAATTGCCATTGCAATTGGAACCTTAGAAATCCATTCATTACGACAGAGTTTTTGTTAACGTATGCGCTTATAGGATTTTCATTTTGAAATTCAGCAGTCAACAGGTCGGTTGAGCACGCGACCCTCTTGGAAACCCTTGTAAAGCCACCCCATTTTCATTCGTATAAACAGCACAGTGGGCGGTAGCGAGGAATTTGTAAAGTGACTTCCCAAACAGTCGACTTGAGTTGCGACTCGCCAGCCATTTATGTTGTCAACCTTTTAGACTATTCTTGTGTATTAACCCTTCGACTGTGACGTGTTGTATGAGAAGATCATCCGCATCGTGAAATGCAAGATTCATATAACGATTATTATCAGCAGAAGCTAAATTTCACTATTAAAACTACAACGAAGTCGTTGAGGGACTTCGATTAATTGTTTTACATGCAGGTGTATCTCTATTGTTTTATCAACTATGCTATTAGTTTGTCAATAAATCACTAAAAAAGGAATACACGTTTTCCTCTGATTTCTGAGGCTAACCAAAAAGTTTTCAATATCATTTTTGTGAATATTTTGTAAGAGCCGACTCTTACGAGAATATCGAAAAATTGGAACATACGTGCAGAAACGGCTTCGTGGAATTGCTGATGCGTCCCTCAATGCAAGGCGCTGAAAAAGGGAGGCGATCTGCGATCGCCACGCATTCCGGAGTCAATCGTCAGTCGCGTTCCGTCGAAGACCAGCTCAGTCATTTTAATAAACTAAATATTCATCACGCAATGTATTTTTGTTCGAGAAAAATCATCCTGACTCTTTCGAACTTCCGCTTACAGTTTATAATACGTTTTAACTTTTCTTCTTACAATCTTATATTCAAATATTGTTTTAATTTAAAATGAATGTTTCTCTGCTATATGAACTAAATAGTGTTTTCTATTAATTGGTTATCGAATATTCCTCCTCCTCTCTCTCCTCCTTCTCTTCTTTTTCTTCTTCCAATATACTTCAAATCCAATTGCAATAAGAGAAGAAAGAAAATAATAATTAACCTTCCTCATTTTCAATTATATCACAAATAAAACTTCGAAAAAATTCGAACCTCCTGTTGTTTACTCTCTGTGAAGATAAGAAGTGCCGCGAACGCGTTAAGAATTCAGAAGAAGAGGGATACGGCGGGAAGGAAGTGTAGAATTGCGAGGTATCGAAGTTCGAGGAACTAGAAAGGCATTCGTTCAGCGTGAAAACGAATGAAAAATATAAAATAATAAAAAGAGAAACGGTCGAGTCCCTTACGGGAATGGCGTAAAGTGTTTCGCCAGTTATGGAGGTCGAAGTTCGTTACCGGATGCGTCACGGAAATGGCGAAACCTTGTCAGTCAGCACTCGCAGAAACACTTCGTGGAACGAGAAAGCGAGAAAAAGGAATGAAAAGGTAGAGAGAGAAAGAGAGAGAAAAAGAGAGAGAGAGAGAGAGAGAGAGAGAGAGAGAGAGAGAGAGAGAGAGAGAGAGAGAGAGAGAGAGAGCGAGGGAGGAGGAAGAGAAGAGGGGAAAGGGAAAGAGAAAAAGGGGCAGCGACGGGGATAAGGTAGAAGAAAAAGGGCGGTGGAGATTGTGCCAATATAAACCCCAGGTAGACTGCTCCGTCCGTCCGAGCGAATTAATTTAAGTCTAGCGAGGCTCTAGCAATTTCCGCAATTTTTCTAACTCTCCTCAATTTTGTCTTTCTTCCTACGCCAAGTTTATCTTCCTCTTTCCTTCCGGCGACGCCGCGACGCGAATCAGATTAGGCGTTTTCTGGCGAGTCAAGTTCGACGCGCGATCGATAGCTTTGTGCAACAGGCATGTACGGGGTGGAAAGAAAAGATTTATCACGAGTGCTGGAAAATAAACGTATTTCTGAGCGTCTTGCACGTTTACGTATTATTAATACTCCCAAATCTAATGGCTATGATATAGAAGATCTTAACACTAGAACTGTCGAACAATGAAATCGATTTTTTGGTATTTTTCTATAGAAACTTCAAGAGTAGATCAATTGAGACTTCAATTGGTCTACAATCTAGTTTCCGTGTTGCTAAATCAATTTTTTAGTTATTTCTGAAAAAATCATCTGTTATCTCTTGAATAATGGCAAAAAGAAGAAATCAAGAATGGGTGATTTTGACTTGTCGGGTAGTTCTAGCGTTAATCAAGTAGTTTGACAGTGTCTCTTGGTATACACTCAGAGAGTTGAATTATTGGATAAATTGAGCAAATACAAACTGTATCCACCGGCAAATATTAGTTCACTGCTCTATAAGCCGTATATTCATTCATGTCAACTTAAACATCAATTTTTAAAAAAATTTAGTCTAAAAGCATAATGTTATACGCTCAATTCACTGTATTCTACTGTATTCTATAAAGAGGTAATTTTTATATTTTATGTAAATTTGAAGTACAGCTTTATAATCCTCTGCTGAGTTGTACAAAATGTTCAATGTTTAATGTTATACAAAATGTTTAATGTTTAATATATAGTGTTTACTATTATTATAGATATTAAAAAGTGGATCTTCAGTAAAAAGAGAATTAGGAATAAATATATGTATTTAATGAGATAAAGAAACAATATGGACAACACGTAACAATACAACTTAATACCA
This sequence comes from Nomia melanderi, assembly GCF_051020985.1. Taxonomy (NCBI): domain Eukaryota; kingdom Metazoa; phylum Arthropoda; class Insecta; order Hymenoptera; family Halictidae; genus Nomia; species Nomia melanderi. The sequence goes on along the minus strand of NC_135002.1, from coordinate 12,585,527 downwards.
CGAAGGCCAACACACGACTCTCTATCACGCATAAAAATGTTCTTTTCCGCTGTCTCTCACCAAAATGTTCCCCGCGCACGCATTCCCACTCGCTTTTAACACACACCCCCATTCGCTCTGTCTTTCTCACCCTTGCACCCTTCTCACTCGCATCTTTCGTCCATAGTCAAAATTCACGCAGTCACGTACACGCTTTTCTCACGGTTCAGTCGCTCAGTTCCAGACACTCTTCCTCGCATTTTTTCAGCCACTCGAGATTTTCTAAACCGCAGTCACACTATTTTCTAAACATTATGGCGCCAGTCCGTCGCAATACGACCTAGTCGCCCTTACACACGCACAACAAACCATTCCTCCTACAATACTTTAATCTACCCTAAATATTCTAGATACTACAAATATTATACAAAATCAATACACTTCGGTTTCTATCGCAAAGTAAAAGGCACTTTCCATAACGGAAACCACAGTTTAATATAAAACAATTTAATAAATTCGAGAGCAACTACGGGACCCCTCAAGAATGCAGGAACATAATAGAGTTCTGGTTTGTTTCCTTTAAAGCTCCACAACTTACCAAGTAACATGGCGGAGGGTCGATTTATCGGAGGATCAAAGCGACGATATTTTTTCATCGATTATCGTCGAGGGGAATTTAACGTTGTTCGATTCACGTGTGTCACCGACGAGAGATTTTAAATTTAACGCGAAATTCGTCAGATACGAGCGTATAGACAATCGGACAAGATAGACTGCGTCACTCGCGGCGTATATAATAAAATCCACGTCGAAGCGGCTGTGTTTGTGTGTAAATATTTTAATGCAAATACTTCGCGACGAGTGGATTAATGGGAAAGGCGTAATTAAAGCGACGCGTTTGACAAACATATTGTCTTGTTAGAAATACAACGCGTAAATATTCCAAATATCGATTGCTCTTACCGCGGCACATTGTTTTAGCTTGCGGAATAATATAATTCAAACTGATTTTTCCGTTACAGAATAATCCGTATATGTGTTTTCTTCGTAACAATGTTGCGTGATATTAAAATCTTGTTTCAATTTTGTATTTATTATTAAATTGAAATAAAACATTATTATTGAATTAATATTTTGTCCTTGTCGATATCAATAACAGATTATTAAACCGAAGGGTGCAGATTTTTGTACAAGAGAAATTCAACTATATTTCATTAATTATACAGTATTATATAATTATATTTATTTCTGAGGAAGATATTAAAGTATCACATTAAAAATTTGACTAGAAATTATAACTCTGCACACATTTCTGGACATAATTTCTGAATCATATGTGACGCTAATTTAGAAGAATCCTCATGCCATCTATCAGTCAAATAGTACCCATATTTCTAATTAATAGATAATTATCACATAAAATCTCTCATGTTATCGTAGAAAGCGGTACCATATTATTATTAAGACCACGCTGCCGTTAGATTCGTGTCAGAGATATCTAGTGGACCGTTGCCAATCGGATTACGAGCAGTGAGAACAAAAATCAATTAGTCGAAATGGACTACATGTTTATTTATAATTATCTTCTCTTTGTTTCATTTTTCAATCATTCTAGATGCCTAGAAATTATGAGAACACGTGATTTTGATAGAAAATATAATGGTAACTCAGAAAAACACTTAAAATAGTCAGAACTGATGATAGAAAATCTAAATCCATTCAGCTGATAAGATAGGAAATGTAATAACGTAGAACGAAAAGTAATAGATACAGACACTAGTTATCAAATATTTCAAAACTACTGATCCTACTATATAATCTATCACAACATACAGTTCCATTACACTACTAACAATTTGAAAAATATACTCAATCTAACCCAGAAAAGAATTAATGTTATTTATTATACAAAGGAATAAGTAAAAGACTATTTCGCTATTATCAATCGTCTATTTGCATAATAAATTTATGGTTATGTAAGCGGAAGTTCGGAAGGGTCAGGATGGTTTTTCTCGAACAAGAATACACTACGTGATGATTATTTAGTTTATTAAAATGACTAGGCTGGTCTTCGACGGAATGCGACTGACGATCGACTCCGGAATGCGTGGCGATCGAAGATCGCCTCCCTTTTTCAGCGCCCTTGCGTTGAGGGACGCGTCAACAATTCCGCGAAACCATCTCCGTACGTGTGTCCCAATTTTTGTGCGTTGTGCGTCGGCTTCCGACAAAGAACGTCGCGCTACGCACAAGAGTCAGTTCTTACAATGAATACACAATTTTTTTATGTTTCTTGAAATTACTGATAGTAAAATTAATTAGTCGAATATCCTACCGTCATAATAAAATTGTGTTTACAACGAATAAAAAAATTTCTGTGCATTTCTCACTATCACTGATGGTACAATCAATTAGTTGGACTTGATCGCAAGAAAATCTTACGGCATAGGTTGAATAAAAATTGCAAATGTATTTCGTTTGACTCTCTTCCTCCGGATAGTCCGAAATCCTCGGGTAAAGAAACGGCGGTCAGGATTTAGCCGCAGGTACGTGGACACGATATCCGTCGACGCACAAGCATCGTAGCTCCGAGTCAGAAGTTGATGGAAAGCGAGGAAGTTTTCGCCGAGCTGGATGGTCCGAGCTGGATATGAATTCTCCCTCTGAAAGGTTCGGAAGTTTTGGAGAAGGAGATAGAGATGCGAACGGAACTGTCTCCTCCAAGCTAGTAAATCCAAGCTGCTACGAAATTCCTTCACGAGATGGAAATAGGAGGAAAGTGGAGGTCTGACCTTCTATGGGGTCTAGTTCACTGAAAGGTGTAATTGCTGTTGCGTCGCTTGTTTTGATTACAGTTTAGGTTTTTGATGTAGTAAATATAGATGATGTCACCTTTTTTAACAATTTCTTTCTTCATGTATATATATATATATATATATTTTCTTATATTAATATGAGAAATCTTAATTAATTTTATATTAATTTATATTTTAAAATATTTATTATTATTTTACCTTTACTATAATTTTAATATATATATATATATATATTGTTAATAATATTGCTAATAATATTATTCGAAGACTTTGGGCTGAATAGAAACTTTGGTGGAAAATATCTGAAGAAAAAGTTTTTTCAATTAAAAGTTATTACACTCCATGTACCAGAAGTTTCTTTTACTGATGTATTCTATAATCAATTTAAAAAAATTTGAAGAACAAAATTGTACTGTGTGGCAGTACTTACGAAATTCTGATATATACCACATAAGAAGATATTCTTTTTTCTTCTTGCATAGTATTAAGGAATACTAGGGATGTGATGTTCTATACCTAAAATTATGAAATTTAACACTTGTTATTAATTACAAGGTACCTTAGTTAATACGTTAACTGTCACGAGAATTTCCAGCGATTTGTATCGTAATACTCACTCATTCATAACAAAGGAAAGTGATATTAGAAATAATGATTAATGATTTGGTGTCGCAGTACTCATGTTACACCATGTTACCAAATATTTTTATATGACATCAATTTTCTGATTGTGTTCGTTCTCAAGGAATTTAGAAATTCCGGTCATCGGTCACTACCACGGAAGTTAGCATATTAACGCTCCCAAAATAGTTTAACAATAAAGAAAATATTTAAATAAAAATATGCGGGGCGCCGATTAACTGAGCGGATTTAAAATTCTGTGTTTTCTTTCGTTCATTTAAGTATATGTCAATTTGTATTTTGTCCGATTAACCAGTTTTTCAATTTTTGTCTATTCTTCTGTTTCTGTTACCATTAAAAGATGTATTACCTAACTTATTTATCTTGACTTTTTAACCTGTTATTTGATTCATCACGGTAGAAATAGTACTGGTACGATTAGTGTTAAACACATTACAAGTGTTTTTATTGTTAACTCGGCTACCCAAAGATTCTTAATAAATACGAAACGCGGCATTCACAATGAAATGACAGCGTATTCTTTATCTTTTAGTTTACCGGAAATTCGCGAGGTTGGTTGGCCGAACTGATCCTAAAATGGCTCACCATTGGTAGCTCGGTAATATCGGAACACCGGTAACAGGAGACGCAAGATGTTCGTTCGGTTCCATTATCGGAAGACTTATCTCCGTTCGGCTGATTGGGTCCTTCCGTAGCTACGTAGAAACGAGTACACATCTATCGACGTAAACGAGCCACCATTGTGGCTGATCGAGTTACCATTCGCGGCCATTTCAAGTATAAATTCTTGCAAGAAATTCTTGCCAGGAATTCCTTATTCCGTTGGCAAAACCGTGAGAAGAAGGCGGACCCGCGGTGCCCATCGAAGATAATCGAGTATTATTGGAATTTATGCCATGCTGCGGAATTTTCGTAAGGAATTCTGAACGTTCTACGAACATGAATCTCATCTCGTACCGGAGCTTATTAAATGTATTTATTTATATAATATTACACGGGATTTAATATAGGGATAAAATCGAGGGAGAGATGTGGAATTCGAGTTTAAGCGGTGTATCAGAGAGTTTGTTTGGGAATATATTATTTTGCGAGTAATTATTATTGAAGATTCTTTTCACTGTTGTAAGTTATTTGAAACTAATGTCAGATTTGTAAATAACCTTTTGGTTCCAAATACGTAATGTTTTTTGCAAATATTTTTGCAAAATATGCAAAATTGCTTAATAAAAGAAATATTTAGAAGTCACTATGAAATTATTATTTGCAATCATGCTTATCATTATATTTAGTTTTGCCATTAAAGAAAATATATTTTACGCTTAATAAGTGAATAATTGTTATAATGTAAACTTGGTTTGTTCGATGGAATATCTTTCATCAAAGGTAATATCGGCCAAAAGTCTGATGGCTTAGTCACGAAATTATAAAAGTGAGATTTGGAATATGACGTTCAGTGTTCCCTTTGTTAAACTTCGACTCGTAAAAGTTCTACTTTTGATCACATTCGTCAACAAGCAGGTTCTAATTGATTCATTGCTCGTGTCTAACCAGTTCTAGGTTTAAATTTAAAAATGTCCGAAGCATGTGGACACAAAGCATGAATAATAATTATATGAACAGTAATTATAGTATCAAAAGTTTCTGATCAGCGGACTGCTCAAAGTTAATAATTGAAAATTTGTCTCACTCTTGAGAATGATCCAGGGTAGAATGTGATCAAATTTCTTCGTTCAATTTTATCGCTTTTTCTCTAACAAGCTCTTCAAACTCGTTCGAATTTTTACCCGAGTTCTTCCCTCCTGTCGCTAAATCTAGTTTTACTGCTTCTCCAAATAACGTTGAAAGAGGTTAACAAAGTTTCGGATAGGATCGTTAACTAAGTCTGGAATAAGTTTGGTCAACGTAGGTTCCTAGGTATGAAATTTTATTAATGAAATTTCGCAGATTGATCATATTCTGTAAACAAATAAATAAACTATCTTTATGATAAGGTGGCAATGTAATTGTATAAATACTCACGTTAATAATTCAAAAGAATATTATACTATCAGTTATCCAATGAGTGATTTAATTTTTCAATCCAACGAAAACTGTATAATTTTATTTTACACAATTTGTTACACACAGAACGTTTAAAAAACAGAATATAATATGGAACATGAATATTCTATATATAAATATAAATCGAAAAGAGTTTTGTCATTATATCAATTAAGATTTCTTTTCAAGTAACTTACCAAATTATTCCTTAACCTTCTAATTCGTTGTCCGTACTTTCCCCAAACTCATGGATTAATTATAATGTATTTATTGGTGGAAACATCAAAGTTGCGGTATAAAATCTACAATATAATTTACTTCTTATAGTAATTAGTATTAAGTATCATTAATTATAATAATAAATACCACTCCTCGATTTTCAAATACCTCACTCGAAGGGATTTAGCAATTAATTTAGATTTCAATGATAGCTTTTCGACGCCTATTCCCCTTCTTCAATTATAAACTACCAATATTAATTAATAGTAGACCATTCAAAGCTGAATTATTCCCCATGCCCAATATTTTAACAATATAATCTGTTCAAAGGACAGTTTCGAAGCTGAACGGAAAAGTTTTCGTAAAACTTACCCGGTCTGCTGGGCTGACAGGGACTTTGCTCGGTCCTATTCAAACAACTTTCATTTGTCAATTTGCTGCAGCACGATTGGTCACAAATGGCATAAACCCGGCTCGTTGACTGCAGCTTAACACATCGCCCGGGACAGTTTACCGGATGGATTAACTCGAGGGTTTGTTGAGAAAGTTCTTAATGTCGTAATGAAAACAGAGGGTTTGCTTTCGTACTGGCAGGCTAGACGCGGCACCGGGGGGACGGGTAACTGAAAAAGTCAAGCAACATCCATATCTATCGTATTCTCCCTTCGTTCTTCCTAAACTACGCTTAATCCGATGATAAAAGGCGGACCATTTTCGTATAGGATATCTACCAATTGAGGACAATTTATTGGAGCACGGAAGGATCGAAATATTTGCTTTACTACTGTAAAATGTCGACTTTCAGCAGTTTATTGTGTTTGAATAGAATATGAGGAAATATTTCAACTAAATGATTAGACATATCGTAGTTGTTTTCTTGTTTCGTCTGATAACCTCTTTTCGTAGAAATCACACGTATTATTTGGAGTAAACTGAATTGCTTACTCGAAGAAAGTAGAAACAAATTTTATTTTATTATTTGTAATATTTCTTCATTTTAAAATGGAGATTTAGTGCTTTTCTATTAAGTTTAATCATATTGTATTTTTAAAATAGTCTGAGAAGTGTGTAATTATGAGTTTCGACATTGTAATGAAGAGAATGTTACATTTCTTTTTTAATTTCATAACGTGGTAATAGATAATTTTGGTAAAGTTAAAAGTAATTTTTCTAATGTCCATTCCGATATAAATACTTGACAACTATTTAATGTTATAAATCAGTTACAATTAAGTTGTTGTCAAATAAAATGAATAGATTGTGAAACAATGATTTATTTTTCAAATGAACGTTCCCTTCAACGAAATTTTATTGGTAAACGAAACGACATTTTATATCGTATCGTAACATGTCTAAAATACTCGTACTGCTGCCTGAAATGCTAGCTAATACTTTACAGCTGCCTGAAATATTGATAATGTCGTATAAAGTGGCTTGCATTGAAGTTTTGAAGAATAAAAAAAATTCGCGTTCGAAAGCTTCGAATATATGGATTCTTGATCTTCGACGTACTTAGCGGAGTGTTAATATTTCCAGGTCATTATTTTTTTAATGGCAACAGTCGGTAAGTTAAAAGCATCGGTGATTTATTAACCGAACATTACGGTTTACGCCTCACTTCTATATTGTAACAAGTTTAATCGATATAAAGTATGGGAAGAGAGAATGAAGACGAGAAAGGATTGAAACTTTTGATAAAATTCTCGTAATAATTAATCGAACGTATGAAAGTACTTACAATTGTTTGAAAATAGTTGAAGACAGTATGTTTCTGGTATAAATTATTTTGGAATTATAGAAAAAAAATATTAAATCGATGTACCGGAAAAATATTGATAAAATATCAAGATCCTTTGATTTTTATAAATACGTACATTCTACAAATTTATTATTTCTGTAGTTCTTAAAAAAAGATTAAATTTGTATTAATCGAAGATATTTGAACACAATCCTTAGAAACTAATTCAGGCCATAAAATATTGAGCAATAGTGTCAACTCGCATCCATTCAAAATTTTATAAATAATTATTCGCTTAGTGGAAGGTCTTTGAAACGTTACAAACCTGTTTCCCTCCGATTAGATCATATTTGTCAAGTTTTACCTTCAGAGTTATATCATTTCACAAGTGACACAGAAGAAACATTCGCAATGACGTGTAAACGGCTATGAAACTGATAAAAAAGCGATAAAAACTGTATTAGGAGATACGATCAGAAGCTGGAGGGTGAAAAATTTTCCGTATCTTCGGGGCGCAGAGACGAAGAAGGATTAAATCATTGCTGCAACATGTGTCATCTATTGTGTTTGGCAGCTCAACTGCAGAACGATGGCATATGGGGGAGGCGACTCGCGAACTCGTGAACGGATCGTCTTGCCCACCGCCCGACAAACGCTTCGGGATCGTTTTCACCCCAGGGTGCTTGTAAATCTTCTCACCATAAACACATCGGCGAGCTACGGGCACGGAGCGCATAAATTGGGGACGTCGCTTCGCAGATCAACCGCGGCGATAACCTCTCGACAGTCTGTCCAACGTTCGTGCTTCTATTTGCATGAATTTTCGAAAAAAATTACGGTCCACCCCCTGCGAGTAGTGTACAGAATATTTTGAAGGATATTTTGTAAAATTCTGGAGGATGACGTGTAATTTTAGAGGAGATAGTAGTCGTAATAGAAGAAAAAAATTAATGTTCTTTTAACTGAATTAAAATTAAACTTTAGTAATTAACGATAGAGGGTGGCTTTGAAATGTATTCCGCGTATTGAAATATCAGTAAGATTGCCATTTAAGACATCTTCAGTATTTTGAATATTTTTATTTTTCATTTTTTATTTCATTGACTGACTTCTACTTTTTGTATAAAGTAAAAGATGTATTCTAGATGTGCAATCAAATGCATTTTGAGTAAAGTGGCAATTCATATAGGATATCGGCTAAATGTATTTGGGATAAAATGGTAATTCATGTAGCATGTCAATCAAGTATATTTAGAATAAAATTGCAATTGGTGTAAGATAAGTAATAAGTTAAATCGAAGCTTCATGTGAATTGTTGTGTATGTAGTGTGAGACATTTTACCCTTTATACATTTCTGGTGTAAATGATATGAGTTTTAACAACTGAATTAAATATACGTCATAAATGGTATAAAAGTGGAACAAAAACGCGCATTAATTAGCACTACTCGTTAATCCTGCAATGGAGAATTCTTTGGATAATTGCATTAACGTTATCAACGTAATCATCAGGTAAGCGTTCTGCGTGAAACAGTCATTGATCTGCTCTATTAGATTTCCATTTGACGCGCCTGACGAGTTCATTATTGGAAATTCTATAGACTTTCAATATCCTATAGCAGACGTATTCAATTTCTAAATAGTTCATTTATCGTTATTAAGGATAAATAAAGATTTTATTATCTCGTACAAGTGGTTTTGTAGCTTCAGACGACAAGCAGATTTCAGTTCAGCAATCTATTCTCATCAGCAAATAAAAATTCCCTTGCATGAAAAAATATTTTTTATCTTTTAACATTTTATATAATTCAAAATGTGTCGATAACTTTCTACATTATCTTACCAATCCATTGTTTTCTAAAGTTTTTATCGCCGCTGCATATATATTATAGGACAAATGTCAAAATGAATGAATATAAATGTTCACAGTACGATATGACAAATTTCGCTGTTACCCTTCATAGATACACTTTTTATAACCAACAAAAAGCTAGAAAAATTTCCAATAAATTCAAGTCTTTTAATCGTGCAATTTTTATTATCATTGAAACAAGGCTCTCCTTATTACGTCTAACAATAATCTGTTTTAATACCTGCATTCTGAATATTTATATTTTTTTAATCTAAAAGTATAACATTTCAAACTTCATATACTGCTTCTTCGCCACAATTCGTACAATTTCTCTGTTACGTAATATCTATATATATCTACATTATATGATCTCCGGTGCGATCGCTTCGGTCCACACGTGAGAGACTCGTGACTCATTTCTCAAGGTATTACGAACGTCGACGGGATCCATGATGATGGAAAGGTGAGTCGCCAAGAAGTAATCCCCCGTGCAAAAACAAATTGAAACGTCGAAACGTGCCGCGCGTAGATTAGACCAACTGGTTACTCTAGCGACCCCTTTCCGTCATCGGCTCACCCCATCGGGGGCTCGTGCACGGGCAAATACGTCGAATGAAAGGACACGTGACATTGAAAACCATGAATAGTTAGGGACGAACCCTTTCGTTGAATCAATAGTCATTCTGCCACGGTCCCACGAAAGATGGACGTAACGATGAGTACGGTGCTCGAGTGGCCGCACTCGATCAAGTTTGTCGATACACTCGGGCTACTTTCAATCGAGTTATTCATTATTATTGTTACACCGCGGCCGAGGGATCGGTAGAGCAATTTCTGAAGTTGGTTATGTGGGGACCGCTGGGACCGCGGAACGAAAATGATGATTTAATAGAAGATATTCGGGGAGAGTTTGCACGCTTACCAGGATTGGTCAAGATTCTAAATTAATAGGTACACCTTGGGATAATTAATGCGAATTAAGGAATATGGGAACGGAACTTTTGGGTAATGAGATAATCACTTTTCTGATATTAAAGTTCATTTGTTTAAGTGAATTTGTTTAAGTTTCAATGCGTGTTCTAATTACACCTTAAATACAAAGAGACGACTTCATTGAAAAAGTAGTCACCTTCTTTTCTCAAAGTATATTATAAACATGAAAAATTTACATACACTAACATGATAGTTATAAAAGACTTTATAACTTGTTTGTTCATTCCATCCACGTTCCTATTATTCATGAAAAGAGAATCGTTGAAACTGTTACTTTTTTCAATTTGACTAATAATATATTTAATTTGAATTTCTTACATTTTTTCGGACAAACGTACATTTACAGAAAAATCGGTAGTCTAAATTTTGCGATTCCAATGTCGCACAGTGAATTATCGAAGCTAGGTCTATTCATGGAACAAAAAAGAACATCGTAACTGACAACCGCTGCTCGTTTCGTTCCTCGGACACGTGACCAGCATCATTTCAGTCCATTCTGAACGGAGTCTTCTAAAAAAGATGATTAAACGGGAGCCCCCGAACGAAGTAGAATACACTGTACACATAACCCGTCGAATTCACCCCCGTGCCGGACAACGGATGCATTAAAAAGCCCGTACAATAAGGCGAGCAAATAGACCGGACGCACTCACGGTTTGTGGTTTGTCAAGCGTGCAGCTTGTTTTTACGTGCTCGTACAACATGTTTGACGGACAAACTCTTTCTTCCATTACTTTAAAATAAGTACATTAAGGGCTCTTTCAACCGCTCCTTGCTACCCCTGTTTTCTCTCGTTTTCTGCCCGACCAGCGCACTGTCAAACAGATCTTCCCGCTTGTACTTTACCCAACGTTCCATCTATGGGTTTGTAATAGGAGTTTGATTAGTGAGACTAAATTGATTGATGTAATTACTTAAAATTATGAATTTATTAGGTACTGTTAGAACTTGGATTCGACATATTGTTTTACCTTCGAAATTGTATTGTTAATGATCTATCGTGAGAGAAATTTGTATGTTTAGTATTATTTATGGGTTATGTTTACAGTAAAGAGTAAAGGTCAATGTCAGAAAAATAGTATTTTATTTCGACTTCAAAGAAACGAATGATTGGGGAAGATAAATTGATCGATGAAATTACTTAACTGTGAATTTATTAGGTACTGTTATAATGTGAATTTAATGTCTTGTTTTACTATTCCTTCCAAATTTTAATATCAATGCTTGTTTTTATAAGAAAAAGAAATTTTTATTTTTGGTCTAGGCTTATCAATATTTATAATAAAAAATGAATATTGATTACAGAATAATAATATTTTATTTTGATTTCAAAGAAATTAATTATTTTCGTGCTTACTAAATTTATGGTAATTTAAAATCCTTAATATGAATCAATAGCTAGTTTCAGTACTAGTATAGTATTAGTGGATTATATTATTAATGGATAATGATATAAAAATTGTAATAATGTTCAAAAATTTAAGATTTCTGTTCAGTGTTCTTCTAAAGAAGAAAATAATTGTTTTGGAAAGAAATATTATTGAGACACAGAGGAAAACTCTTCTGTAACTGTTTTTGGAACCAGTTATTTTTATGATTTCTTCCCAAGAAAAGTATTGATGTTATCGGAATAAACTTCCTTCGGATACAACGAGACATTCTTAAGTTACAAAAATTAATTTCTGTTGTTTCTCATGGGGCAGTGCGCAGTTACATCAACCTTTTCAGCGATGTAGCAATCGATACCATATGAACTATCAATTCTGACAATCATTTAACGAAAAAATTGATTAATTTTCCTCAAGTTAGATAGTGTATAAGGTTAATATATCTATTTCTAAAAAAATTATAGGAAAGTTTAAAACCTTTCAGCTATTAATAAATAAAATTTATGCTTTCATAAGAAAAATGGAATTATATTAAACAATGGAAATGTTTAAAATAAAAACTAAAATAAAAACTTTAGATATAAATCGTTGGAAAGAATGAATTTAATATGAAGTTGATTAATCCGCTGGTTTTCGAGTTATTTTCTATGCCAATTTAAAAAGAAACGCGTTTCATGAAGAGCACGCTTGAACTTTTTTGATTAAGTTTCAAAGTACTTACTGTTAAAAAACCGATCTGAGAAGTTAGTGTTCTATTCCGGGACCTTAAAGTAGGTCTTCGTACTTTTCATCTTTCATAGGATTCTACACAATCATACGTCCAGTTTAAGTAGAAACTGAATTCTTAGATCAGATGCTTACCATTTCGAACCTTCAACGTGTTTTATTAAATTGCCTAGTATTTTTTTTATTCTTACAAAGACAATCTGTAAATTATATAGTTATACTTTTGCTGTGCACAAGAAGGAAACAATCAAACTTTCTTTAATTTAGTTTAATAATAACTGTTGTTTCCTAAAATTTGATATTATTAGAATGTACGTTTTGCATAATTACAGAAAACTAAAATTCAATGCTTTCAAAAAGTTGAAAATAATTTGAATATTATATTCATCGGTTCTCGAAGTTACAGTTTCATTGTATGTTGTAGAAGTAACGTACAGTATCTCTTGTTTAAAAGAAAGCATCTGAATATCTTGTTTAATCTGAATAGTATTATTTTCTTCGCTGAATTTTAGTATTTTCACATTTAAATGTATTATTCGGCGAATAGTTTACGAATAGGTTTCATTCCAAGTAATAAATTCGTCCTCTGCATTGATGTCTATTCCACACAGTCGATGTAATCTGTCAAATGAAAAGAGAGTTGGACAGCTTTTATCGTGATTGCAATCATTCCTCATACCCGAAGTTCGGTCGCGTGACCATGCAATTTTCGGCGAGCATCGACGCGGACACTTCACCCTTCGTATCTCGGGGGTGGCACCCTCCGTTGTCGAGTGCCTTCTTGTACGTTTCTCGTAAAAATCAAGTCATCCTTTATCGCGATCGTTTGCGTTGATTTCGCCCTGAAGCTTTGCACTCGACGCTTAGAAATTTACTGCTGACCGCGTCGGAGCATTCTGCGAAGCAATAGAGCGACGCGAAAGGAAAAAAGCACGTTTCCTTTTATCATTGTGCTAATTTCGTACACTTTCTTATTTTATCGAGCTAAAGATATAAACAATTTAATGATAATCGTTGTACAGGGAGTTTAAAAGTTTATCAAATAACTATTATTTACGAAACGAACTGCATATATATTTAATGATTTGATTTTAGTAGTATCTATTATGTTTATAAATTATTTCGGAATTTTATCGAGCAATTAATTGCAAACGTATTTTAAATTTGCACATTTATACACTATATTCGAATTTATTTTTGCTACAAAGAGAGAAGGAAATCATCGAAAGCAATGGCAGATGTATCAAGAATTGAAGATCGTGTCATTGTTTCGTAATTGATAAATATATACGTTTCAAAAATTTATCAAATTAATTTCTACACCTATTAACCATTTTCATCTATATCCCTATTCTAAATAAAAACACATTTCCATTCTTCCGTTTCATTTTCATCTGGCACACATCTATATTCGATGAAGCGCGTCGAACGTATTGTCCTCGAAACCACAAACCTGAACCACTAGCAGTACTATCGATAAATTGCGAATAAAGTGGCAACAGCAATAATGGAATTTCCGTTCATCTATCGCGAATTATAGCTCGTCAACCCGCGATAGTTTCCGTAAAGTGTGACACCAAAAGGGATACGTAGTACGTAACTTGCATCGGAAACACCGTGCGCGCGATTCCTTTCTTGATAATGAAATTCACCGATATCGGGTATTACGACGATGCATCGACAGAAAAAAAAATGGAAGGGAAGACCGGCGGAAAGAAAAGAAGGAGGGTAAGCGCGGTAAGTTCGCGTTGGTAGATCGACGTTTCGCGTTCCACCATCCCTTTTATGTCAATCCGACTCGCATTTTCCGCTCAAAAGTTCCGTGCGGGAGAAATCCGCAACGGGATGTCGAATTTCCAAGCCGCTATATCCAAATCGGGCTTCGTAACGCGCGAGAAAATCATCCCGATGTGACGTCACCTATCTACCTGACCTTTTGCCTTCGACGAAATTCCGTGTAACTATACTCGTCCCTCAATTTACGCGGCACTTCTTTTACGCGAGTCTCTTTTTTACGTGGTATTTATACGACAGTTTTTATGCAAAATCTTAACACGTTCACGGACATGAATGGTATAGCATTCATTTTTAATGTGATGCAAAATGACATGAATGCTATAACATTCAAATTTATAAGCTACATTACCATGCATTTAATTTTGTATAGCCTCTTCTATGTGTAATCAAAATTTATGTGTTGTAAGAAAGAAAAACCGAATTCAGGGGCGTTGGGGATTCGGAGGATGTATTCTGGGGAGCGCGAAAGAAGTTGACACAGTCTACGGTTTCTCAATCTAATCTTTTCAATTTCTAAATGTACAATGAATATGCCGGTTGGTCGGTGTACAATATATATCTCTCCGCTGGTGGCGGGGGAGTGACGGACGCGTGGGTAGGATTCCCAAAAATTGGGAAAACCCTACTTCCCCGCCAGCGGTCTGTCGGTTGGTTCCGTTAGCCGGAGGCCCGGAAATTTCTAACGCCCATAGCAGCAATAGCCCCAATGATCGCCTCGACTTTAAATTACATGCAGGTATAAAATTTGTAGCTATTGCCTACCTTGGGCTCAATCCACGGATTAACTAAAAACGACAAGCAATGGGTCCCTGGGCTTTATTGCTGATAGGATAGGCTCGCAAAAGGGTTTTTTATATCTAAACGCCTACAATGTCACAATTAATTTAAAAAATAAATCGCCTGTCTTTTTTTGCAGCTCATTAAAATTTAAAAGTAACATCGAATAAAATGTACCGTTGTTTCCTAAAATGTCATTACTATTACTTTCTTTGTTTGGTTAACAAACGAATACACATGGAACGGATTTTCGCGTAAGGAGAGGGTCATGTGCATTTAAGGTTTCTTTGTATAGAGCCATTTCGTAAATAATGCGATTCTTTTATACTTCCTTTATTTAAAAAAATTAAGATAAACAAAAGATTTTAACTTGGTATCCCGACATTTATTTTTAAATTTTCTTTGTTACAGTTCATTATGTTCTCCTTCATTTCCTTTGCCTGTGGAAAATTTCTGTCGCATTATTTTTAAGCTGGATCAGCATCAAAAAGTGAAAATGTAATGTTATTTATTAACATAAACTACGTCATCAGGAATCTTAGCGATAAAACTATAATTAAAATTTCAACATAGCTATGAGATATTTCTAACAGAATGTTCAAAATTTTCTAATCAAATTTAGTTATTAAAGTATAATAATAATAATAGAAAAACCATTTCGTATGCATCAATAATCATCTCTTATTTCTAGTTGCTAATTCTAAATATATATATTAACAAATAACTAAACGATTACAACGTAAGGAATAGCGTGTAATAAATGTTTTCGAGTATTCTGCTATTTCAATTGTCACATATAAAATAAATTTCGTTGAATGACACTGAAACATCTTTCGTAAACTTAGAAAATCAATCATAAATAAAGCTAAGTCAACAAAATTGAAATGTTTACGCTGGATGTTATTTTACATTCAATAGTTCGCGACGAAGATCGACGAATACGCGTGAAATCGCACGGTATGGTGGTCGGGCGAAGAGTAAATCGGTGTACCCTATTATGGAAGCCGATTCTGGTGGCGTGCGATATGTACATCAACGAGGACGAAAACGTGAGTCCGTTCCCTTGCCGGAACTTACATATTGTTCGAAATCCGAAAGAGATATCGGGGGTTGAGGGGTGGACGCGCATGGAGCCCTAACAAATGAACACGGTTATTGATTTAACGCGAAGCTGCCCGGAGATCTTCAATAATGTGGATACCATTAATGTATACTTAACTTAACCCTTGAATAACCTGGAAAATTCCAAACAGGTTGAACTATTAATTGAAAGGTGAATTTATTTATGCTATTTGCAATACGCTGGTCATACGGTTAGTGGACAGGTAAAATATTAAATGTACCGGTAACAAAATCCACTGATTAAAATCAGTAATCCAAGTAACCAGATTTAAAAATTGAAATATTCGCCTATCCGTTCATCAATTTCGAACACGTAAATGACTGAGTATTATTACTGATACGTTTTCTCATTCGAAAATGAATAAATATTGGTAGTTTCATTACTTTTTTTTTTTTATTAAAAACAGTAATTGCCTTCAAATTATATTTCTCGTAGAAGAGAAATAAAGGTGAATAATTTTGTAAAATTATTAATTATAAAAGTGTTCTTAAATTTGTTATATTATCTATTTTCATGTTTTTTTTCTATTTATACTTGTTATCCGAATGCAAATTGATTATACCTTTAATACTTCATTATTGCATATCCTGTATTATTGCAAAATGCTCAAGGAAAATAATTCATTCGATTAATAACTGTTCTGTATCTTATTTTATGATAATAGCAAACAAGAAATTAATCCATAGCTAATAAAGATGAAGTTTTTTATTCTATGACAACTATAAAATACAATTTATAATTATGATGTTAGAAAATGATTTCCATTTAATGGAAAGGATAAGTACCATTTTTCCTTTACCTCTATTTCATTTTTCACAGGCAAAATAATTCCAGAAATATGTTAGTTACTACCATATAATAATTTTAAAATGAACAATAGAAACGTTCGAGAGATGCATATTCAGTTTGACAATTCCTGTTTCGCTGGTTCAAGATTTGTGACAAACCGAGGCCTGAATTTCGCTTTACTGATTGCTACGCACAAACGTGGAGGTTTGACCGAGAGCTTCGTCGACCGTTAGTAACGTACTATTATCTACCTCTTCTACGTCTATTAGTGCATCTGTCATCAATGCGCAATTAGTTGCTATTTCGCATGGTTTCGTTCTAGAAAATATTGTTATTTTCACACATCTATAATAAAATTATATGAAGTATTTTCGTTCGAAATTTATTGTTACGTTATCTGTTAATTTCGAACATGATATACATATATTTCCAGAAATCCCCCATTTGATCGGTTAATTAATTTCATGATTAATTATAATATACAGACTTCATTCATGAAATGATCAATACTAATATTCCCAAATATTACAGGGTTTTTTAATTAGTAATAACTGAAACTGTAGCTAATGAGGATTTACTTAATTAATATTGATAATTGAAATTTCATTTTTGTGTATATGTATTTCTGTTTTTCCGATCTGAAATTCCATACATATTTCACTAACAGAAACGTGAGCCGATATTTTTTCCTACGTATATTTTCTTTCGCAGCTGTTTTTATTTTTTAACTTGTCTTTCAAGGTTTTGTTCAAACTTGTCTAATCTTCACGCATATTCAACGATCATGGTCTCACGAATCTTCACACTTCAATTTATTTCTATATCACTTTCTCCAAATTTTACGTTTCTAATTATTTCTTCAGTTCCCACCCATCATTCTCATTCAACACATCTATTCTCATCGTGTTTCTTTTATAATTTACTTTTTATTTATTAACGTTTTTTGATACCTTTCCCTGAGTATATAACAATACCATTATCGATACGAAATAGTGTTACAATGATAAATAAATTGAAAAAAATAAATCATCATTCTCTTTCAGTTATTTGAAAAAGTTACTATTATACTAAAAATATACAAAGAATATGTCTGGTTTCTACCTATGTTCCACAGATGGTTGATAAATATTTGAACATATCAGAGAAAAACTACCAAACTAATTATTTCGAATTATTATATACAATATTAAAATTATGAATTTGCCATGACCTACATTTTTTTCCCCTTTTCATACAGCAAGATCTTCGGAAAAATCTACTATAAATAAATACATCGTCAATTAAACATGAATTCTTATCTCACAACATTATCCACCATTGAATCAAGAAGTTTCGCAAGAAACCCCTCGCACCATTATACTACCACTAATTTTTTACGAAATATTTCGACCCGAGTATTCCTTGATATTCCAAACCCGGCGACCGGCGAGGATGTATTTAATATTTCAAGTGCGGATGTCCTGCGAGCCTTTCGTCCGGGTCGAAAAATCGAGAGACGAGCGCGAAGGGTGATAAAGAAGGGACTAGGGCGGAAGAAAGAGAGGTCCAGTACTTTTTTGTCCGTGTGAATCGTCGATCGCGTTTTTCAAGAGGCAAACTCATTCGTTCCTTTCGTCGTCGCTATTCATTCGACCCTCTTTCCTTTGCTCCTCGATCCTGACAGGCTTTTCGCGAGGAACGAGAGGCACCGTTCACAGGGGTAGAGGAGCAGCGGTTATCAGATGTACGGAAACAAAGCGCAGAGGAAGCTAGGCTGAATTCCAAGAGTGGACGCTCTCAAAGAGTAGATAGTATCCTTCAGCCCCTGTTGCTAGTGCATCGTCGACCCTGGAACCGGACACTTTTCATTACGCCCTCCTTTGTTCCATGGATATTTTTTTGCGAGCACGCCTTCATTTCCGACCGACAGTAAAATCCTGCTCGCAAGGAGTCGCTTGTCGTGATTATTGATTCCTTTTCCACGGTAATCGTCGGTTATTACTTCAAAGTTAATTAACGTATCGTGGAACAGGTATTTGAGTCGTTCGTTACACAAATCGGTTAAGTCCAGTTTTCGGATTTCTTACAAAATTTTATCAATGCGTTTGATTCGATCTTAATTGTTTATATTTATAACAAGTTTTTTTATTACTGAGTTTAGTGCTGTGAAATAAGAAAAATTCTTTTGGCTGAAAATTGCAATAATAATGTAGGTCACTTTTTTGATATAGTATTGCATTTTTCATATTTGTTAGATTGGAGCTGCACTTGTAATCGTGAGGTAAGCTGCATTCTATAATGTCTAGTTGAATTTTTAGAATATTTAAATAATACTTGTGAGATTATTGTAATGTTGGCTTATATATAGAACCGTGTATTGATACTTTAATATTAATTTTAATAAAATTTGTTTTCTGTATGTTTCTTTAACAAGATATTCTTATTTGCTTTCACCTTCCAATCAATTTTCTTCAACAGTGGAATATTTATTAATATAAAAGTATACTATTTCTTTCTGTATTATAGTTTTTAAAGAAACGGTAACAAATTTATCCACCACATACGAACTTTCATTGATAACTTCGATGATCAATTTCATGAAATGAATATCATCTTGTTTACACATTGAAAAATTACAAGTTACGAGTCGTAGTAAAAGAATATCTGTTAATGAAAAATACATTGTTTGTACCCGCATGACACAGCTTCCAAAGAAATAATACTAAAATTGCCTATTTATCACGGATGATATTTCTTTGATCAGATATTTCGTTCTATTTTCATATCATTAAGAATTTTGCGTTCCGCTGTTTATACAATTTCGACGAACACTTCGGTATAATTAATATGTGGCGGTAAAGCGGCGCATCCGACGGAATAAATCGTCGCTGCAATAATTATTATAATGGTGCAGCAGCTGGTATGGCATTGGGTAATTCTCGCGATACGTTTTAAGTAAATGCGCCGCACGTTCTGTTTGTCGGAGTGCCGCGGTACAATCGGTCATTTAGGATGAGTACATCGACGCGCGACGTAAAAATGCAGGCTATGCCGTCGAGGGTTCGTTAGCCGAGTAACGTTCGTTCTGATCCCCTCGTCTGTTCTCAATGCAAATTCTGCAAAAAATATTAATCACCCATCTTCTTGCGAAACAGTTGCTTCCGCGAGCTGTACGAGTACGGATTACATTGACCCTCAATTAGTACCGTGCATTCGCAATAGACTTAAATCAGTCTTCGTAGAATATGAAACACGTAATTTAACTTTTCCTTTTAATTGAGTTTTAATGTTAATTTAACTTATACCATTAATAATGTGCTAGAATTATTTACTTGTATTTTGATTATGATGTCAGATACGTGCCATAGTATTGCTATAAACTATCTTAAATATTACACTATAATATCTGCTCTAAAACCAGCTATTACATACTATTTCCTCTATGTTATACATTCTACCACAAAAAGTAGTAGACTTGCTGTTTCAAAAGATATATCACTCAAATATCAAAAATATAAAATATCTCAATCGCAATCTGACAAATGCAAGTGTAATCAATTTACACTAGCTCAATAATAACGAGAAATATTTAAGATATACATAACCTCAAACACGACACCCAAATTCCACCAAATCAACAAATTCCTTAACCCGTCATTAACTCTAAATCCTATCCCATCAAAATCCGTTGAATAGATTCGAAACTTAAAAGGCGCTCGTTCCAATGAAAAAGGATACCGAAGTGCATCCACTCCATACGTTAGCAGGCAGCAGAACCCTACCAAACGACTGAACAACGTCGAATCAATCAAAGGCGTCGACTTATAGCCGAAATATCCCTCTCGACCAACGGTTATCATTAGACATCGCCGATAGTTCATGATCCCGGTCTAGTTTCCGCCTCCTCGATACGTCCCGCTTCATTTTCTCGCTCGGAAAATAATTATTGCTCCGCGGCTTGTGATAATTCGAGCGTAATGTCTTTATAGCCTCTTCCGACACGTTGCGGTGCTTTCTGCGGGGAGCGCGCGACGGTCATAATGAGAGCGCCGCGCAAATCTATCTCATTGCGGAGGAAACCCTACTTCGAGTACTGGCCGTGTATGGCATCAATCGCGGATATCGCATCATCTCCATCTGCCCATAAAATCTGCCGTACCTCGTTAGCTACGCTTGTTATGCTCCGCACCCCAAATTCAGACACCCTCCGCCCTCCGGCTCCCTCGCCGATCCCCCTTCCGCCAAGCCAGCAAGGTTTCGCGCGGGGCGTCAAATCCACGAGCTCGTACACCGACGCATGATGAAACGATCCTATTCCCATGCACTCGTACGTATCATCGGCTACCCCTAATTATTTCAAGTCGAACTTAACGAGAGGAAACCGGCCTACGAAAATGTATACGCCTGATGCATGGATTAGTGCGAGTCATTAGTTACGGGAGGATGTAGCAATGATGTGTTGAATGCTTGAACTGTTCGTCTAATGATACTTTTAATGGAATCTATGGTTTTTGGTGATCGTTCGCGGTTAGAAGGAAATGGAATATACAACTGAGAACGGTATGTAGAGTATTGTTTGGAATTAGAGGAAGGTTTGGGGACCGAGAATGTACTATTTTGGGTATATTAACACGAATTATTGGATTATTCTAATGCACTTTGCTTTATGCATTGAAACCGTAATAAAACGACTGATTAAACTCTTATAGGGATTTTTAAGTTACTATGAAAACAAGATTTCATACTCCAGGTTCTTAATCAAGTCGTAAACAAGAATTGTTGAGTTATACAAAACTATTGAGAAAGTGCAAAAGAAATACTCATGTTCATATATACTTATTATTTACTGAACACTTAGAAACACTCGATAACCTAAAAGACATTCGGATTTAAAATAAAATCTCAATTACATACGATTCCATTGTAAGCAACAACACGTCTAGAACACACAAAGCAAGTAGCGTTCGCACAAGGCAAGTATAAAAAAAACAAAGGATTGTTTCCGGAATCGATGCTTGGGTGTCTCTGTCGTTAAATAGAGCAGTCAGCATTGCCGTCGAGATTCCAGCCAGGGTTTGTTTGTCCTTCTGTTATTCTGACCTGCGAAAAAATAAACAACAACCGGGGAAGTTGGTAAATTCACTGCGAATGTAATTCCAACAAAATACGTTGCTGCCGTCCTGCCTGCCGGTGTCCCGGGCACCATACCCGGCCAGGAGATGCGTGTTTTTTTAATATCGGTAATGTGTTTCCCAGGGACTGTCAATCTGCGGCAAAGCGTCCTGGCTCTATTCCTGCGCCACCTCCTCGACCCCCCCCCCCCCTTACAAACGATAAAGTTACATCGAAGTGCGCTACTCGCGGCTCGAAGCTCAACAATCATTTCAATGGCTATTCGGTTCTAACCGATGACTGACAGGTCGCATCCATCCGCAACTGAATTTAATTACAACTTCTACCGCGGTCGACTCTGCAACGGCATCGCCCCGAATTAATTGGCGCGCGGCCGCGGACCTTTGATTTCGTCCTCCCAGCGTGGAAGACCTTCAACAGTTTTGCTTTCTTATTGACGAGGAATGTTATTTTTCTTTGGTAGACTGGAAATGTGTAGCGATGGATAGACGGAAGTTATATGAAATAAGATTCTTTATTATTAAGTTGCTGAGTTACTTATTATATTTAACAATGTGGCATACGATATGAAAGGAATAATGTCATTTTGTGATGTATATATTGTTTACGAGTGAATTTTTTGATAGTGTGTGTAGTATGTGAAGTAATGGAGACTTTAAAGTTTTGTGGTCTATTTAAATGAATGAAGAAGGTGAAAAATGAGGTAGATAAAAGTAATGTTTCTTGTAATTGTTTGTTAGGTAGTTTTGTATTAATTAAATAGTAATTGAATTTTGTAGTGTGTTTACTATGAATTTAAAGTGTTATAGTTATCTGAGATACTCTGGAGGTTCTTGATGATCCACTTGATTTTTTCTAGTTTTCCTTTGGCAAAAAATGAAGATGCAACTTTTAAAGTGTGCTTGAGATCGCTATCTTGTTGCTAGAACTTTGTTAAGCACGTTTTTTCTACTGATCGCGATAAATTCGTTCTTAAAGTACGAAGCATTACCATGTTGCCACTATACTTGTTTTTGAGGTATTTAACTATAAATTTATTAAATATTGTAATTATATTTACCAATTTCGTTTGAGTATTAAGAGTACCAATTTATAATTAGAGAAACATGTATTATATAATGTAATTATATATTAAGAAGCGGCAAATAATTCAAAACATTTTAATAAGTGATACCATAGTTAGTGAGTTATGTAGTTGATATTATTGATATTGTTGATATTAAACATTGAAACTGTAAATACTTTCGTTTCTATAACTCTAGTTGTCTACAATTAAGTACATATCTTTTTTTTAACTTAAATTTTTCCATGTATTAATTAAATATTTTCTTCTGTTTCAGGTAAGTATTTATTTAATTTTCTTTGACATCTACACGCGCACAAGATCGAGCTTCAATGGAAACATTATGTAAGAAGTCAAAGGCTTTGATGATACATGCTCTCCCTTAATTAAAAGTAAGAAAAACATTAATTTTACTCGTAAACCGAAACATAGATTTAGTATGCACATGTTGGTTTTGTTTACTTTTACCAAAAATACATGTTTCGCGTGATCGATACATGCCATCGAGTATACAGAATTTGAAATTGGCCTGTACTGCGATACACGATAATTATTGGAGTTTATTTATCTTGGAAATATTTTCATGAAACCGTATACGATATACCCACCTGATTTGACACAAAATTCTCATTATTAACCAATCATAATTCATTCATTCGATACTTTCAACAAAATTTCGGTGTTTTATAAATATTAAAAAATGTTGGTCAATGGATGGAAATTCGTTAGTTCACATACGGTTATGTCCTTTGAATAATCTCCTCAATTCTATATTATTTATTCCGATATATAAATGCATATGAATTCAATATTTATGTATACGTTGTTAATATATTAGTTCACCTCCAGAGAAACGAAAGAAACATCTTTACAAAAGAAAAACACTATTCTCTTTGAATGAATGTGATCTAACAAACATTTACATTTATTAAAATTAATATAAAATCTCCACAAGTTTAACCCAAAATTATAAATAAAAATATTTATATGGTAAACCTTTAGAAGAAACTCAAAAGTACCCATATTTCGGCATAAAAGTGTATGGGATCGAAATTGACTCTGCTCTATGGTCGTACGATCAACATGGAAACCGTTCTTAGCCAATGTTCTTTTATGATTCGCGCACGCGTCATCGATTATCGCGCGGAAAAGGAAAAAAAATGGCCGGCGCTACAGGCGAATTCCTGTCGTTTCTCAATCGAATTGCACCATTACCATATGCCTCCCGATATCGTTTTCATGTCACAGTCTCTTTCCGATATCCGGATCCAACGGATGTACATGGTAAGAGGAAGGAGCTGATAGAATCTTGTGCGGGCCGGGTTTCTACGGAAGAAAACGTGGCCGCTTCTCCCTCGTGGATTCTACGGGGTCGTAGATTTGCCGGGGAATTCCATAGGTAGCACGTGTTTTTATGGTTTATGCGTCTGGCTGCCCCATGAATGAACCCTGAGGAAACAGAATTGATGTCGTCGGTGATATTTTATTGTGGTACAAACGTTCGGAATCTGCAATTACGATAAATCCAGACGAATTTTTTATATTTTTCCATCAACTAAACGTTACGACACTTTAACTGTTTGCTTCTTTATCCCGAATGTAATCGGAATTTCTTTTTGTGCTCATGATGATTAACCTTTAATTATGGCCGTACGGTATTACAGACCTCTATATAAAGTATCGTGAATTCCGAAACCATTTTCGTTACATAGTTGATACTGTTGCTAAGTAAAGATATTTAAATTAGTAAAAACAAATAAATACAATAAATTTCTTTATTAGTTGCTACAAACGAGAATATTTAACATTAATTTTCAGACTTCCGTAGTTAAAGGTTAAATTCACGTCCACACTTAAAGATTAACCCCAGTTAACTTAGGATAATAATTTGGCTTTATGTCGTTTATGTTGGCTGTATTTTTTCCATATTGTGGTTGATCAGACACTTTCATGAATATATTTTCCGTAATGCATTCAAATACTAAAAAATATTTATAAAAATAATTGTCACATTTTTGGTTATATTTTGGAAATTAATTCATAAGGCAAGCGGTTAAAGAATTTTGATCAGTTTGTAAGACACAAGATTAAGTCATCGTTCGTATTCAACTATAAAAGGAACTCATGGTTTAATATTTCTCCATTTTGGATGAGTGAAAACAATTGATTTCTTTTATTAAGAAAATAGATCCAATACAAGTTCTATAAGAAAATATAAATCAATTAAATCTACTGTTCCATAGTAATATTCAATGCTACACATACCAATATTTGTTCTTCTTAAAATCTATACAAACCACTATATTTATGGATATAAAAGTACAATTTTCATTTCTATTCTTGCTGAAAGGCTTAATTTATAATCTTCCTCTTATCATCGTACATGATTTTCAGAAAAATAATTAAAGTGTAGAAAATTGAATTATAACTTCACCATGGCTTCTGTTCTTATTAGTGACGAAATAATTTTATAGTAATCATTTGTACAGGCATCACGCGCCGCTCTGTCGCACTGAGCCACGGTTGCAAGCAAAAAGCAATCCGAATCTCGTATGATATCGTTAGTGCACGGTAGATAAGATAGGATACTTGGCTGGAATGAATTGCTTGTCGTTTCTTATCGTGAACAGACATAACTTGGCTAGAGTTCTCTCCGTCGCATTATTCCGGTTACTAGCAGTTCAGCCGTCTGAAATCCCTAACTCTTGAGCCGCATCGAATTTTCCGATCGTGAAAGCAGCTCGAGAAACTTCGAGATCGTTCAGTTCGACCATAAAACAAATCCGTGAACGCTCTGAATGCGTTGGCTATTGGTCACCTAACGGTAACCGTGATTCTGCATATTTTAATAAAATGTATAGTCCACTCGAATAATTTCAGAATTTTTGGACACCGAAGGCATTAACAAGAAAATTCGATCTAGTATCTAATAATATGGGTATAATCAACAGGTTTATGTATTCTTGAATAACTAGTAATGAATATTGACTAATCATTCAGAGTCCTTTAAATAAATTGGAGAAAATGAAAATTGTCATTTAAAATAGTAAGGTACCATTCAAAGAAGAGTATGGATAAATGAAAGTGTATGTATTATTCTTGAAATCATATTAAAAATTAAATTGAAATAACTTGGATACACTAAATAAGTAATTAAGAAATAGAAATAATTAAATAAATGCTGTATTTTACAAGAATTATAAAGTAAATTGAAATACGATTAATAAGGTACTTTAAAAAGTTTGTTATTAGAAATTGATAATGATAGTGATAAAACAAACAAGTAAGGTAAGGAAGTTTTTTCGTATGGAAGTGATCGAGTGGCAGCGTATTGCTTTCAAATCCGTGCAATAGCAGAAACTCGGAAATGTGTAGGACTTAAGATGAGTAGCTTTATGGCAAACGATATCAACGACATCCTGGATGACTGGCCTCTACGGTAAATTCGTTTTCACTTCACGATCCTGTTCCAGTTTGTATTGACATCGGTTTCTATGTAGCTGGACGGTTAATGCGCTTTTGATACATCTGTTTCCGGCAAGCTGCGTTGAGCTTCATACTTCTTTGCTTAAAGGTATTCCAATGGAAATTCGACTTCAGGAGATACGCCACTCTGAGGCGTCTAAAAATACTTACAGAGCGGAACTTTTTTTCGTAAACAAACCGATACAGCTCAATTATATATAAATAAAGAAGAAGCTCTTAAAAAAAACATAAATATAACCTTCAACTTCGTTTATAAATGTTAAAAAAATTGATAAGTTTCCCAGTGGGAAATTTAATAATTCCTTGCGATCACATATCGAGAAAAATTCGATATTTAATTTTCTTTCAATAGCCACGTATTATATTTTACCAATTTGTATTACAATTATTTATGACATAATAATTGTATTTATAGATACAAAAGAAAAAAATCTCTTTATACTTCAAAGATAGATTATCCTATTCTTTGTGAGTATAATTCCAAATGTAATTCAGTCCATTGTGTAACTTTCTATATGTCTCATTGATGACCTTATATATTTAAAAACATAAAAATTTCTTTTTTTGAGACAGTCATAATAGTATTCTTCTTTCTGTAGGCTATATTCCAAATTAAGAGAAATTCAATTTCTTAATGAACTGAGCGTTACATAAGAATGACAGTACTTCGTGGTCGCTAGACGAAGTTTTGAAAATACATTGGCAAGCATCTATAAGAACATATACATAGCTTATTTCTTTCAGGGTTGGCTGGGAATTCTCCTAAAGGACCTAATGGCTAGTTTAAATGTCTATAATTGTATTATGAAACAGAAGTACATTACACTTTAACCGTTCAGTTCAGCCTAGTCATGAATCATTAAAGTTGTTCTAAAAATCGCAAATTTACATCTAACAGCACCACATGAACCGATGACAAGGTGAATAGTTTGAAGCAACAACCACCGAGACGTTATTTTAATTCCATTGTCTAATAAATTGACAGCCATCAATGTCCGTGTAAAGTACAACAACGCCATTGTCTACAGCGGTTGCATCAAAATTTAGTTGTCAGCCGACACGCGGTTTCTGCACAACACGCAGACAAGAAATTCCCAGCGGTCTGCACGTCGCGGCCATAAATTACATATCTGGCAACGAATCAAGGAAGGCTCTTCTAGTCATGCCACATTATTTTCTGCGCCCGACAAAGTACAACGACACGAGACGATTGTCACGAAAGTTCTTCCGTGGAAGCGCCGATACGCTTCGGAGCAAATCAATCCTGACATCGACGTGCTCAATGGCGGTACAATGATCTAGAAACAACAAAAACGCTTGTAAGGGTGAAACTTAATTAATATCACAAAATAATTTTCAGGTAGTTAATAATACAGTGAACTAAAATGAAGTTGATGTGGCTAAACTTAGCGAGTTTCTGAGATATGAGTAAATATTACAAGAGTCTCATAATCTATGAGCCTCTATTGACTATTTCGTGCGATGAGAATGTAAGATTGAAGTTCGTTAGGAAAATCTAAAATGGGAAATTTAAAACTGGCGACATCTATGCGCAAAACATCGAAGAGAGTATTTTTAAAGTTTGCCTGAAATTAGAACAAATCGATTCTGCCGTTATCACGAAAGGGTGATTTCGTGGTTTGTTTTTAAATCGTCGTGGTTTATGAGTCTTCATATTGAAAAGAATAGAAATAAGACAATGTAGGTGCAACTAAATAAAAAAGTGAGATTAAGTTCATCGTGACGAAAGAATTCTGGAAAAGCCGTAACCACAGAAAATAATGAAATTGATATTACTAGGAAATAAACTGTATAAACAAGATATACACATTTCCACCAATCCAGTAAAAACACAATAAATTCACCAAAACGTTCATTTATGATAAAAACTACGTATCAATCAATATATCAAATATTCCATGTAAAATTTACATCAATAAATTAACCTGCAAGTAACCAAATCTAACATTCCGTATTTAACCAAGCAATAAATCCAAAACTCGCCCTCCCAATTATTCAACTCCAAAACCAACGAAGAAGTATTAAAACATTTATTTCCAACAAACGGTTAAGACCACGTGATCACATCATCGAATTACCGAGTATAAGGAAGCGTGAAATTCTTTAAAGGGATCGACAGTCTCAGGATGAACGGTTTCCCAAAGAATCAGATAAAATTTGCTCGCGACCTGGGCCAGCGTTTCGACTTAATCTCGGACGGGTAGACGTTCAACCCATTTGTATACAGGAGTCGTTCCGGTCTCTCGGTTCCACCCTTCTCTATCTGAGCATGCAACGGGGTAGGGGATAGCTGCTTGAAAACGGGTCGAAGGTGATTGCGTTCCCATTGACGCGAGTTTATAGAGTGTCCGAAGACGCACGTTGCAAGAGTTAAAGGGAGAAAGTCGGCCTGGAGGAGCCAGTAGGACGATGGGTGGTTGGCAAAGGCGTAGCGCCGGAATATACATAGAGCGAGCAGGTGCTCGCCATTTTCGCCCTCTCGACGTACAATCCTTATAGATAACGCGTCGTTTGTAACTGTCACCGGCGTGGTAGAGAGACGACCTGTACGTAAGTACACACGTACACGTAAGCCTGCCGGAAGCCGGCGGCGTCTAGAAGGAGCTAGACCCACGGTGACTTTCTGAACGAGAAAAAGAGGGCTGGCAAAAACTCGTACATAGAGTAGCGGGTATAAAACTCGTAGGAGCAGTGGGGGCTGGGGGCGGCGGAGAATAGTGGGGAACGAGGATTCGCATACACACGCCACCCCGACTTCATCCGTGGCTCCTACAGCTCCTTGCATCTAACAGTTACGATACCTAAGGCCGCGTCCAGACTTGCTACCGCAGCTCGATCCATTGCCACGACCTGTTACTTAGGCGATCGATTATGGTACGCAAGTATGGACGATGTTTCCATGATCAAAGTAGCGAGTGATAGCGAAAATTTGCATGCATTTGGGTACTATGATCTATTATTTAAGTATTATAGGGACATCAGAAGATGGTCGACTACCTGTAAAGTAAAATTGATAAAGTAGAATGACATAAAGGAGAATTGTCTAGTTGCGACGCTTGATTGAGTAATACTTCTGTTTTGATACATTCTTTTTATTTGGCCGAGTTGCGTAATGAAAGCGAAACGAAATGCAACAAAGCGAGATGCAATAGGGAATGACATTGGCGTAAGACTTATACTTCGTTTCGTCTATTTATTGAATTTGTAGCAATTACTTTAATATTCCTCGGATGTGGAGATATTACTACTATGTATTACGAACCTTCTTAGGGATTAGGTGCAGCAAGTAGATTCTCTTTGCCTTTGTACCGTTTTAGCTAGTGGATAGTCGGCCAACTTTTCATCTCTGTATAATATACGATGTTTCCACTTGATTAAACTTGATGTTCAAGAAATACCAAGAGGGGCATTCATTTAGATTCTTTAAGGGTACATATTAATGAAATTAATAAATCACTTATGAGTGCATTAATACATAATTGCCACATAATATAAATATAAAACAACTGTTTTCTTAACTGCCATGCATTAGATTTGTCATCAGTAAAAAAATACGTATTTCCATTGATCATAATTTTATTCTATTCAACCGTTAAAATTTTAAAATAACGAGTGCCAATAAAAGTTTATACACACTTGTACTATGGCCTACCGCTTAACTTTTCGACCTTGAATGTATATTTTATTTCAATATGAATTTTATTGAAAAAAACTTACGACTGCGCATTAATCAACCAAAACGTGTATAGTGACAGCTGATTAGCGCTTAGACTGTCAGCCATAGACAAAGAGCCCCGTGTGGCACAATTTTCCGTTATCTAGGCGTTTTCTAGCTTTCCAGTGGTTTCAGATTTTTGTGGTACCGATGTGTACCATTCGGGACGAAAAGGTTAACCAGTGAACTGAGTTTAACGACTATACATGTCATCTTAAAACTCGAAATGATATTAATCTCTTCAACGACGGACTAGTTTTTTTTTAGTTAGACATGTAATTCTTCTTCGTTTCGCCCTAGTTTTTTGTAAGAATATATTACAACTACATTTCCACTTCGTTTGACGAGTATATACATCATTGCCAGTTAACTGATTAACACTAAAACTACCGAGAAGTTAAATCGACTTTTCGAAATTTCTCTATAGAAACTCCAAGAGCGCATCTACTGAGACTTTAATTGATTTATAATTCAGTTTGCGTACTGTTAAATCAATTTCTTCAATCATTTCTTCAAGGAACATCTATTATCTTTTTAATACTTGCAAAAAGGAAAAATCAGGAATGGATCCTTTTTACCCGTCTGGTAGTTTTAGTGTGAACACGTTGAATGCCATGGGGGTTACCGGTGACCAACCAAATTGAATTACTCAGGTTCATTCAATTGAAGGACGATTATTAGAAAACATTTCTATATTATAAATAATGCTGCCTAATGCGGTGACATTCAGCTACACGAACGTACAATAATAATAATTCAATTCAATCAAATCAGATGATTAAATATTATATTTTTTCCATTTTGTGTATTTTTCTCTATGAAATCGTGTGGAGTTCAATGTGTTAAGGAACAGGTTGTAATGCAGCAAGGTGCTGTAACAAGTCTGGACGCGGCCTAAGGTCCGCGCCGTTCGGAACAGCGGCGTGTGTCAGTGGAAGCGTCAGTGACTAATGTTACCTGAAGGTGGATTTGTATACCGGCTGAAATCGATAACGGCCTGTCGGAAGTATGGGAGGAAAGAAGGGAGGATGGGTAATAGGGAGGGACGGTCTCGCGATAGATTTCCCGAATAGACCCGGGAACGGGGCACGGGATCGGGTAACGGCCGTCTTATCTTCGTCTTCCTCCCTTTCTCTTTTCTTTTTCCCTGTTTCGTATAGTTTCCCGATACATCGATTCGCTCGAAACTAACGCTCGAATGACGACCGATCGATACCAATCGGCGGAATGAAAGTAAAAGTATTGTTTTGAGGGGAGTTTCGGGGGCGAGCGTAACAGCGAACGCTTTGTGGCCGCGCGGCTATTGTTTCGGCGCCGTTGTCCGCCATTACAGACGGCGGAATTAGCGCGACCAGCGTTCAATGAGTCGGCACTCAATGATCGAATATGATAACGGGAAAATTAAAAAGTTCTGCTCTGCGCGTTAACAATTTTTGTATTTGTAAGTCTGAAGAGAAATGTTCGGTTTTTGTTTGTTGTTTTATATAGAATCACAGAGAAAGTTTGCAGGTATTTAATACTCAAGGATAAATATTAATGCATTTGTAGCACATTTGCTTAGTAACAAAACAAATTCTTCATTTTGTGACCCACATAAGTATTTAGCTATTGTTTCTACACTGTTCCTAACGATTCTACATTATCAAACGTACATCTAATCTCTTTCCTGTTGTTCATAACATTGGTACACAATAAAATAAAAATATACTTGTTTCAATTTTTGAAACTTACGTATTCACTTTAAATAAGTTTCATTTGTTAAATATCCCGCAGCTGAAGTATGTGTAGACGATCCTGAAACTAGTAGATCGAACAGACAACTCGGAAATGTAGATCTTGTATAATCACGCGATCGTCGATGATGCATCCGAATAAGCAGGGCGATCGAATAAGTTTAGTCGGTTTCGCGTCGCGGCAGCGGTATTTGAATGAAGTTTAAATCAGCTCGACGATGCGAACGGAGAAAGCACCGTCGGGGGATGCCCGAAGCCGGTACAAATGACCGCGAAGTGATAAATAATGTAACGGAGCATGGTTCTCGTGTTACGTGTCGAGGAAACGTATCGTTCCCATTACACGTACGCATGTGCATGGCTATCGGCGTGGCTGCCGAGCAAACATCATACGATGCTCGAATGACATATTCTGGGCTTCCACTGTTCTCTTCCGCGCGTCAGCCTAGATTCAGCACCCGATGATTACATTCCTCCAACTGTGTCGGCAACGAGACCGAAACGCTGTAAACGAAGTTATTCCCAACCCTTTTGGAAACCGTTTACAAATGCCGGCGAAACCTGTCGCTTTCAGGGATAAACTGTTTAGAAACTGAGATGATTTCGAATCTGCATCGGTTGTTTTATATAGAATAAATGGATCGCAGCTGAAAAAGCTGATTAAAGGATGATGATTATAAGCATATTAAGAATATCTACATGTATTTGAGAGTTGAACTTGAGCATCAAATTAATTACATATATGCAAAGCGTTAGTGTTAGTTAATAAATAAGTTAGTGATAGTTTTACTTGTTGCATTTTGTAAAATATCTTACAGTTAGCAACATGAAAAAGCCGAAAATTTGGAAACATCGATTCGTGAATGAGTATTGCTGGTACGTTGTTTCTGTTCGAAAAAACTGGTGGAATCTATTGGAGGTTATTCTATAAGTAAAAATAAGTAAAAAATACGGAACAAAATTGTTTTGTCTAATGTACAATTTTGAAAAAGATCCAGATTGAACATATTCCGTCGGCAGTTAACTAACAATGTTTCCATATATTTTTAAACCGAATTTGTTCTAAAACTAGGTTTCGAACGAAAAAAATGTATTTGTATAGAATAACTTCCCGTTGGTTGTATCACTCGCATTCGATCGGGCCAGCCAAGTGCACATGACTTCACATATTCAATCTTGATTTTCTCAAAAAGATGGCCACCAGCGAAAGGGTTTTATGATATATTTTCGGCGTATTTTTTTTAATACAATTTATTTCAAATATCCATTGAAATTTTATATTTTCGATCATTCAATAATATTTTCCTACATGCTTTTGAATTACATTTCAAAATATTTCACGATGGTTTTACATATTTTATAAATATTGTTACTTATGTGAATATAGAGTAAGATGTGTTCAATTTTCACGAAATATGAAGTAACATTGAAATATTAAAAATAAATATTAAAGATATTAAAGAAATATAATACAACTGAAATATAGAATTCAATTAACCATGTAGTTAACTATTTGAAACGCTTTTTAGTGTAACACAGTTCCTTTGTCAAGAAATTATATGCCGTAAATTTTGACCTGTTAGTTAATTAGTGAGTTAGCGCAACATTTTGCTTTCGTAAATATTTAAATATTTCCCAGTTACATAAATTCTGTCCACGAGAGATGCTCGCAGACTTTTTTATCGATTTTCTCACGATGATAACTCTTTTATTGATACTATATCTACGCAATCAATCAAGTTGTCGTCTGTAAGTCTTTACGGTTATAGTCTGATGAATTTAAAAGCCATTTCTTGTATGAAGTGTGATTATATCTTCAAGCCTCAATATTTCCTCATTATTTATGAATGGAATCATATTCCGTGAATTAATATCATGATTAATAAAATATTCAGTACTTCTATCATCAACGAAATTAAATGCCTTTATCATAGTCAAATCTTGCAAAAACTCCGAAGAGAAATATATTTTAAAAAATTGATGCTACATAAAATTTATTATTTTTCTAAAACGAATGAAACGATGACAAGTTTTTAAATTTTTCTTTCGAAACTCCAATTTCCCACGTTCCCTTTTATGAAATGAAATAAAATATAACTGCAACGTGAACACTGGAATTGTTTCCAAGTTCTCGAATTGTGAAAAGTTTAAGCTTTAAAATGTTGCATACAAAGATCGTTTTAACTAAAATAGGTACAGAGTAAAATAAAATTAGCATTCAACAAAGTTTTAGAAAAAGAAAGCTAAACTGTTTTATGAAACTCGCATATTTATAATTAAAAATAGAACAAAACAGCGGTACGAAAATAAACTGTACCTTACAAATATTTGATCTGTCGTAACATACACAATTTAAAGAAGCAATGTATTGAAACATCTTTCAATGATAATATTTGTGTTTCTTGCATGGAACACAAGTTCAGTATTTGCTTTCGCTGACAAAAATATTGTCTTTCAATAAGAGAATTTAAGTGAAGCATTAATAAATTGGTTTCTTACATTTAAGAGTAACATTTTTTAAATTTTAATTGAAATTTCAATGATCATAGAGTACATAAATAGTAAAAGTATTTCTGTAAATAAATATTCCTCAACGTAATCAAGAATAAAATTGTTAGAAGCATTTTCATGCTTATGATAGCTGAAGTGTCACCGAGATTTATTGATCTTATTAAAATACCATAATTTTTATATACTTACGTCGTCGTAATATTTGCTCCGTTATACGATGACTCGGCCTGTTTCGAGGATTTATTGTATCATTAACACTGCCATGGTCAACCAAGCAATCCGCAGTTTATGAGAATCGCGTTAGTGTCTTCGTCTGCTAATGAATTTAATTCGCCTCGCCACAAGACGGGCCTAATCGTTTCTGCCTCCGCCTCAGAAACGTCAACACGAATTACCAGGGTAACGTTGTTTCTTTCTTGTAGCCAGTAATTGAATTATGCATTGTGTCATTTAAGAATAATTGGTTAACGAGATCCCCAACAATTCTACAATGCGTTGTAAATACCCTCAATACATTTATCCAAAGAAATGTAGTGAAGTGTTTAAGTCACATTAGAATATCACGAAACACGATATCATTACAATCGAAAACCGATTAATCGAATTTTGAGTAAACGGAAAGGACATGTTGCATATTTTACTAATGTTACTCAACAAAACAGCGTTTACTTTAGTAGCTACTAAATTCACCGAACAATTAAAATGAATATCAAACGTATCTAAACATTTAAACGTTAAATTTAAAGCGCAGATTCAACAAATCCAGAAATAGAATTCGATCAGAGCAAACACAAAGCAGTCAAAACAAACACATAGAAATCAAAATTTGTCATCCACGATACATAAATCCATCTCAGCCAACCCTGACACTCGTGCACGGCTTCTCCCAACAATGTAGCGCACACAAAAATACTTGCCGAAACAATTCGCGCCAATGCGTCCACACGTGGAGGACTCCGACACTATAATAGATTCATAACAACGAAACACGCAGTCACTCGCCGAGCAGCCCGAAATTGCATTTCCATCGGTGTCTAAATAATTAATAGAATCACCTGGAAAGACAGTCTTCCGTAAGGACACGCGTCCAGAGAGGCAAAACAGCAATTTGTCTCGGCAGCGGAGTAGCTCGCGCGCGAGCAAGAAAAGAGGACAGAGATATCTGGAGCAAAACCTCTTCCGTACCACTGTCACATCCGTGGCTCGGGATTCACTGGGTAACGGCTTCCTAGCGCGCGAATGTTTTCACGCAATTATTGCCTCTGAGTCAACAGGCCCCGGTAACGAGCCACGGATAAACGATACCGAAAGTGTCTTGCCGAACAACCGATGGGAGGCGAGAAAGCGGATCCGTCCCGGGCGCTGCGAAATTCCCGGCGTTACCGCCGCGCCGCGCCGAGCCGGCCCGAGTAAATATAAGCGTGACACGAATCTTGGCAGCGTCCCGACGACGTTTTCCCCACCCACGCCTCATCCATTACCCGGGCCGAACAGGTGTGCGTATTACCGAAGGCGAGCCAACCGTGGAATTTCTCTTTCTTTCGCCGAACCGGCGGCACGCTCTTATAGAAACCGCCCCCGCCGTCGAATTCCTGCGATCGAACTCGTGCGTCGTGTTGCGTCGTATCCCGTCTTCCTCCTCCTCCTCCGTTTAACTGTTTGGGGTTAGGTGGGTTAGAAACTGTTTCGCCCTTTGCTTAGCCTTTTATGCATGGTGAGATATATTTTAACTCACATCACAAAGTTGTAATTACTGATGGTCATACAGCTTAATATTTTATTTAAGGTTTTTCATCCAATTGGCAATGCTATGAATTAAATAAACGCGTAAATAAGTGAAAGCAAAAATGTATACACGTCAAAATACATTAGTGAGTTGTCAAGACTGTTGGGTTAAGGTTGGCGAATTGTGTGATGTGGTGAATTCTGTGCAGCCTGGGTTGTTTTCTTATTTAAAATCGTGCGTCTCAAAGAGTTAACACGTTGAATGCCGCGTGATTTCATAGGGGAAAATATACAAAACGGAAGAAATATAATATTATAGACTTTTCCTTTTATTGTTATTTATGCCGGAGCGAAACCCAGCCTTACACCTGCGGAGGCGATTTTCGTATATTGACGCATCATAGAGGTAATTAGGCATGATCTGCTAGTACTTCGGCCGTAGCATCATAGGTCAGGAATATAGCGACGCCGATGAGTAATGGCACTAGGCAGTGCTATAAACAAATAATATTTTTTCTTTCATGCATCAATACCGCTGAAAAACATGTACCGGTGTCGCTTAGAATTTAGTTAAACCCTTTCGCTTCTAGCTGTAATTATAGTCACCTATCGTTGCACGCTTACTGTATCCTACCGGTGACTGTAGTCATCCACTGATGTTTTTGTAAATAACCCACTATTGTTGTAAATCATGTAATGTAGGTTTGTGCGTGTATCTATGTTTTCAAATTTATCACACAGAATTGAACTATTAAACAATTTTTTAAATATAAATATTTATAATGCATTACATTACTACATCTCATCCTTTACCTATTCCTCGATAAAATGTATGTTCGCGTTTTAACTGGCCGTTCAGTGGAAGCATATGCGTGAAAGACATAGCTGTATCGAAAGAGTTAAGAAAGTTTAGGTGAAATTTGACCACTGGCACGTAAGATCGACTGAGATTTAGATGCGTCCGTAAAAATACTTGTAAGACTTCTCTGTATCAAACTATACATATAGTATTCCAATTGTATTAAATATAGATATTTTATTAATTATTTTTGTACTGTTGTAATCTCATTATTATTATTGCACGATCAACTAGCTGAACGCCACCGCATTAGGTAACATTGTCTATAATATAAAAATGTTTTCAAATAACCGTCGATTTCATTGAATGAACTATAATAATTCGATTTGGTGACTCCTACGACATTCAGCGTGTTAATTCGCCGTCGCAACCAGGCGCGTCGTGCAAGCAGTACTCCGTTCCTACACGGTTCCTGACAAATATGAAATCGCGAACGGAAGGGGAACTCCGCAGGGAAATCGGCCGAAACTGATGAGACCATACTTTATCGTCTTTCCGTCTGTCTCTGCTCTATCCGGCGCCGGATGTCCCTTAAAGTCACTTTGCTTCTTTTGCCACTGACGGCTATAGGCGGACTGACAAACGCCTGGGGTACTGGATGTTTCGGGGAAAAAATAGCGGTCGTGGGTGTCGGCGGAAGTGGAATATAGGTGTTGCGTCTGACGCGGAGGCGTGGACTGGCGAGAGTGCTGGAGTACTATGGTTATTTTGTTTGCCTGTTTGGAGTTTGAATTGTTTGCATAATTGCGTTCGTATGTGAGAGTATGCGATATGTTATTACGAAGTAATGATAATGGTTTATGATTTAATCGATGTTTCAATTATCACATAAATATTCATTGTCAATGAGATAAATTGGTTTATATTTTTATTGAAGAAGCATTTACAAATCAAATTGATTAAACCGAATTATGGAGTATAAATAAAGCATGAGATATAAATTTATATGAATTTTATATTGGAGTTCATGGATATAACTGAGTTGTTTATTATCGAAGTGGTTATGTGTACTTAATTAATATTAAAACTTACGTCGCGAGGCTTATGTGACATTAAAAGACAAACGTTTAAAAAATGACAAGGAATTCAATTGCATATTTATGTAAGTATACAATTATAGAATATTTTATGAAATTAATAATTCCCGTAATACTAATAATGTTAAAAATAAGAATACAATTATAGAATTGTGGCATTAATAATCTGTATAAAATTAATAACACACTGATTTGGAGTCACTAAAATGAAGCTACAGGACAATTCTGCTGACATAAACATTACGTCTCCGTGCTGTACCGAAATAGAATCCACCCCAGCCATTGATCTATCAGCAAATTGGTAACAATGCGAGTAATTGCCGACGTCTGTACACGTATCTAAGATCAATGAGATCCCTCGAGTATGTACACGGAGGAATACATAGGGGGCTCGAAGGCGGAGCCGCGAACGAACTTCCACGTCTTCCATTTTCGAAAAGTAACTGGGCAATACCCCAAGAGATTGCCAGCCGAATTAGTATTTAATAGTGAAAGTTTCGTTCACCGGGAAAAGCTATCTTTCGTTTCGACTTCGCTGGGAGAGCCGAGGCCGGACCGGCGCGGCGCTCGGCTCGCGAATATCTCCCGAAACGAATTAACCCTAAACAAGAACCGACCATTTCTGCCAAGCTGCCCGTTTCAAACTGAAATTCCGTCAGAATGATCCGATCGCGCGCTAATTAACTTCAGTCCTTCCCGAGATTTCATTTTGATAACGCCAGAAAAACGTGGACGGTATATTGAAATCCGCGAACGAATGAAAAGGGATGAAAAGGGATGAAAATCGTCGGCAAGATCGGTATCTCTTTGACGGTTTATTGAATGTGACTGGAAACGTTTTTTTAAAAATTGTTTTCTAAATCTATCGATAATATCGTACGATTTATCTTCTGTTTTATGTTACCAAAGGAATCGGTGTAATGTAGATATTTAGAATTGTGGCGTAGATCTTGAGGATTATAAATATTGGATTAATAATTAAAATAGACGTTTTTGTTTATCACTGTATCTTCATGAACTTGTTTTTAACGTGACGATGTTGAACGGGTAAATTTTTGAAATAGTAGGAGTGACAAAGAAGCAGACTGAGACGTACTCGAGAACATTCACCCTCGAGAGTCCAAGCTATTACTCTTTTTACACCCCGTGCACCTGTTACATGTTGGGGTTAGCTGTAATTTTTAAACGACCAGTTTCAGCGACACGTGCTAAGTCCAACGCTACTCTGAAATCTTTGTTTCACAAAATGCATTTGACAGAGGTGACGGTTTGAACACTGAACTTTGAAATTCTTCTCCTGTGATGTCAATTAATATACTTGAAACTACGTCACGATGAAACTAGAGGACCTTCTCTTTGTTTTTGTTGAAAATTTTGTTTCGTTGTGTTATCACTAGAGCGTGGAGTTTTCCTTAAATATCGATTTTTCGAAATTATGTTCACTTTTTCGGACATTTCGGCGATATTAATTTTAAAGAATAGAATTTTTACCTGCAATACTTAAAAATATCTCTAATTTATACAATCAGTGCATAACAATTATTGCACGCGATTAAACAAATGAAATTAAAAGTGAACTATTTATTTGATTTTAGAATGTAGTTACTTCTACAATTATTGTTTTAATCGAGGTTTACAATCAGAACTTTCCATAAAACGTTTCTTCTCACTATCCATTGGTCAATAGTCAGTCTATTTTCGTTCAAGAGCAACTTTGACCCCATTCCCAGGTCATTCCCTTTATCTTCTCAATTTCAGAGTTCCCCAGATTTGAAATAAATCGAAGATTTATTACATTCCATTAACACTTCCAATTCATTGCATCCGATATTTATCTATTCAAATTCAAACAACCAATAATTTCTAAAACCTAAAAAGACAACTATTAAATCAGAACGCAAATACGTTCGTGTATACTGAACACTTTTTGTGTTATTACTTTCATCTATTAATAAAATAACAAGGCTAGATTAAAATCAATCAAGAGTAACTTCTTATACATCAATATATCATCATTAAATTCTTAGAATTAACCTGTTGCCCTACGATTTATTTCCCAGCTATGACCGATACAACTTTGTCATCAATAATTTTGTTAAAACAAAAGAGAAGAATTCCACGCATATTACATGCCCATGTTTACTCTTAAGTATAATATTATAATTGATAACAGACGAATAATATTTAATTAAAATTCACGAGAATCGAGTAATATTTATGCTTGTTAAATTCTATTTAAAATCTTCACGAGTCCGCACATTATTCTAAAGCAAGCGGTTAAAACATGTCCATAGTCGCAACCTAACTTATTTACGTTGCTACCAAACACACACCGAACAAATTCCCAATATCCACCGATCTAAAGGAGAATCGCATCCCCCGTTGTCTTCCGGGCAGAATATGCAATCCGGGAAAATATTTCCCATAATACCCTTCCACAAAGTGGAGGACGTTGCCCCGATGCCTCCGCAACGATTTTCCGGCTTTTTTTCCCTCCGTTCCTTTTTTTCGGGTGAAATCAGCCCTCCGATACCACGCACGGTCGCCGTTGTTTACGGACACGTACGCGCACGGGCGCGCTGGCAGCGCAGGGAGGAGGCGACAGCGGCTTAATATTCATAACGTCTTTCCCCCGTGGCAACTCTAAACACATTTTAATAACATTTTTTACGGCGCTGTTTCGGCGCGCTTCAAAAGCTTCCGCGGGGCGTCCGGAACGCTTTGGTCAGGTTAAGAATGGAGATGGAAAAGGACAGTCGGTATCGGCGGACGGGAGAAAACGGCGAGAAAGCAGGAGAGTCACGACAAAGGGACACGCCGGGCCCGAAGGAGAGAGCTAGAACAAACAGCGGCGAAGGAGGACGATGAAAAGGAAAGAATAACTGCGAGAATGGACGGAAAAAGAATAGGCGGCCGAAGAAAGAGGAGAATGGGAAACTCAACCCCCCCTCCGCTCTTCAGCCGTCTCTTTACGATGGAATATATTGCTGGCCCTTTCAACTCTCTCCTACGCTTTCAACCATCGACAACCTCGCCACCGCCGCTACCACCCACCCCCTCCCTTTACCCCCTCGCCGACCTCTTCCTGCCGTTGGTTCGTGTTCACGAAACTCGGCCATGAAGCATCGAAGTTTCGCAAAGTCTCGCCGCGGGAAAAATCGAAAACGGTTGAAAGCTCCAGGGTGTTTTTCTGCTGACACATTTTTCGATGCCGGAGAAAGATCGCTCTCCTCTTGTACACTGAAAATGGTCCCCGTTAAATTTCCGTCTTTCTAAGATCGTTCCTTTTCTGTGTGGGGGTTGGCGGTTTTGATTCGATGAAAACGGTGATGATTAACCGAGGATAGGGTGGTTTTGAAATCGAGGTGCATGCGCGGAAAGAATTTCTTTGTGCGAGAAAGTGAACAGGAAATGTGGAGTAATGTTTGACAGGATAATCTTTGTTTTTGAGGTAGATATAAGGTATTTATAGATTTGTCGATTGTATGTGGTATTGTATAGAAATCAGGTAATATGTCTGTTCGTAACTTGCAATTTCGTGTCAGACACATATTAGAATATGATTATATCTAGAATGGAGTCTGTTGCGAACAAATTTTAATCTATAATTTTAATTTCTTTTAATATAAACACACCTTCGCCTTGGTTGTACTATGATTTAGGAAACACATTGTGTAATTATTAAAAGAAGTATTTGTTTGTTTACGTGTACAATATATTTCGTCTAATTAACCCCTTCCTCTACGGTTTCTATTAAAATTGTATTCAACTAAAACTATTTTATCGTTAATAGTTTATTGCAGAAGAAAAAATTCCAAAGATGTCTATATTTATTTGGTAGATTATCTATTGCTAACAGGAAAATAGTAGTTTTTTAAGTTTAACTTAAAATAATACAATAACAATTATGTACGTCTGTCAACTTCCTTTTCAATCTTTCATTGTAAGTTTAATTGTAAGAGCTCGAGTATAAATTTTACCTTAAAATGTACGAAATAAGATTTCGCAATATAAATTATGTAATATAAATAAGTAAGTAGATGGATCTGTTTGTGCGTAATTGTAAGTGACGTCTGATATATTCGATAGGTCAAAATTAATTAAATGGAAGCGAATGATGTATTAATAACGATTTCAGATGGGATTATTCAGTTTGGATCGAACGTTATACCGAAAATATTCGGTCTCGAGAATATCTTCGTTTGAAATATTTATGCAGACAAAATTATACTATTGTACAATGAAACTCAAGCTGCGAGTATTATTGGACGAGGAAAACTATATCTAAATATACGGGTCTTTTAAGCAAAGGCTACATACTTCAGTAACTGGGAAAATGAAACTTTCCATGGATTAAATTAACATTCATTTTAAATTTTAACCACTGATAAAACAAATGCACGCAATATTCTACACTGAAATTAAAAAGTCCCCTAACACAACTATTCCAAAAAACAAAGAAAGGCAAAAATATACTCGCTATAATCCACAAAAATGATACAGTACAACATAAATCATACTATATTATGTCAATACTTAAATCGCTACATTTTTTAGACAATAGGAACGTTGAAATCGATTCTACAAGAATCTAGAAATCTGCGGACTCTAAAAATCATTACTTGAGTAAAGTAATCTAGAGGAACATGTATTATGTATTTTACTTTACTCTGTATTTTACTATATATAATATTTCGAGACTGGAATCGATACTTTCATTAGATGAAAGTTGGAGATGGGGTTGCGGAAAAGGATGACAGTCCCGCGAAGAAACGATTTGGCGGAGTCAGTCGGACAGGGACAATCGGTGGAAGCAGAAATGGAGGGGGCGGAGGTTGGAGGAAGACGATAAAGCACGTCTTTCCGTTAGTATCCCAGCGGACAAATATTATTTTCCATCGTGGATGCACTCGACTGGGTGCACAAGGAGAGGCTTAAGCGACTGCGGTATACGTTTTCCTCGACGATGCGATCCTCCACGGTTCACTTAATTTCTCATCTCTCTTCGTGCCGGCACCAATGACGTTACATTATTCTCTTCCGATATGATGCCGAGATGCGGAACAGATTTGGTTTCCCTCGCGACCTTCCTCCGCCATTGTCTGCGAAAATGTCGTTGCTCGGCTCGCAGCGGGACTGGGGCACAGTTTCGCTTGCTTTTCACTGTTCTGCTTGAAATAATACCGAATCTTCTTGACGGTAGAAGTATTGCTTATTCACAATTTCCACGATGGTTCGTAACATTGCGGCAGAAACGATGCAACGCTTCGATAAAAACGAGGATTTTTCGATCCGGCTTGAAAGGTTGTTAACAGTCTCATTATCTCTTTATAATTTCCATATTTATACAGCATAGTAATTGAGAATGTTGCCGAAGCTTTTCTTTCTGTTTTGTTTCTGCTGATTGTAATACGAGATAATAATTTAATAATATTGAAGTTGTTTATATGAATGTTTATGTTCCTTAATTCGTGATTCAACTATGAAAATTGTATGCGAAAAAATAAGTCAACATTGTAATACACAATCCTGGCATTTGGAAGCATGTGTTTGAGAAAATCAAACTTGCATTTGTCGAGCATACACGTACTTTATTTACTTTTGATTAAACGCTGCTATTAACGGAGTTATTTTACACTAGAAATGAGTGAAAAATGTAGGATAATCTCTCTCTCTTAAATTCTACTTTCTTTGTTCATCTTCTTGTATAAAATAACTTTTTGCCAATTATACCTCCCATACTTAAACGAATTTACCAAGTTAATCTGTCTTTTTCTTTAAATTTTAAATATCAAAATTTTATTGCCTAAATGTATGACTAATAATACCTATTTTTGATGTACAATTATTTTATTCTTGATTGTATGGCTAGTTGCAGGTCACCCTATATGTAAGCTTCTTCCAGAGATGTTGCTAGTGGATTATCTTATACTTCAGCCTTTTCCTCAACATCGCATTTTGTTTGTGCAAATATGCGCGTAATCGCGTGTGAGCTAATTAAACATATACCTAACTGTATCTACAGAAACAGAGAAGGGGTAGTAATGGAGTTATACTAACCCTTTGCACTCGGGAGGTGACTCTCAGTCACCACTTAATTTGATGCAGTAAAACTATAAAGTCTGATATTTAACGTTGAACTTTGTATAATGTTTCGGTGCGTGAAATATGGAAATAAAATAGCTTTGTTCTTCATTGTACTTGTGATTTCCTTTCGAATTAGTTCCAAAGAATATTGTGGGAATGGATGTATTTGAGTGTGAGAATGGATACATTGATGAGTGATGAATGTGTGTGCAATAGATGAATGACGTGACTGTGTGTGTGAGCGCGTTTTGAATGAATGTTCAAAGCATTGGAATATTCTAGACTAAATTGATTTTCCCTATATTGATTTTTATGTTAATAATGTTCGTTTGTTTAGAATCTCGAATATTCCAAATATACGTGAAGTTAATGCATGGCAATGAAAGAATGTTCTAG
This sequence comes from Nomia melanderi, assembly GCF_051020985.1. Lineage (NCBI taxonomy): Eukaryota > Metazoa > Arthropoda > Insecta > Hymenoptera > Halictidae > Nomia > Nomia melanderi. The sequence goes on along the minus strand of NC_135002.1, from coordinate 12,540,903 downwards.
AAAGTGTGCGAGTGAGGCAAGAGCATCTAAGTGTATAAATAGTGTGTGCGTTGTTTGATTTGTTGATTGTTTTATTGTGAGTTGTCATGATATAATTATACTGTTTTAAATGAAATTCTCTTTTTTTACAATATGGTCTTTGTATTGTTAAAAAATGTTAAATTTTTCTAGTGAGAAACTTCTGATTGGAAAGGGTTAAAAGAATCAAAAGTCATACGGTGAACGAAAGTCTCTAAGATCTAGACAGTGTATACATAGCGCAGTGTCACATGCAGAATATTCAGAATGAAATTGAATCAACACTAGATGTACGAATATTTACTATACTGTTTGTTCTATCGTTTTTAGAAAAATTGATATTCGTTGATTTAGATTTTGAAAATTAAACGTTTAAAAGTTGACAATCAGGATACATATTTACCTAACTACATCAATCAAAATCAACCTAAACATTTTCCAAATAATGTTTATAAAATTCAGTACGAGTCAAGTTGATACGTTCCGTAAACCTCGTGTTAAAAATCAAGAATTAGTGGATAAAATAATAGGAATATTGAACGAGACGAAATAATGAATTCATAAAATATATAAATGAAATCCCCAATCATGTCAAAACATTAATTTAATTCATGGCGAGATTAATTTCTTTGATCATTTCTATTACAAAATCTTATTAATTTACTAAAAGGAAAGAGGAATTTTCTGTTCATCATAAATCTAAATTAATTTTGAAAATGAATCCTTTGCGTTACAATTTCTGTAGTAATTACGCTCGTTAAATTTATTTTATCGTTAATAATTTGCCAGTCTCCAATAAAGCATTATTAACTTTTTTACTGTGCTTTATATCTATAAAGATTTTAATTATTTTTCTGTTTTACCATAATATTCTTTGATTAATCTATAATAATATAAAGCACGGTCATTGACAGTTATGTACCAATTAACAGGAGACCTAACGCTTTAACAGCTAACGAAGTTAACTTTTAATAAACTCGTGCAAAAATGGAAATAATTGTAATTACCAACATTATTGTTTCGATAATAATAGTTTACTAGAACAAAAAATAATTATACTCTTATTAAGTCTGCATTTAACCTGAACATTAAGTATTAATAATAAAATAACAGCATGAAATGTAACTCTTCAAAAATGAATAATATTTATTCATTAACCTGGTACCGTGTAATGCCGAAAAAAACTCATACTGACAACTTCTATCTCAATTTGATATAAATAAAAAGTTGTATTCAGTTCTCAAAATAAATCAAACAATCATAATTACGGAATTAATCGCAGAACCAGAGGTTAAATAAAAGTTGAAACCTTTGCTACTAGTCTCCCTCGGTATTACAAAGCAAAAACTTTACACAGTTGTGAAACAAATCACACTGAAAAATAATTAATATTATTTCAACGAACACATTGCCTGTCGAAAAGTCATTCAATTAATTTAATGATGGATTTCTCGCGCGTTTATAATTCCCGCAGCGCCGTTTCAGCGCATTCAACTGCGGCGCCCGGTCAAAAAGCTGTCAACGGCGGGAGTCGCGGCTCCCCTTTCAAAATTGTTCTAATGAAACGGTTAAAAAACGAGCCGGCCGGTGAAAGGATTCTCGTGTAAAAGGGGGACAGGGGCTGGACAAAGTATTAAGTCCTGATTACGAAAGACGAGAAGTGCCGTTCGATCAAAGCGATTCGTCACACGCGGCCACGCCACAAACGGGTATCAACCATCGTCGAATCGAGGTTCCTGTACGGCGTACGCCGATAAATATCGATCCTTGTCCGTCCGCGTGCCGCGCGCAGGGATTATTTTTCCCGGAAAGAAGGGGGTGGTGGAGGGGTGCACCAACGACAAGGGGTTATTTGGAGAAATACGAGTCGGTGCAACCCTTTCACCCAAGAGAGGGTACGCCGTCTCGATGAGAATTGGTCACGGTATGCTTGGATCGATAATTTCGATTCGGATAAAAAATTAGCGGCGATAACTAAACTCTCGGAAATTAAGGATTTTGCGGGACTAAATAGGAACGGGAGATCGAGATTTATGTACTTATATTTACTTCTTGCATTTAAATGAGTCTTTTTCAATGTGATTGCCTTTTGTTTTTAAATGTTTTCAGATTTCAATGTTGAAACCTTTGTGCATTATGCTGAAACCGTATGCATTTATACTTATATGATTTGTTCAAATTTTACATTGACTAATTACATTGATTCTTTGTATAATTTCATCAGATTTTTCTGTTCTTCGTTGCGCGAAGTGAATCACTTTGGCAAACGAATGCTTCGTATAATAGAAGAAATGAAGAAACTGTGACTCTTATAAATTTTGAGTGTCTCGGTTAGGATCGTGGAATATTGCGAATAACGAATAGAATTTTATTTATCAGGTGTGGGGGAATATTAAACGGAAATTCGTAAGCGTTCGCCAGGATCCAATTAGAACGCTAAACGCTCCGCTGCGGGCTATTCTACAAGTTCTGGTAGACGTCATAACCAGAGAAGTAGTGTACCTACATGGCAATGCAATTAAAGGTTAATACTTTTCCCTTGTCCCGCGTTCGCTCAGCGAATGCTTGGAACTGATTTTATTCCGATATGAGGTTCGCAAACAAATTTTCGCGAGTAAATTACACTTCGGAACGCTTTGTTACAGAAATTATTACCTCCATTTTTTAAGGGTGCCCGCTTAAGTAGCGACTATCGAAAATTGTAGATTTCAAAAAGAGTATAAAACTCTACATCAGAATTATATAGGAAATTGACTACTAAAAGGTAATACGAAAAGTTCGAGGAAAGCAATAAATTATCCCATAAATGTTTATTACAATATTTCATTACTCGAACAAAGATCTAATTAACCAGTCACCCAAAAAGTGAATGAAAACATTGAAACTCAAAGTGCTTGATTTAATAAACGAGAATTAAAGCGTACAATCCGTTAACAGAGGAACATTGATTATTCGAAAAACCGGGTAACTCGAAACTGTTCGAATCGATGGAATCAAATTGGACGAGTTTTGCTGCGTGTATTCAAACTTCGAAACTTTTGGCCGAGCAAAGTTGATCAAGCACCGGAAAAGTTCCCGGTGGAAAATTGTTCTTTGGTTAAGAAATCATTGAGCGAAGAGACAGCTATGGGAAATAATTTCAAACTCGAGGAGTCATTCCCGCGGATATAAATTTTAATCGAACGACCGCCTCACGCCCGATACTCGGCGGTATCGTTTTAAGCGAAGAATTTCGCGTTGGTGGGCGTTTTTACGGCGAGCCACGGAAATCGATGCGCGGGTCGATTTTTTACGGGTTAAACGCTTCTGAATTCTACTCATTGTACACCGGAAACTCTAATTCCCTAGGGCTAATCTCCGCGCCACTCCTCGGGGCAGAACTTCTAAAAAGTTCCACTTGAAGCGGTAACTTTCCCGTCAACGGCACGCTCCTGGGGGTTAAAAAGACTCGCGCGAGGGATGACGTGCGATCGACAGAATTCCGCTGGAAACTTGTAGCCGCGGTCGTCGAATCGATACTTGGAAAAATATTACTTCGTCCGATGCACCGTTCCAAGTTTCTAGTTCTATTTTTACTTTGGCTTCGCGGCGTTCGTCGACATTCCCTATTTATCCGCTCCTTCCATTCACGACCCACCGATCGCCAACTTGGTAATTTAATCGTCACTCTTTCACCTGTATTTACATAATTCATTGTTGTGTGTAATTATGGAAATGGTGAACGGGTCTATTTAAATTTATCGTTTCTGCGCGACATGCATGGAAATTATGGAGCATGTGGTTATTTCCTCGATCTTGGTTTTATTTGTTGTCACCGCGCTGTATAATGGGAAAATTAGGGATTCTACAATTTTATTTAGACTAATTTACTCATTTATATATAGTTTTATTTAGACTGGATGCTATTAAAGGTTTATTTCATTAGTTGATGTTGATTTTGTTTATAGAGAATGTTCTATATAATGATTGAAAAATTAAGGATTCTGAAGGTTCATTTTAGAAGTCGATGTTGGTTTTATAATAATGGTTTTATAAATGTTACATGACAACATTTTTTCAAATTTTTAAGTGACGAGTTTACTGTATTGTGTATTCAGTGTTACGTTACTCCACTGTCAATGATGACACGCTCCTTCATATTAACTATTGACCAGTAACGTGGATTCACCAAATGTCGCGGATAAATGTTTAACATGTACTATACGTATTCATTAGGTGAGTGGTTGTGTAGTTCTCAACGGTTTACATTGCCCAATACTGTTTAATATAGCCACCACTGTTAAGCTAATATTAGGAAACCAGAACTTGACCAATACAGTTGCCGTATTAAAAAATATGTTTACTACGATTCTATTACAAGAAAAGCAAATATCTCCATTTAAAAAATCAGTTCTCTTTTTTTATTTGAATCTATTAATTTAACTTTCAGAATTATATCTTAAAACATAGTTTAAAACTTATAAAATAACATTATTATACAAATATTACAAACATTATTGTATAAACATTTTATTAGAAAAATAATCCACAGATGTGACACGTCAACGAAAAAATCATGAATCATTGCGATCAATTACGTTACAAATCAATTGTTATCATCCACTGTGTTTGTGGGAATAATAATACTTCATTAAGTTGTCTATGACACGTAAGACACTAGAATTAACTTTGCGCTAAAAATACCGATCCATGATCCCATCTTCATTCTAGAATGATATTTGCCATTGCTTGTGAATTATTTAGTCATTACATTCCCCATTAACACGTTGACTGCCAAACAAAAATCCATCGAAAGTCCCATGTACTCGAAACAGTTTTCTTAACGAAACAGAAACTAAAAAGTCAAGACTCTTTATAATGACTGCTCTACTGTCCTTTTTATAGCATAGATTTAGGTGAACCAAATCGAAATAAGAATCCATTCTTTGCCATATTTCAAATTATATTTCTCGCTTTTCATCTTTTTTCTACAAAAGAAAGATTTAAAAATTCTTTTTCATTCTTACTGTTCGAGTATCTTTATTTCTTTCCTATCGGTCAGAAAATTATCCGATTCGTCTTGAACTATCCTATCTCATACATCCAACGGAATTCAGTTCATTCGTCAATAGAAAATTAATTTCTAACACTAAACGTACCGGCACTTTGAATATACTTATTCCTACTGTAATCATTCAGACAACTGATTACAAACTAAAGTTAAACACGATGGACGATAAATTTTTCTTAGTGAAAACAGGAGCAAAAGGAAAAACTGATTAATCGGACAATACAAGAATTGATATAAAGTTAAATGAACGAAAGAAAACGTAGGATTTTAAATCAAGTTTCAAAACCGGTCGTTCAACCGGTTGCGATACGTTTAATGTTTTTATGTAAAGCATGATATTATCTGAATTCAAGTGTTTTAGGAATCAAAATATTAAATACATGATTGTTTTACCTGTTTTTCCTATAAATACGCATTCACGCAAGCAGCCGTTGTCCACCGATCAGAACCGTTCGCACGTCTCTGTCACAAGTATACGCGTCCGCAAATTATCTAACGACCGCTAACTCTCTCAAAGCTCTGTGATTAATACCGACAACGGATCAGTGATAGGATAGACAACGGAGTACCTTAAGGGTACGTGTACATGGACCCGCGAGCACGTGATGATCACAAAAGGCAGTTCGACAGAGTAACCAATATCGGGGCCGGCTGTATCGCGTTTCTCTTTGACGGCGCGCGTTTTACGTTTACAAAACGCGGAGGAATTGCCGGCGCTGGTCGCTCATTTATTCCAAGTGTCGCTCTAATAAATTCCCTGCTGCTTAATAGTTCGAATGCTCGTCGGACATGCTCAAAGAACGCTAGCGACGCTTGTACTCGCATATCGTTTATATCCTAGCACCGTGTATCACTTTAATCATCCTGTCCACGATGATGCACATAATTTCGAGCCGTTCCCCTTCGAAATGTTCTTTTGCAGCGGATTGTACCTTTATTCCACTGTGGTCCTACAATGTTATTAGTAGATCTTCATTCATGTATGAGAAATTTGGAAGCGCAAAATAGCATAAAATGTACACAAGACGAGAAAACATACGAAGAATCTATAGTACAGCGTTTGTATAACATTTATTGGGGAAAACCATTTCCTATTGTAACTTTATGTTTCATACTATATTCTTAAAAATTTGAATTTGCATAAAGTTCCGTTATAAGACTAACGTAGTTTGTATTATTCTGTGGAGCCTCTGGTGTTTGATTTAGAAGAAATTAATTTCGTGCTCTGTTTTGTCTATTAGTTTTGTAAATCTACCACTTGATATCAATTTTATTCAAGGGTATTTCTTCATTGAGTGACACTCGATACTGTTAAATTACGTTAAATTGTTTCCAATTTAATCAACAGATTAAAAATTCAACTTTTTAACACGTTCCGAGCCACGTGTACCATTTGTGGTACACGCCCAATTTTTCTGAGGAAATATTTTTTGTGAAACATGTGGCAAAGAATAGCAGTACATGTTGCGAAACAGCGAAAGCGCGAAGAAATAATATCAAAATATACATAAAAGTCACCAAAAACTTGAACGTAACTTAATATTTCATTAAAAAAATCAGTGCACTCATAAGCAAGATATAACCGAAATTTCCGGTGGCACGGAATGTGTTAAGGACAAAATTAGACCAATAAAATTGACATCAAAAATGGTTTTTATGATAAGTATTCTAAAAGGCACTACAATTTTTTCCGTATTGTATGCACTTCGTACAAGTTTAAAATCTACAGGTTTAACAATCCACAGTCTATTAGTTAAGGAATAACGTCGCTTTTATCGCTTTCTATCATTTAAGTGCCCTATGAACTACGCTTTAAATAAAACACTTAAAATAGTACAGAGTCACAGAAAAGGAAATATGAAAACAATTTGGAGTTCAAAGAGTTAACGTGATTTGCGCAACTGTCTGATCGTAATTTTATTTACTAGACGCGATAATGTGTCACCGTTGAGCTGGAACTGTCAGCAATTAGACTGCTCCGATTCCAGGACGTTCGGGTTATTAATATCTCGATCCTGCGACAAATTTTCCTCGATGGCTGCCGACTAATTACTTTTACGAGCGACGCGAAGGAAATAATTAGGGCGATCAAGATACCTCGTGGAGGGTGGTGGGAGAATGAAATTTCGGGATGCTTCATCGAATTTCACGGATGAATCTCACGTGTTCAGGCTCCTTTGTCAGGATCTCGCCAGGCGTAATAATAGAAACGGTTATAATTATTGACAGCCAATTACCTGTGGCACTTTGCATCCTCGCTAAGAAGATTTCATTGAACTGAGAGAACTTGACTGTGTGCTGGTTTTTTAGAGTCACTGGAAACTTCATTAGTATTCAGTTTTATTTTGTTTTTTTCATTATTATTGTCCTTGAAGACGATGAGGAATTTTTATAGATAATTGTTGACATTGTGCAACGACGAACGGTTTTATCGGTTTATGATCACGATTGGAAATAGTAATGCGGTTATACTGGCAATGAACAAGAAATGCCATTATATAACCGTTCCTTCGTGACTTCTGTTTCGTTCTTTCTCAGACGTTTACGATTATACAGGGCGTTTACGTAATTATGAGTCAGAGCTTGCGTTGCGAATGGTGAATATATGGAAGAAATGAGAAAGTAAAGAGTTTGACTGATTTTTTAAATCAATATAACAGTGTGTATTAAGCTTAAGTTTTTAATCATGTTGAAGTTTCTATTTTGTTGAACTGGTCAGTGGAAATAGAAACTAACGATGCAATTGTAATATGACCGGAGAGATTTAATTATGGGGGAATGCCACACTACAAAGTTTTTAATGGTCTCTATAAGAGCTAACTAATTCATTTCGGGGGAATAAAAATTACTGTTGCGTAAGATGCAGTTATTCTGTAATTAGGTTTCTGTATACTATCATTAACATTGATTTTCGCACATTATCACCATACTACTGATTCAACTCTCCTAAAACAGTATGCATCAATGTTCAAATGTCAAAATGTCAATGTAATAAACATTTCAAACCGAAACTATTAAATATCAGAATTATTCACATTGTTTGTAACAACAATAAAATATCACTTTCTTAAGAAAAAAAGAACTTTCTTTCTGTTCTCTTTTGCATTTTATTAAACACTTGGAATTAACCCCTTGCTTTACAGTCCATTTAAAGTCAAATATGCCAGTTCTACTCAATTGTACCGTAACAATTTATGAAATATTGTCCAAGACCAATTTTGCTTAGAAAAATGGTAAATCAAGTAGTTAATAGAATCATACAACCCTTGAATATATAAGTGTCAATTATTATCGATTATAAATCAGTGAACTTTAAAAATATCTTTTACCAATTCCAGCTCCTTTCTTCTATCAATTGCAGCTGGTATGTACAGATAAATCGAAATAAATAAAATCGCAAGGTGAATTGGATTAAAATAAAGATCCAGGCCAGATTTATTACCTCTCAGACTATATTTCTCATTTCCCGTTTCTTATTTGCAAAGGAAGGACTTAAACATCCTTTCCCGCTATTTATTATCAATGGTTAAGTAGTTTTATTTCTTTACTACCACACAGAAAACAATCCGTTTCGCCTCAGTCTACCCTATATAGATATTTACCTAGGCGGTGTAAAGAATGATCGTAAGCCGGGACGGCACAAAGAACTCTAATTATGCGCCGCGAGGTTTTCGGCAGAGTGAGTTTCATTATGATGTTAGTATACTCAGGCGAATGGCCTCGAGAGCCATTTGTCACGACTGTCGCAAGTTCGCCAGTTTAATGCATCCATGGCTCCGGTTCCTACCGGCATCGCCTTTGGTGCAATTTTCGAGCGACAATGCCGTTGTCCAATGGACAAAACGGTTTTGCACGTATCACGCGTGTCATCCCTGCACCTCCTGCCCTGGATAGTTTTCCGCTAATCCATATTGCTCAATAAGACGGAGACAATTACTGAACGAATGGGAAACCCATTTGTCCAATTCAAATTGGTTAGTCGGACCCGAAATATGCGGTGTGTTATACTTACGCGTGTGAATCGCAAAATGTCCTTTCTTCCTCAATGAATTGTTCTTTTGTTTAATTTGCGCCATTGATGCGGCATTGTTGAATTGTGGGAACGCTACGCGAATGACGAAAATGTTTGAACCACCGGTTTCTGTGTTTTAAATCTTCTAATGGATTATTTATATTTCTGTGGCATAGTTTATTATATTTTTAAACAAATTTGTGTAGACATAACGCAAATAAAAATTTTCTTCAGGCTAAAGTAACATTTATACAATTTGTTGATACACCTTAAATCTTTTGGTGTTCTATTTATCATATGCTCTTGATGCTTTCTATGTGCTGCACAATGCAAAGTTTGTAAAAATGTTCGGAATATATGTGAAAAATAAATTCCGAAAAACACCACACACTCAATTCAATTTTTTCAGTTTCGATGCGTGTGAGGGTTTATTGAGTTACAATCTTGAAACGCATGGAAAATATTTAGTTAAATGCTTCATTTATTCCTTATATACCGAATAATTAACTACCTTAATTGAGTGAATAACTTTGAACTGAAAGTACTGAATTTGAATGAAATTGCAATTGAACTTTAACTTTTATTTGAAATTGTTATTCGTTTGCTGGTTGGAAAATATCTCGCAATCAGTAGTATCGATCTCGAGTCATTATGGATATTTCATGATGATTTCCTTGGGCAGTAAATCATTTGTGCAATGTTCCATTTGAAGACTTGATTGTGTCAGGTATCTAACCCGTGTAACATGTGTGTTACGCAACGAGTAAACCGCCCCGAATTTTTATTGATCCTGGCATATTCGCACCTATATCTCTAGATCTTGTGAAAGACTCGTTGTTTCTCTTCATCAATAAAGTGCAAAGGTAGACTATATTCGGTGTCGCACCACTGAAAGAGTTTAACCTTTTAATTCACCAAGAGACATCACTCAAGTGTAACATGTACTGATGAAGTTTACGCATGAGATAGCTTTTTGTAAACTATTTGACACCTACTCTTTTATAGTCGCTGATATTCACATATTCGTTGTAAAACATGTACTCCGATTGACAGATATTTTTATATTTTATAAATTACATTCAATACGTTGTTAGTAAACAGATAGAATGAAAAAATTGCAGGTACTTTAAATCAATTAATAGATAGTCTGCCTCAATAGAGGGAGACAAAAGCAAATCATTACTATACGTACTCCTTGTTACATTCATTTATATTATACCTCAAAACAAACACCATTATACACCCCAAAAATACAATATCCTCAAACCCCAATAAACACCTCACTAATCAATTTCACGCATTCAACTCAAAAATTTCAAAAACATTCAAGAAGTACAATTACTCACTCTGACCTACAAACATTTCGACAAAACTCACTCCCAGCTCACCGTTCGCTAATCAAGCTCCGCAATCCTGAAAAAACCATTATTTCCCCAGATATACACTATACGAACAAAAACAATTTCCGCGAAGCAAAAAGAAACGGACACGGAAAATTGGCAATTACGAGTCAGTTACGAGTCATCGTCGGTATATCAGATGACGTTCGGTGACCCTGGAGAGCGCAACCCCGGTGGCGTCTGCGGGCCGCGATAGGGTAAAGGAAAGAGAAAACGAGCGTCGACGAAGAGTCGGTGCCGAGACGAAGACACCGAAGCGACGCGAGAGTGGGACCAAGAAGAAATAAGCACGGGAGGGAGAGAGAGAAAGAGTGAAGCCAGAGGGGGTGGTCGAGAGCGGCGTCAGTGGCGCCTCCAAGCTCACCCGTCTGGTGGGGATATCGTTGGACCAGGGGGCGGACGGACGCGACGCGACGCGCCGCGGCGAGGATCCGTCTCTCCTCAGTCGACGTCAAGCCGTCGCGACGCGTGCGTAATATCTTTCGCCGGTTTCGCGAAGCTCACGAGACTCGCGTGTCCCGCAGCACAGCGTGGCTCGGTACCGAGGCTGGTTCGGCCACCTGTTCGCTCCAGGAAGTCGCGACAGAGGGATCGGCCGCGAGAGAGGCGAACGTGGATCGTCATCCCCCGTGGCAGCCACTGGAGGACAACGCAGCCGACCAGCGTCTCGCGAATTTGCGCGTGATTACGGCCGCGATTCATCTCGCCGGGTAGACGTCGTTGTGCCGTGCCGTTCCAGGACGATATCTGTCGTGATACAACGTGCTTTTGTTTGCCCCAAGGCTAGAAACGGAGAAGTCTGTGAAACCACACGTCTGTTCTCTGCCGCGGTGTGAACGATCTGTGCCCGTGTTGGAAACACCGCGGGACTATTATCTAGGTGATTATCAGTGCGATACACACACTCCTTGGATTATGACCGTCGGGTAGGTATCCTGTTTGAACATTGTTTTTTTTTTGGGGAATGTCATCTTGGCTCGAGGAGCCACAGGGGTTACAGTCGTTTCGCGTTATCCGAAATGACGGCGGCGAAGTAGAATCGTCTTGCGTGGCAAGACACTGGATGTTCTTGGGGCCTTCCGGGTCTGAAGGATACTGGTGATCGTTGAATTTAGAATTGGGTTTGGAGTAAGGACACGGTTTGACACGGTGAAGCGCGGGTAAACAGAAGTTCGTTGTGATACAATGACACTCGAATTCTTGGAGCGATTGCCAAATGTTTTGAAACCTTGCTCTGGGGATTATCGGAGCTTCCGTTTGTCGGTTAACGTTTAGGTGATGTCGCGATTGATGGGGACCATGGATTTGATGATTCGATCCTTTTTTGTTTGACACGTAGTTGGTGTTGAACTAGAAGTTTCTGATTAGTGGAATTTTCTTTAATTGGTTGGTAAAGGGTTTGATGAATTTTTAGTGAATTCTGTCGATTGTAGTCTTTTCCGGGAATTAAAGAACACGTTTTGAATTAGAATGAATTTTTATATTTGGAATACAGATCTTCAGACCTTCAGAGTGTCTCTGCGGAATATTTAAGATTTATATTTGCTATAATCTGAGGTTAATGTTTCGAATTTCTATTCTAAGAAATTTCTCTTAGTTTTAATAGAATAAGCACCTCTATACGAATAAGATTCATTCATCTGAATAACAAAAAGTGCTCCAAGGATTCGGAGAACAGTGTGCAAAACGACGGTATTTCGGTCTGGCGTGCTTGAATAAGTGTTCTTGTATTGGTGATATTAATTGTCACTCGACGATGTTGCCTTCACTGCATCGCAGACTTAGCAATTACGTATTTCAAACTAAGGACAAATTAAAAAGCCACGTTTACCCTATACCAAACAGTTCTTTTCGTTTAATTTATCAAATTCATATAGCCCATTCTGCAAGATTGTAGAATTCCAAATTATACACATACCGCCCAGTCCTTTCAACATTCACGAAATAGTAATATTCAAGTAAACCATCTCTGATAATCTATTTAAAAAATTTCCTTCTCTATAGCTATACAACTAAACAGAAGTTACTTTTACGTACAGCTCACACTTGAACAGCACTACCAATTAATAACGTATCACACATACACATCGAATCAGCAAAATTTCGGGTATAACTGAAACGTTACGCAGCTATTAACACGTTTCAAAATATTCTAAAACGAAGTACGTACGATCGATCTCACCAATAACTCGTAATGATCTCCGATGCCGATTGTTTACATTGACATCGTTGGTGCCCTCCTTGCCTTGGTGACGTCGCGCGCTTTCGCAATTTGTCGCATGTCAATCGTGTATGCATCGTACGCGTGTGTGTGCTCTAGCTTTTCGATATCGATTCGCTGGCACAATGGTAATTATCGATTTGGTATCGAACGGCAGGCGGGTGTAAATGATTTCGACGGCCTTGAAGCACGATCGAACGGCACAGTTGCTCGCGTCGCGTCGCGATATACCGCTCGTTACCAGTATCGATATTATTAGATCGCGTTCGCGGCGGTCGATTCAGACGATCCCGACACAGGCGCGCGCGCGTGTCACTGCATACACATTAGAAACCACCGTGCATGCACACAGTAGTCGCGTCGCTAAAATTTATCAAGGTTTGCATCTCGTCAAACTTCGTCGTTCCGTCGTTTGTTTCGTTTGGCAGCGCAATGGGTTCGCCTCGTTAACCTTATTCTTGCACAATATTGAGCGACTGAGTAGCGTACATTATCGTTCGATGCAAAGAATTCGAGAAAACGATCGTTCCGATACATATACGACGTCGCCTGAACGATAAAGAATTGAAAATACACGCGGCCACCATTTGTGTCAACTGTTCCGCTCGCGATGATTATGCGCGCGAAGCTAGGCGAAGCTTCTTAGCACGTTCCATACCACGTGGCTTTCGCGCCCGGAGATGGCGGAAATAACAGTTTTACTGGTTCTACAGCCTTATCTTTGATGGAAAATATTCTTAGTTACTTTTGAGGCGATTTTATCGGATGCTTTCGGATGTTTACTCGTTTTTCTTTCATTTGTTTATTTGTAAAAGATTGAAATTTAAATTAATGGATTGTAATTAGAACGTTATTGTTATTGTAGCTTCGAGTGTTAGATTTATTTATGTATGTAAAATATTATTAAGATAGTTGGAACTTTAACTGACAATGACTTTTTTCGATTTTTATCGAATTCGCAAATGTTTTTGGTCAAATGTGAACGTGGCTAAATTGAAACAAAGTAGACGTATTAACGCTGAAAAAATGAAGTACTAACAAGAGTTTATTGTTAACCATAATTATTAACTAACCATAATTGTTGAATTATTTTTATAGTTTTATAATATACATACCATAGAAATTATAAGAAGTGATATATTTTACTAGCATAAAACAAAAGGTGTATACGTAATCGAGAAATCAAACATTAGAAAAGTACATAACCATTTGCGTCAACTTAACCTTTGCTCTGTGATTCATTTCACGGCTAAGCACGCGAGAGTTAATAACATTTTATCAAGAAAGGAAAGTAGAATGAAAGAAATTGTAAGTACACGCTTACTGAAAGAGATTAACAATCATAAACGCGAAATGATACTTTTATTCTTTTCATAAAAACTGCGGAATATTCGCATTTATTAAATTCCATTTAAAGTTTTTGTAATGCGTCCGACTCGATATTAAAAGACAAAGGTTAATTAAAAGCGTTGGTAAATATGTGAAATTTATGGCAGCGTTAAGTCCTTGATAATTTCATTAAAAAAAGATGATATTTAGTCGATGTAATAAATTCTTGCTGAAGTTTTAATATTGTATAGTAAAAATATAAATTTGTAGATATATATTATTTACATAATCACTTCATTCAGTTGTTGTATACAAAAATATTTTGCTAAAAATATCTGTTGCGTCTGCATCGTTGTATAATTCCGATCCAAATATAGTTTAAAAAAGTCCATAACAGAATCAATAAAAGCAGTAATTTTGTATAATGAAAAATATACGTTTCTGCTATTCCTTGTTTTCCTGATAAGCTGTAGACGTTTCATCTTCAAGCGAAAATAAGGAAAAATTTTTATACGTAGTCATGTTGAAAATATTTTACTAGAAAGTTATAAAAGTATCTGTGTTGTAAGAAAAATCTACCAATAAATATTAAATTAAATTTCATGAAAATAAATCAAATAAAGTTCATTTTAATAAATATTCTGTAATAGTTACAATAATATTTTACATAACCAAGCATGTAAAAATAAAGTTAATATTCCATAATATACATAGTGAATGTTTTGAATAAAAATTCAAACAAGTGATATACTCTGAATGAACTAAAGTATTCATACACAATCAGGTTTGTTGATAAATACGTCATGCAAGGTTAAACTATGGACTCTCATGTTTACCGCCGCCAGGCAAATGATTTTTTTTAACATATCGTGTAAAAGCCGTTCGTATAATTATGTTCTTATACCTTTCGATTCAACTTAATTAAATCAAAAGGTATAAATTAATTCTTACTCTTCACATTCATATACAACTCGTCGAAGTAAAATTATTTATGTAACTGATATATGAAACATGCATTGCATATTTTACACTGTGTTCAAGATTTGTTTACATTATTGTGTAATCAATGATTTGTAACAATACTTTATGGTAAAGCATTTACAACAAATAATTATACAGTATTAATTTGTTTTTTATTCTTGCTTGAACATTGTGCTTCTGTAGTTTATCAGAGAAAAAAGGAAAAGGAACTACTAATATTTAAATTTGTAATTACATTTATAAACTCTTTATTTTTCAATTCACTGTTTAAAAGAGAAACATTGGAGTTTCAATAACCACTTAACAATTTTTTCCGACCGTGTCTTGTTCATAATCGTTACAGTAATTAAGATATGCAAAACAACTCAACTGGTTATAGTCGTAACTTCATCACGGAAGATAATTTCACTCATCGTTTGAACTAAATCTTATCTCCTCTCGTCTCAATATTCATTTACGTGGAAACTCGAATCCAAAAATATCGTAATATTTATATCAATACAAATTAGGTCGTGTTTACATTTCATTCTAGTCAAGCGAAATTCGATCTCGTTTATCTCAAATTGCGACTACATAAATACTCAAACTCAAAACGTAAGATACGAAGCTCAAAGTGTAACACGAATTGTTAAATAAACAGAAGACAGTTTATAAAAGAAATATTATTTACATCTCTTGCACTTCCTGTAGCCGACTTTAAATTTCGGTAACCGAAACTGGCATGCGAGTAACGAGTGCCAGATAAGAATTACGAAACACCGGCCTCGGTAGTCGACTAAAGTTGCTCAAGCGAATTAAAATCCTACAGCTTCGCATATAACATTTCTATGGAAAAGGACAAAAAATTATGTATTCAAACAATTAAAATCGTACACCTGTGTTCTATTTGAGATACAAATAGAGTCATGTATGAATAACTCGAACGATTCCTGTTCTCTTCAATGTGATAAAAATTTGTTTGCAGCAAGAGGAAGCCGTTAATTCTCGGTTCAACAATCTCGCAAATTTCTCATAGATCTTTCTTTAATTATTTTATTAATTATGTGGATCTCTTACTCACAATATTTAACATTGTATACTGTAAAATTTTGTTTCAAAGTAAAATGAATAAAGTAATATTAGTAAATCCAATGTAATACAGACAGAAAATGTTTATTTTATGCATTGCATACATAATGCAGTAATGCTCAATATAGAATGTACTACACGTACGTATATTTTTGTTAATCGACAATCATTACTTTTGAAATTACATTAATTACATGAAATTCTGGAAAACGCGGTTCTATGTAAATTAACCTTGCACTATACTCCAAAGGTTACTCTATTTGCACCATATGACAATGAAAAACACAGTTGATCATTATCCAAATTCTCTATTACATTTGAATGATTAAAGTATACAAATAAAAGCATAAATTACAATAGACCATCACAATAATATACTAAACAATAATCCAGTAAACAACATAACAATAAATATAATACAATAAATAATAATACTAAAATAACATAATAATATCCATAAACTATTAGGTTACAATTCGTTTTAAAAGCGTACATATGTATACTCGAACAACGCAAATGGGTTAAAGACCGCGCGGGGATATTGTTTCGATCGAAAATAGTCGAAAAGCGATAGAACTATTGGTCGAGTCGATGACGTGCAGCTCGCCAGGGGGATAACGAGCACGGGCGAACTCAAAAGAAAGCTCGCGCCCGAATGAAAGGGAGAAGAAAGTCGCCGGAGGAGAAGGCACGGGCGGGCACTTGTTTCTCGCGTTGTTTCGCTAATACAAAAACCTCGTCCGGGGTTCGTGCCCGGCACTGCAAAGCAGGGAAACGGTATTTTCGAGAAACAGCAGTACCATCGGAAGGAAGCACGTCGTAGCTTTTCTCCCTGGCCCTCCGGACTCACCTCGTGCTCGGTCAAAAGCCCTCGCGAAAGACAATTCGGTTCCACTTTGCTGCCGGTATCGTTCCCTGCTATCAGATCGGGAACATCGACTACGCGCAGATAAATCCGCGATACCGATTTGTAGCATCCGCCGTTCATTCTGATTTTGGCACGAGCCTCACGTGCTTCGATACACCAACGTGCCGCTCGGGACAAAGACGCGGCCTGCGATTCGATGAGCAACCTATCTCTTTTCATTCGACCGGATTCGCTGACGATTTTCCTCGACGGTATTTTTTTACTTTTTTCCTTCTTCCTCTTTCTCTTTCTTTTTGTTTCTTCCTTTCCTCTTTTCGATATTTAAGACGGACGAGCTGAGAGATTGTTTCAGTGGAAAGATTTCGGGGATTTGGCTTGATTTTATGAGTATTGACGTTTGGGGTGTTTTAGGGTTGAAATAGAGCGAGTTCGATGTTTATGCGTTTTTACTGCTTTAACCCTTTCGTCCCGAATGGTACACATGGATAATATTCTACGAACATTTTAAATTATACGAAAGCCAGAAAACGACTAAATAAAGGAAAATTGCACCACACGGGAATCTTTGTTTATGGCTGACAGCTTAAGTGCTAATCAGCTGTTAGTACATGTGTTTTGGTTGATTAGTATGCAGCCGTAAGTTTTTCTTCACAAAATTTATATTAAAAAGTATATATTCAGGGACTAGAGGGTTAAGATTAACGTTATTGTGTGTGGAGAAAGCTTAATATACTCTGCTGATAGAATGTTTTCAGTTTTTCTGTTGACAAATAAGATTATACGTTGTTGATTTTGTTTGTTACACAGAAGAACAATATGAGTTATGTTTTTGAGTCTTAGTTGAGATGCTACAAAACGAGATCTATATTTTCTGAAAAAAAAGGAATGCAAGAATGTTGAATTTTAATATCAGTTGTCAATGGATGAAGTATGATATTTTGAATTAGGAAACAGGTGACTCATTATTAGTGCCCTGTCTTGTAACCACAGATATATGGAGATATCTACTGTCCGTTCATATTTTATATTTTCTTTCGTTTCGAATTATTTTCTATTATTTGAAAATTATATAGCTGCTTTAGGATTACTTCTATAGAAATGTTATAGAATTGTTAAAGTACTACTCAAAATGTAAGAATGAATCTGTGTAGAGTATATTTATGAGGTTCCTTTCTTTCCTATTGCTATCGTTGAAAGATATCGTGGAAGATATTACTGAACTGACAGGCTGAAGGTATTCTTAAAGAAAAAAATTCGTACGAGATAACTCGAGCTGACCAAGAACATGGACCATATGTGACTATCCAATGGTTTCCAAACGTGAAATCGAGGTGTTCACTCACTATGTCAGCATCATATGCAGGATTCCCATCTATCTGGAAATACATATGTATCTCGGTCAACGTTACATGAAGCATCTTCGGATAATTCTGAGAATTTCTCTCGGAAAAGAAGCGAAATATTTGTTACTTGTTAAATTTTATTCAAAAAATTATGGTCGGTATGCGAAATTATATTTTTGTATTAGTTTCAAACTTAATGGTATCAATTATCAAAGGAAGTTAAAGGGGGAATAT
The DNA here is from genome assembly GCF_051020985.1 of Nomia melanderi. Lineage (NCBI taxonomy): Eukaryota > Metazoa > Arthropoda > Insecta > Hymenoptera > Halictidae > Nomia > Nomia melanderi. The sequence continues at coordinate 12,522,379 of NC_135002.1, read as the reverse complement.
AATTATTTTTCAAAAGAATTTTAATACATTTAGTTAAATATACTTTATTAAATTTAATCGTACTTGTTATTTCGTTCTCTGGATTAACAAGAAATATGATGTAAACTATGTCCACGTTCATTCTATAAAGTATCTTTGTTAGTGGTTGTCTAAGTATAATCTGCAAGAACCTTGTTATGGCACAGCTCGTGATCAGAATGCTTGCGTGATGGGTCCCTTACTCACGATAGCCAAATGCTCGGTGATAACTTGACACTTGAATAACTGTATACCATTTCTGGGAGTATTTCTCCACGACGTAATTTTCTCATTTAAATATAAAATGTAGATTAAGACAATTAAAAATTAATTACTTCGTTAAATGTGTCATTAAATTATTATATTACAAAGAGGTGATAATATTTATAAATAATAGGAATTTTTATAATATTTTGAAACATTGAAAAAATATTTACTCATGGAACAAAAATAAATTTGAGAAACCTTTTTTGTAGAATTTACACCATTGAAAATAAAAGTTTCTTTGCATACTTTTCTGTTAACATACTCCACGTTCTCGGCATTGAAGCGTAAATATTACGGGAACGATCAATGATAATCGATGTTCAGCAATAACCAGTTCGCAGAAGCTAATCGTATAGTGAAAAATGAATGTGTTCGTACTGCCTTACTTAGCGATTATTTATTCACGCGTAGCAAAGAAAAACAGGAATTGATAGTGTTTTCTTTCGTGCATAACGATCATTATTATTCTAATGGCGCTATTATTGGAGTAAAATTTGAAAGGCAGTTTTTCGTCGCGTGGAAATAGTTCGCGATATGTGGGACACTTTTTACGATAATGATTATTCTTTCACTGATGTCACGAGAATGTACGAGCGGCTTGATACGGATAGAAAGAATTTATACCGAAATGTTTCATGTGAGCCAGTGCATAGCGTTATCGACAGGGATTTTGCATTCTTGGCAACGGTATTCCATAATTATAGAACGCAGAACGTAATCAGATGCTAATGATCCTATACTGTCATCGTTTTCGTAATAAACTTAAGAAAAACACGTTTCTGTAGCCTCGATCAGTTCAAGGCTACACAGTGATACAGGAATAGCATAAATGCTGTAGAATTTATTTCGCATTATGTCGTACAATCACGTTTCTAATTCTGAAAGAAAAATGTTTTTAATTCATATTTAGTGACAATTCAGAATTAATATGAGACGGTTAAGGAAGACTGGATTCCTAAATAAAATTAAATCATATTAGTAATTAAATTCCTTAAAAATGATACGTTTGACTTCAAAATTACATTTTGTAGTTAATCAGTGAAAAAATAATGAACGACACTTTGATTTCATTTTAGGAATAACATTATAGTTATATTACTCTGTGTATTCGTAATATAAAAGTTTCTATAATAACGTTTCTTATCCTTCTGCATTGAATCAAAAGAACACTGTCACCTTGTACACTTGTAAATCACTTACGAGCATTATGGCAGAAAATATTCAATCAATCTACCTAGAAACCCGTTATGAAAACAACATAAGAGAAAAATGCGAAATAAAGTTCGCTAAATTCGATTACCTTCGCTGTAGCAGAATATCGATACGAAAACCAAATACATTTACTACTCTATAAAAGCGTAAGGTAAAACGGAAGCGAAATTAAAAAACCTATTAATACGTGATTCATACGATATTAATTACAAATTTACCTGTGGCATTCTAACGAAGTTACGTTACAACGCGTTAAATAAACGGCCAAAAAATACCACCGACCATTCCGTTAAATAACTTCATTTTACTCTTTTAATACACAGGACGGGTGTGCTTCCCATTCCAGGGCGCACTGGGAAACTGATTCACGCTGTGATCGCGCTCGCCCGGGTTCGATCGAATTATTTTTGCCGGAGTGATATTACCAATTTGTCAGAAATTCCCGAAAATTTCCGCGGCGCTGCGGTGAACGTATTTATAATTCGAGGCGGATGTAGAATTCACGTAGCCGTGGCGCGCCAGAGCGCGTCGTTGCCACGGCTGGCCGGCACGGCACGTGCTTTCGGAAAAGTGTGTTCAGATGTCTGGCCTGCGTGGCACGTTCCTGAGAGAAAAGTGGAGAGGGATAGTTCGTTGGAAAAGGGGCTTGAAAATGGAGGGAGAGCTGTGCACGAATAGAAGCGATATACACAGAAAGATAGTCAGTTAGAAAGAGAAGTGAGAGAAAGGGGGGGGGGGGGAGTGGCAAAGTGGAAGAGAGTAATGGACAAAGCTACGTTTTAATTATTATTGACATAAACGGGGAACGGTGGGGGGGATCTGTTACAAGTGCGTCTGTTTTTCTAGACCCGTTCGGAGAAACGCTTCTCCGTTCGCTTCTATTTGCACACGTGTTCGACAATAGGACCTAACGTTAGTGATCCACAGAGGCATTTGCATCATTCGGATTAGTTTGACGAAACAAGTTCTCGTTCATTCGTCGCTGTGTGTCGCGATGAGTGAAAGATAAAGAGAGTTGTTTCCTAATTTGTTTTGTTCTCTTTTTTGATTAAATGACTGTAATGGAGTTTGATAGAGAGGTCGATAGTTTCTGATAACGTTAGGAGTCGATAAGTGTGGTTGAGGTATGAAGAAAATAAAACAGGGAATTATTGGTAAAAATATGGTATTGTTTTTTTATTCTTTTAATTAGAATTTTATGATAAAGTTTAACCCCCGACCCTATGACCTCTTTCTCAAGTGTACTCAACAGAGATATTTTATTTTTCATAATTCATTAAAAGAAGAGGAAAATTCTACGCTTATTCTATGTTTGTGTTTACTCAGAAGCATCACAATTAATAATAGCAAAATAATATTCAATTCGGACGTGGAAGAATTAATAGATATTTATATTTGTTAAATTCTATTTGAAATCTTCACCACGAGTATGACACGATATTGTAGGGGTTGATGAGGAGTTGTTGATAGACAATTTTCGACAATGTGATGAGTAAATAATTAAAATACGAATAAAGTGGGGAAGAATGGATTATTGATAAAACGAATATGATATTTTGAGTAGATTTTGCAGTTGTTATTCGTCGTATGATAACATAAGTAGAAACTAATTGAAGATAATAGTCACGGAATTATAAGAACGGCGCTTTTGTTCCCGTTTTTCTTAATTTTACTGCGACGGCTTTAATCGGACGCATGAAAATGTACGAGCTTCTCGTGATTATGATAATCAGACGTGTCTCTTTTCTGTTTTATATTCGAACTGTTGATGAACTCTTCGAATTTGTTAACATATAATGTTTACAACCTTTGCAACTTTAATTGTAAAACTTATAAAATTCGTTGCATTGGCAAGTTTCGTAAATGCAGTGTTAAATAAATTAAGTATTATTGTGAAACGGAAGAATTTTATCAGGATAATTCTATAACTAAGGCGATTTTGTGATTGAAATGTGTCTCTAAGGGGGTCATTCTATAACCAGGGCGACGCCTTAACCGGGACGAACCTATAATCAGTGCTGACCTTAGTCTCTTTCATTAGATAAAGAAATCGGGCCTATAGTCGCTCGTTGGAATACCGAAGCTTCCAGATGTACAGGGTGTTTATATAATTAATAGTCAGATGTTTTCACGTAAATGGTAAATATGTAGAAAAGAAATAAAAAAAACTGTACGATACGTCATAAACAATATAATAGCATATATCAATTTCCCATACTTACAATATTTCTTTATTCTTATATCCTCGAAAACCTGTACTTATAATATTATTATCTTCTTTATTTATATTTAGCCTATTTCTAGAGAAACAAACGGAGCCATTAATTTTTTAAATATTTAAAAAATCTATTTAAGTAAAAATAATTACACCAATAAACAAAATGTTTCGAAATAATTGTTAATACCATTCTATCGTACATAGTATATATGTCTTCATATACATGTATATATCCTATAAACGAAAACTTTAGAGCTAGCTTCCTTTCCCAGAAATATTGCATAACATAAAAAATGTATACATCCCGTTTCATTGGTTATATAAAACAGTAAAACCTTTCTTCTGTTTCATTTCGCCTGTATATTCAGCATTTACGAGAAATAGCGGTGTCTAGTAACTGCGCGAAATACACCCTGTTTACCTTCAGATATGAGGGTGCGATCCAACACATCGTCCACACTCGGATCCATCAGCTTCCCGTAAAAAATACAGCTTCCGGGATCAAAGACTTGACTCCTCTAGCCGCAAAGAATTTTGCTGTTGAGCATTTTTAAGCGAAGTAGATTATATGAGCATGCTAATGTGACTGGCGTGTAATCGATCCTGACGTGTAATTATTCTGTCAGATGATTTAACGACTTGCAAGTTTGATGGGAATATTAAAGATATTTATTATTTTAAAAATGTACTACTTATTACCAGATAAAATTACCCACTGGTTATTTGGATAATAGAAGAGCAAAAAAAAACAGGTAAAAAGAATGGAAATGAGAGGTGACTATTATTAACGATCGAAAGCGAAATTACGTAAATGGCGCTAAGCTTGCATCCGTTGTGAAACGAGCAAAACAAATCGAAATGGTTCCTTCCTCCAACGCGTTTAACAAAAGAGGTCATTTGCACAATAATGTTCACTGGTGTAGATTTATAATGTTAGTCGTTTTACATTCTAATTCAATGGAAAAATATAAATGGATTGTATTAAGTACTCTTTATTGAAATATTATAATAGAATGTTTTTGTTACGTGTTAATTATTGTCTTGGACGTTTCCACTTTCTTTCATATATAACTACAAATTCATAACAAAAAATATATTTGACCTAGTGGCTATTTCATTAACCTAGTTGTGCTGACTGTGACACTTTTATTCTGAACTTTGCCTTTTTCCTACTTAATCGTTAACCGAATCTTTCCTATTGATCAATAAGTAGGTTTATGGCTCCATAAACTTCCATCAGAAAATAAACGACTTCGAAGATATTTGTCCCTCGATCTAACTTTATCAGAATCTGTTTGATGTGTTATCAACAATTTTTTTTTTATCGATTTCTTTTACCGCTGTCTTTATTAGAGCTATTTCGCGATAAAACAGTGATTAGAAGAAAAAGGAAACACGTGTTTGTGGGAAGCTTATATTTATTCTAAAGACTCAATTTTAACAAAATTAGTGTTAAATTTACCTCAATAAGATTAATAATATTCCTACGTATTAATTCAATTTAAAATCTTCATCACAAATTAAACTCAACTTGGGCTAATGATCAAACAGAAATGCTTATGCGAATGAAAAATTCAACTTATTTCAAACTACATATTCATTCAAGATCTCTATTAACCAGTTACCTGCGTTCGACGAGTATACACATTATTATTTGATTTCATTGTCAACATTTTCAGAGATTTTTGAAATAAAATTCCACAGTTAGCAGATTAACATAAAACAAATTCTCTGCGGATAGAGATTTTTATCTTCTATGCGTAAAGGCTAAACAATGCCTGCACAGCAAAATTAAATACTCATTCCAAGTTCTCAAAAACTGTCCAAACAATGAAATACATGAACAGCGTGTTGCAACGAATTACCCGGCTCGGGACCACCTACAAGCGAGAAATAAACGATTGACGAGCAATTGCCCGATAAAGGGAGCACCAAGAAGCGTACGAAGAAACGGTAAATGATTCATGGTTGATAAAGGAGGAGCTTACGAGTGGGACAGCACGCGTTGGTAGGCCTGGCTCTGGTCCAATTCGAAGACGGACCCGCGATAAAATCGATGCTTTACAAGACACCGTCGGCCAGCTTGTAATCAAACTTGTAATACTGATATTTAATCGTTGCGTGGTGCGATTATAAAAAAAAGGGGTCGTTAAGGCGGGTCGTTAACGTTTCACGGTATGCAGATGTAAAACGGCACCATTGTTATTGGACCGGCGCAGCGGTGTTTTCGCGCGGCCTCTATTTAGACAATTAGAGGCGCACTTGAAAAAAACACAATGGCGCTATTTAAAAGCAAACTCTGAATAGAAGCCAATAATGTGTCATGCCTCGTGTATATACTGGTGCAATTGCATCGATACTAAAATTGGTCACAGATATGGGCGCCCAGAGAACGATTTAACCGCGGCCTCGTTCATTGGAGTGACCTTTTCTCGTACCTTGCTCACTGAAATACTTTGCTCGCCCTTTCACATTAATCTTTACACTGATATTTCGCTTGGCGTACACAACCACTTGTAATTCTTCGGGCGACTTTGAAGTTCGTACAATTGTTCTATGTACAAGCTTATGGTACCAATTTTTCTGCTGCGGTAATTGAGGGGGCATTTTCGTTTGAAGGGATTATTTCTTGGTGATATTTAAATTACGATTAGACTGAGAAATAATGCAGATGGAAAGTACAAGTTGTAAATGTTATACTTAATATTTAATAACTTTGTTAATATATATAAGAATTGCACGAAAATCTTACTATATAATCTTAGAATGTAAGTAGATATGCGTGCAAAATTTCTAACTTCATTACTTTTCAATTCAATCGTAAATAAAACGAGAATGTCCCGTTAGTTGAAATTTCATTTATCTGTTCTCATTAAAAATTAGTGATTATTGGTACGCAAATTAAATAATGTTCCTCCAGGTATTTTCTTTGAAGTTTCATCAAGTGTCCCCTTGACTTGTTGGGAGTATAAATTTTGTTTTACTATCGAAATCATTTCATAAAATTTCGAACTGCGATTTAATATTATTCCAATTATGAGAATACATATATATTAGTTGTTTTAAGGCGAATTTACCTATGCTAGCAAGAACAGATTTCTAGAATCACATTTCAAAAGTGAGTTTGAATGAAAAGCATCTGTCTCTGGAATAACTGTGAGTGTTATTTTAGGTTGGTTACTTTCAGGCTTTAATTGACTGAAGTTTTGTTATTTAAATGTTTTAAAATTATCGTTAGTTAACTATTATAGCGTATATTTAAAACACGAACGAATCTTTTCAATGTAACCTACTTATCGTAATCATGTTGCAAATGTTCTTCAGGAAGAAAGTTTTCCATTTGAACTACCCACCACATCGATGTACGACTCCCTCGAAAGTTTGGAATCACTTTTATTATAATATTCACAGTTTGCGAAAGAAAATAAAGTAAATAATATTGTAGTTCACAGTTTCCTCGCCAAGTTAGTTTGAAATTCGTTTCTGTTTCATTGTTTTATGTCTCTTGTATTTCTATACAAGCAAAAATATTTTATTCTCTTCTCCTCTAATTCATACGTTTCGAATGATTTTGTGCATTTTGCAATTTACTTATTTGAAATTGTTGTAAATAATTAATATAATTTGCCTTGCATGCCATAACTATTTTATTTGTGTTCTAAACGAAGATTGAGTTTTAGCTTTTAAATGTTAATTATAGATAAATGAATAGCGAATCGGGAAAATAAAACGTTCCAAACAAAAGTAAATAGAGTGATATACCAGTCAGTTATCGCGTAACTCGTGTGTGAAGAAAGAATTTTTCAGATAAATAATTCGTAACCCGTTGACTCCAGACTCCGTATCTCCGCTTGGATTCCACGTTGTTTTATGTCGCTTATGTTCATGACAGATACAGTTATATGCAACTATTTAATTATAATGTTCCTGTGCCGATATAACGTAGTGTAAATATCATTTACATTTTACGTTCGTTTTAATTGAGTGATCTTTGTAATTATTATATATTCATATCTTAATTAACATATTAATTTCCATCGAGTCCACGTGCATTTTACTTTCGTTAGCTTTCATCAAAGGATTGATAATAAACATACTAATAAACTGTATATAATTAATACAATAATAAACAATTATAGAATTGTATATTCTTGTTTTAATAATTATGTTTGTCACATCATGTCGAAATAATTAAATCATTATCTGATCTATTACCCGGTCTCTGACCTGATTAAGAGAAATTACCATATATATTTCTTAATAAGCTTACATGTATACGTATTGTATTTCAATATTATATAATCACTAAGCTGCAGATGTGTATATAAATTCAGAATTTTAAACAGATGTTAGTTTATAAAAAGAAGAATTGGATGGAAGCTTGTTTTCTCTATTAAAGGTTTCAGTATGTTGTAGAAATCTTTTTACCCTATTATTAATTCAAACTTCGAAAGATTCAAAATGTCCACACTTCAAAAGTTCAAAAGGAAATTAATATTAAATGCAGTGAAAGTTCGCTCTCGAATGTAAAGGGTTAAGTATCTCTATTATTAAATTTACAAATAAGCAAGACTGAGCGATATAATTCGCCAAAAACAGTGGCTTGGTTAATGGAGGTCCTACTGTGCATGAGAAATCGGCGGTGACAAGTAATTCTGGTCAGCGATCGAATATTTTCATCGGAGATTATTCGCCGGGATAATCGTTTGACCGATAAATCAGAAAATTACGCGCCGAACCCGCACGCGGTGCTGCTTCCGCAGCAACGGAAAGTTTAATGGTGCCTTCCGGTCCGGAGAGCGCAAACTGCGTCGTTGGTTATTGCTAACTGGCAAAAACTGATTTCGAACCTTGTTTAGAGCAACACGGAAACCGGTGCGTGCAGAAGGGGTGCGAAGGGGACGACAGTGGGTGGAGGAAGACTGTAGAAAATTAGTTAATTAGTTTTCCTCGGCTCGATGGATAGATGGTCGTGTTACAGCGTGGATGTTAGTGCGGTTATGTTCGTGATGGGGTGGTTGTGTTGTAAGGTAGACTAAAAGTAGCACTCGGAACATTCTAGAAACGTAATGACCGTTTTAGTGAAGGTAATATAAGAAGAATTGCTTGTTATGGCAAACATTTTATTATTAACTTTATAGTATACTTTTACTATTATTATTGTTGTTATTGTTGTCGCTGCTGTTGTTATTATAGTTATTATCGTTGCTTTTGTCATTTTTATATCTGCTATAATTAGTGTTGACCCCGCCCAATATCCTTCATTCATTTAACTCTTAAAAGTTTGCTTCTATTTACAATTTGAATTTAAATTAGTATTTAAGCCACCTTTCATTTGATTTTTAAATGACTGGTACTTTCATGAAACGAAACTGATCATACTTGTAAATTATTATTATAATTGCGCTGAATAAATTAGTCGAACGCGAAATAAGCGAGAAATCGAAATTTAAAAATTTGTTATCGGATCATTTTCAATATCCCCGTCATGATTTTAATTATTGGGCTTATAAATTTTGTACTTTTGTAGCCCGAATTGCTTTCGTGAATATGCATTAAGCTGGATCTTGTCACTTCGGTACACGCGTAATGATTTATCGATCGCCGCCGGTCTTTTGCATCACGTTTGAGTAATGTAGTAATCATCCCCTCTCGCTATGCGCCCCCTTTTCGCGATTCCCTCCTATCCGGAGTCATAAATTACGTGTAACAAATCAACGGTGGAACTTATTAATTAATCGGCCGACAAGGATTTTGTTTAATATTCAAACACGGTCCAGGCCGCTTCGTATATTTTCCGCATGACGTTCAAACTGCGCGGCGCACTCGTAAAAGATTTTATAATTTTTTTTAACAACACGCGAATGTTATTTTGATAGCACAACGTTTTCGATCGTTTTTTCTCGCCGAGTAAATTGTGTTTCGGACATTTTAACCTGGCCGGCGATAAAATTTTATGTGAAAAGATAAACATTGTGCCCTATTTGTAATTTGTCGTTTAGCGGTCTTGTATTTCATTTCATTCGGCCGACAACTGCTCAAAGCAGATTTCAATTTATTGTGTTTTATTGGTGTTTGCATGGGAGGTGATTTTATTAAATTGCTTAACAATGCTTCGTTCACAGATGGAATACAGGTCGATACGCAAATCTTCAGGTTCTTACGTTACGTGCTAAGATTATTAAGATAAATGTCGTTGTTAATTATGGTTACTTTACAGTAGATGTTGTATTCATCTTTGAATGTTACGAGTGTGAAAATTCGAAGTTATTGAAGATTTACATACCTACTGGCTGGAATAAATGTACCTATTTATTTTTAAAACCGTTAATTTCCGTGAAAGAATGATTTTATTTCTCGGCTTCAGCGATTAAAAATATCTCCGAAATGACAAATTGGACTCATTATTACTTGAATAAATTCCGTATTTAACAGGAAAAATAATTCTGCTCGCCAAACTATATTTCGCTGAGATTTACGATCCCCTGCAGACACTGTGCAAGCAGTTTTGTTTCCGCCCTATGCAAAACCATTAATTGAATAAAAGCAATTAAAAATTATGCAACATTTTTCGGAACGTTTTAGCACATTAGCCATGTGAACAATGATAGAATTATCATTCAAATATAACCCGAAACATTTGTAAAAAGTTGTTGTTCCATACAGTTTAGCATGTATTCTATATCCTTTTATTCGTCTTTTAATTGTATCATTTAAACATCTTCGCATTTTTCTTTCTATATAATTTAATATAATATTTTTGTACGGTGCAGCTCTACTTCAACACTTTTCTTTCAACCAAGCGTATAACAAGATTAATATATAATACTTTTAAAAATTGTAACTTGTAAAAGTGTGTTTGTTCACATATTAATTATAATATTGAAGTGACAATATTTATTTTTCAAGTCAGTTTACATATTCAACGCTAGAAAACATCAATAGTTGTGAAATAAGAAAACTGAAAGTTATTCTACTGTTAAATAAACATTCCAAACGAAATAATCAAATCACATTATTCAAAACTTCCTTTTGACCACGACTGCCAATACTAACGACATTAACAAATTAATTAAATGTTTCTCACTTGTCCGACGAATTTTCTTAATAAAAATCATAGTTGCACATCCCCAGATATCACAAACATCCTCAAACGCACAGTTTCCTACAACGAAACTGCAGAAACAGTGGAACAAAGGACCCGTCTACCATCGGGTGTAACTTACAAAAATAGTTCAGCGGCATTTCCGAGAGGAATCACTTGGCAGGAACGTGACACGAGCGTTCGTCGTGAGAAATTCGACGAGGTTCGACGGCAAAGAATGGCGTAGGACGTAGGAGGGAAAGTGGAAGTTTCAGTGGATATCAGAGCGGAACGCTCGAATCGCTGAAGGTGCTGAAAAATGCACGGGTGTCTATTGCGACAAGCAACGCGGTAGCTTGCGGTGTAGCTCCGCGCAAATCCTGCTCTCGATGTCTGACTACAAACGCGGTCGAACCACTTGGTTTCCCACACGAAAGTGCTTACGTTGCTCCGATGGAGAATGTTCAGGCAGGGATTGCGGAGTAGCGAGTTTTTGAGTCTTCTCACCGAATCTTTTTGTTCCCCTTTCCACATCTCTTTTTTCACTTTTGTTATCGTCCACCTTTCCTCCCTTTCTTTCTTTCTTTCTTTTTTTCTCTTTTTGTCCCTCTTTCCCTCTTTCTTCTTTGCGCATTTTGTTCTTTCCTCCTCTTCCTCATTCTTTTCCTGGTAAAAACCGAGAACGAAATCGAAACTCGCCGGTGCTCCTTTATTTCCCACGTGAAAGCGCTCGTTATAGCGTTCCGTACCACGGGAAAACGTTATTGTTCCTAATTTCGTTCCGCCTCTTTCGATTTCAATTCTCACCGGTCAGTAATTATATGGGGCCTTCCAAGGAATAAAAGGAGCAACCTTCAGCAAAGAAATTCGGGCGAATGTTCGTGCTTTCGTGGGTATTTTTGGAGAACATTTTTAAGCAGCTGTATATATGTAGGAGATGCAAGTAATTCAGACATTCTTAAGGATTTCTTCGTGTAATTAACTTCTTTTATTAATCTATGACGTTTTTTCTATGGTCTATGAAATAATTTACGAGAAATTCGTCGTTTTCTTTACTTGACAAAGTAAATCGTGAAAAATTAAATGTGTAACAAAAATTCTTTTGTGATATTGCGATCACATGAAATTCAGAATTTATTCCAATTATTTTTACGATGCAAGTTGAACAATTCTTTTAGAAATATGTGTTAATAAGACTTCCATTAAGTTAGAATCTTTATCTTTGAAAACGCGGTGTAAAAAAATCTGTTCTCCTGAAGTTTCGATTTATAAATCGTTTCGTTTCGAATGAAATTTTTCATTTCACCCCCTCACTTACGACGCCGTAGACGTAACATTATCGGCAGAAACTTTCGAATAACGCTTTGAAACGAACAACTCCGCCAGACATTTCGTTACGCACGCGAACACATCTGATTCTCACGCAGAAGTGCTTACGAAGCGACACGCGAACCGCGACTACCGTTGCAAATTCTGTTCTCTGTTTCCTGTCTTGTTGAATATCGTGCATCCGCCAACGTAATGGTGTATTTTAAAAAATCTTCGACGATGAAATGCTATTCGTTTGGGTTGTTAATTCTTTGCTTTCGCGCCGTATAACTTTATCCAAAAATAAATAGTACTTATTACACATCACCCGTTAAAAAAAAACAAGATTTCAAAGCATGTTATTTACGACAGAATTAGATATTTAAATATTTATAAAAAATACACATTTTCCTTTGCGATAAACTTTCTTGTTGAGTGGCGTATATAACTAATTCCACGTTCCCCTTAGATACTTTCAGTAAAGTTAATTTGTTTATCAGTACTTATGCTCCCAGGACACGTTGAGTTTATACAAAAATTCTTTGTAATTATTATTACGGAGTGTTTAGGAATCATTGTATCCAATCCTTGTAACGTTTCACGATATTAAATTGTTTTGAAACTGCAGCCATTCAATTCAATGTAGCGTTGTGGTCGTGTATTCCTCGTGAATGTCCAACGAATACGTGAGCCGTTGTTTCTGGAATTTTTGTGAAGGCTATGGTAACTTTATTAAAACCCATATTACATTTAAAAATGCTCAGCTAATTGATGCCGTTATAAAACTCTGTTGTAATGATTATTGACGTGGTCTCGATTTTAATCGTTCAATACGGAATTAGTTTGGCAAACTTCAAAAGTATGTTTATAAATTTTAATACATGATAAATAAATCAACACATTATTGATCGATAATATCAGGCATAATGCATTGTAATTAATCCTCCACGACACCACGAAAATTACATATTCACACACCATCATATTATAAAGCTTACTTCATATTTCCTTCTTACTTCGTTTTTCTTCCTTTCGTTATTTCAATAAACACGAAAACTCTCGTTTCCTTGTACTATTCATAATCATATATAATTATTTTAAAAATGAGCTACTTCCTTGTACGAAAAAAAACTCCATAAACCTCGTATATTTACCTCTTAACTGTTTTCTAAGATAATTCCGACTGATTAGCGACACAAGTATATATTTAAAGATATATACAGGGTGCTTTTAAGTCCGACATGCCCTCTGAAAGTTAACTCGGTCCTTCCTGTCTCGACTGTTAGTCAGGAAGAAATAGCGTAGCGGGAACTGGGCTAAAGTAGAAGGAGGAAGATGGGCAGAAAACGCGAAAGTAGAAGAAACGGTGTCGGGGACGGGTAGAAAGAGAGTCGTATTCGTGTTAATCTAATCACTGGCGCACGTGCAGCTGACAGGGTGTAGCGTCGCATTTTCCACGGACCATTGGCTGCGCGCTAAATGCGCCCTGTGCACGGAAAATGCTCAAAGCCTGCGGCAGCTGTAATAACATTTCCATTCGGCCGCTGAAAAAAAGGAATTCCTCCTTGCGGCAGCTCAAATTTGAAAGGAATATTGCGTTTTCATTCGACGGGTCGCATTTAGTATGCGCAAAGGCGGTCGCCCCGCGAGATTCCATCCTGTAAATGCTGCACGATGCCGTTCAGTTGATTCTAGAAGTTTTCTAGCCGCTCGGTTCGCTCGGCTCGCTTTAGTCTACCTGCAGGATCGCTGGGTTAATATTCCTGCTCAGATATTCGTTATTTATAAAACGTTAGGAAATATTATAAAGGAACTGCATATTCGATTGCTTTTTAAATATTCCCTTTCTGGAGAATCATCTGAATAAATGAACTGAGTTTACCATGTATGCCATAACAGTTATTTTTTAAATAAATGGTACGACTGCAGTATCGTGTTCTAGTTTTTATATAAATTATCGGACCGGTTAGTCGAGCGAATGAAATTTAATTATTGTTATGATTCGCGAAGACACTTGTAGGTTTCGTCTCCATATTTAAATTCTAAACTAACAAATTGTAACTTATTGACAAATTAAGGATTATGCATTTTATATCAATAAACGCACATGAAAACGACAATGGATAATAAGAAAATTGCAAAATGTCGTATTCGGTAAACTTACGAATCTGCAAAAGCTATGCAAATTATTCAAACTGAAATATTTTATCATTACTTCAGTATCTAACATTAAAGTACATGCAATAGGTACAGCGAAGAAGGATCTTAAAATTAAGATCTCAATAATATTAGTACAGTTCCTTTTCAAGTATCAAAACAGTCGTCAGCTAATTTTCTGCAGCACGAAGAAATGATCCCGAAGTGTTGTTAAAAGTAGATTTGATCAGAGAAATAGTCGGTCCATAGCCGCGAAATTCTTTTGACAACCACTCCTGTTTTGAATGTGGCTTCACGACACGCGGAAATATACAAAAGCATCTGTACACCGGAAACGCATCCACGCATCGCTCGTTTTCCTTCCGACGTGGCTAATTTGTAAGCGCGTAACGAACATGCGTCACTGCCGCTCGTTATAACTAACAAGGGATAACGACACCAGGTCACATTTCGTTTCGAGCTGCGCTTTTTCAGGGACAAACGTTTCCACATGCCAGTGACAGGCCGCGGAAAAGTGAAATTCGTTCGGGATTCAAGTATTATCATATTTTGTTGGGCCGACTCACTCCCCGATACACAGAATCTGTTTATGATGGCACGTGATCGAATTGTAACAGCTGAATCTGTTGTGTCGTGAACACATAAAAATAAACGAGAGTTAAAACAGTTTCCTGCGACATACAAAAATAGATTTCAAGTTGCGGGAATATATACGGTGTTCCGCAACGAAATCAACGAGAAACTTTGCTAATGTGTTCGGAACGTTATTTGTGGTTGTTGTATAAAACTGTATTTTGCATATCATTTTTAATGAATAATTATGATGCTATCTACGTTCTACGTAGTAATAATTATTTTAATAAAATTTTTCGTACAATTTTATGTGATATGGTGATACAATACATCAATACTTTCATCTTTATTACTGTTGCGACTCGTTTTGAAAGTATCTTTATTTTCATAAACCTTTTATAATAACAAAAGAAATAGAATAATCTAATATAAGCAGTAAAAATATGACGATTTTGTGCTCTTAATAATTAGGAATCACAATTGCATTAATCTATTAATAATTATGCACATCAGATAAGTCAGTACTTACTGACTAATACTGTTACAGGAAAATTTTAATTTTCAGTAGCTTAAAAAAAAATCTAGTATTCTAATTTTACATCCTTGATTTTCGTTTTATATTATCATAAAGAATTATCCATTAAATGTTCGTCTTCGCGAATCTTCACGCTTTGAAATCTGCCATTTGAATAATAACTTTTGAAGAAATTCAGAATCGCAATGTTTTACTCTTGATTTTCACTTTATATTATCACAAAATATCATTCCTTAAATATTTCCCTTTATGAATTCTTGTACATAGGAATATCTCAGGTGGTTCGTTACACCATGCAGTAACTTGGATGGGTGCATCAAGAATGGCTATATCAATCTATTACCGTTATCACTACAAAGCGCAAACACTGCAGAGAGAAACAATTCATCTCAATCAGAACGGGAATCTAATCCCCTAACGTGATAACTGAACGTATCAGTATTCTCGGTCCATATATCGATAACAGAGCTGCATTGATCCGTTAGTCGCATACAATTTTTTGTTTAGAACGACCTGACAAACATACCGGTGAAATTTGTCGGTTTTCCAGCGAGAGATTTTGTATGAAGAGAGGCTCCCGATATTCCGCATGCGAAGAAATCATGAATTACAAGCGAGCAAATAACGAAAATCAATTCTGTATGTAAAAAACGCATCCGTCGGTGTTTGAGGTTCGCAGTATTGTTTGCGATTCCCAATTTATTGCGCCATATATCCGCTTTTACCCAGTTTACACAAATAAACAGGAGTCGAGTGTTCTTCACGTCGTGGATGGTCACACGGTTCCCATTATTAGCGTGTTTTTGGGTCGATATAAAAGTTTCGTCGTTTCGTTTAACTGATTCGAGTAACACACAGACGTCCCGGTAACTTGATCCATTTATCGCGTTTGCTTAGTTGAATTCCTGAACGTGTTGAACTTTCAGTATTTTATTCCGTATGCTGCAGTTTCTTGCTGTGTGTGTGTCCTCGTTATAAGTTACACCTGGTTTCGTAGATTTGGAAGAATTATTCGAGTAAGTCAAAGATTTTAAATGAATAATTTGACCTGGAAAAGGATTTGGAGGAATGAGAATACAAATACAATGATTAAACGCTACAAATGCAAAAAACAAAATGAAGTTTAATCACGTATTTGTATGATTACATTTTTTTATACGTTTGTATATATTGGTGTTAACATTTTATATGTCCTTATTTACTACTCATCAGAGTTGGTATTTGTTAAAAAATAAAGATATAAGTATTCATAAAATTTTCATGTTATATCACCTATCTTGCATATCGAACCTAAATATTTCTTTATTGGTAACGAAATTAGATCCAGAGTTGTTATCGGCAAATGATTATATCCAATATTTATTAATGCCGCGCATAAACGATTATTAATATAATACGGAATAATTATTTGTTGAAATACAGATTTACGTAGTTAATACAGTGATTACATTGTACCTAATACAGAAAAATCTACGTGTACTCGTCGAAACGCTAAAACATTAATAGTATATTACTCGTTACTTCATATATTTCCTCATTATCAAAATTGATGAATATATTTAATACCAAAATCCAAAATTACTCTTAGCATAAAAACAAATAGGTCCCGCGAAAGCTGAGAATTAATATGTAGTCTCTAGTGCAATACTTAAAACTACAGTACAGTAAGAAGATATAAAAGAATCATCGTAATACACATCAAGGAAACATTAGACCAAATATAATTTCACTATAATTTTCTCCCATACGTACAAATGAAACATAAAAACCGACCTAATTAGAAAACTAAAAAGGCCAACAATCTCAATGATCAATACCGTGTACAGCCAACTTCCCAGAAAAGTTACTAAAAAATAATATCCGTTTTCCAACAGTCGCATTCTTAGGCACCCGATAATTGGGTCATTCCCGTTAATGAGAAATCAAAGGAGCACCAAATGAATTTCAGTGAAATAAAGCGATGGGTCCGTCGGAATTCCGCATGGTCCGTGTAATTATCGGGGACACGGACAAGCCGGGGTACGAAAGTCAATGAGTCGAAGTCGAAGAGCGATTCGAATCGATCGGCGTGTCACCTTCGGTTGGCGCCTATATATTCGTACGTCAGGTAGCGCAGGGCTGGATGCAATTAACCGTCGTAGGCGAGGCGGCCGCCGGTAAAGCGTTCGGCGGTGCGTGTGTACGACCGATAGGGCGACAGGCGAGAGTTCGTTTTGCGAAACTGTCGATAATAATTAACGTCCGCGCGCGATGCCTCGTCTCCGGGCACGTATATTTGTGTGCACAGGAAGTGCCTACGGGTAGGACATGCTCGTCGTATAACGAACTTTCGCGGACGGACTTCGGCTTCACTGACTTGTCAGTAATTATAGACTGCGCCGTGGACGTCAAAGGTGCGCGGCGCCGTGCTACGGCCCTTTCTATCTTCCCTGTAAACATGATCTTGAAATTATAATTAAAATTCGAGCGTTCACCTCACCTGGCACACTTGAATAAACTTTGGTGCTGCGAATTTCGGATTTGAGAATTTATTGCGTCCAGGAATTGCGGGAATGGACATGTTAGGTTTAGATAGGATTTGAATCTAGATTTTGAACCGGGTATTTGGAAAAATTTATAATAATGTAAAACAAACACCTGGAGTTTGGAATAAATCTTCGAGTTATTGAAAAGCGTGTAACTGTTCGTAGGTTAGGATGATGGAATCGTTAGTTATTTCAAAATGAATCTGAAACCATAGTTGTTTTACTTGTTTCTTTTGTGTGAAATTATACCATTCTTGTTTTGGACATGAATTAGGGAAGAGTTACAACTTCGTGAAGTAGAATTGAAGTTTACATGCCGCGAACGTATGTAGAGAGGGGGGAAAGTGGGCGGGTACATTGACCCCCACCGCAGCATAAGTGGTTGGATAGAATCGAGCCGTCAGCCAATTAAATGATCGCCAAGTCGTGACCACTACTCTCTATAATCCCGTTGCCAGTTCCGAGGGTTGTGGATATGGGGAGGAAATAGCGTTTAGTTTGGTTGACCGAGATCAGTACCACTATGCCGTGTCCAAGGAATCCTAGTTTTGGAGACATTCATAGTATCGCTCGATTATTAAACAATTTATCATTTACATCTCTTATATCACTGGTATTGAAACATTAATTACAGTAGATACTTATTATAAAATTTTGTAGTTCAATATTTTGGTAGAAGTAAATTGAACACAAATTTGTTTTATCGAGCTATTGTTATGAAAACTGTGCTCATTGAAGTTTAGAAATGACGTAAATTTTAGTAAGACAATAATAAATATTTAGTATAATATTTTCACAAAAATATTGAAATATTTTATTACCATTTTCTACTTTTGTCCCGTATTGTACTCGTATTTTTATTGGTTCAAAACTAGGCTAATCAAGCTACAGTGACGTATATCGGAGATGTTGAAGTCCCTGGTCAATAGATGACGTCCTCGTTTAATCACGTGGCTCTTCTATGCATGCCAAGTCCATTGTTATTGGAAAGTGTCAGTAACTATCGGGTTTGAGACTGAAATATCTCTCGGTATATTTCTAGTTTTGAATTATTGCCATTAAAATGTCAGTAAAGCAAACTCTGTTGAAAGAAGTATGATGTTCCCTCTTAAATATGTCGTAAAAGTACATTTATATACACCGTGTCCTATTTATTAAGATTACGCCAAACATTTCTGTCATTTCTTGCTGACACAGAAAATATCTCAAATAAAATTTACAGGATTCAAGTTGAACAAATTTAAGGAATTTTGATTGAGATCATATACTTACTAACTTCAAATTTATTGTTTTTCATTCTAAAGACATTTACAGATTCACATCTTCGCCTTACTGAAACCAACGTTAAGATTCAACGGTTTATTATTAATTTAATACAGTCATTGTTATACCGAAGTACAATATTCAACATACATCGAATCAGAAATTTCGTGTTCAAACGGACACCCGAAATTCAAACCCCATTTCTTTCGCTGCACGCGCATATATACCAAAACGAACATTGATCGGAAGCTTTCAAATTATACAATTCCACGTTCGCAGACAATTTCATCAATCCGATGTGTTCCATGTCGAACAAAATTCCCGGTTCCGCATCGTCCCCCAAAACAACTCGTTCAAAACTTCTAACTTAAATTCTATACCATAACCCGAAAATCCCGGAAAATTCGGGGGCTGTAATTAGTCCGGCCAGCTTTCCCGGTTGAAACAGAGTCGCGAGAAAGCGTTGAAAGAGCTGGTCAGGGGTGGGGGATGGATGCGAACGGTTGGCATAAGCAAAATTCGGTTGAAATGGAATTTAAATTCAGAGGACGATCAAAGGGAGCTTCTATCTGTGAAATACGGAAGTCAAAAGTTAATTTCAATGGAAAATGGGGTGGGGATGGGTTTGGAAGGAGTGACGGTTGGTATTTTGGGAGGGTACGGGGGAAAGTGGGAGACAAAGCGAGAAGTTGGCTCTCATGGGAATTCACCAAATAAACTCCTTAATAATTTCTCTTCTATGACGGTCACCGATGACAAGTTTTTCGAGTATATCTCGTTAAATCATCGATGATCAGGTTATTTTGTATAGATTACGCAGATCATAATATATTAACATGTTTGTTGCCGACGTTACATGTTTGTGACGACCACAATTATACACATTACATAAAGTAAATGGAATTAATGCTATAAATTTTATTATTTAAAGTTGCAAAACAAGATTTTATGTTTATGAACTCAATAGCACTTTCTAGACTGTGTTGTTAATATTTAATATTTAATGTTTAAAAAGGATAATAAGACCATTTATTGTAGTCCAATTGTCGACTCTGCATCGACCACAAAGGTCAACCCTTTGCGGTTCACAGATTTCTCGGTTCTTTATTTTGAAATTGCATCGAAATTATTTTAACAAAATATAGTAAAACGTAACATTAAAATAATCTATCTTATATATATATATATATATATATATATATATATATATATATATTCTATTTCAGAATATTCAATAAATTATTAATGACAAAATAATTCAACAATTGCATTTCTCAAAAATGTCCCAGTACAAGGGGTTAAGACTTCAATAAAAAATTAAATTCTATGCACATATGCAGCGTGATCGCGCTGCAATACCGCTTTGTCACTTCGGAAAATCAAAAACGCAGAGTTTTCTTATCCTTTTTTTATGAGAGAAATTTCACTATTATTCCAAAACAATTGGTGCGACACCGCAACGGAATCGTGTCATTCGTGTGCATAGGTCTTAAAGGTTCAGAAAATTTGTCCACGAAGGATCAATAGCAAAATAAATCACACAAGCATTGTTACGAAGAAAATTATGCGACAAAGGGTTCAAGTGAAGAGATACGACACGCCGAGCTGCGTGAAGACCCGCGACACAAATCATATACTATTGATATGCTTATTTGTTCTGGTGGCTTCCAATGGAAGCTGGACCACTTTGAAATCTGTTATACCAATCATAAATCTTCGAAGGACCCATACAAGCATCACCGAAAACAATTTGAAGTATCTCCACTACTTGAGTTGCTATTTTCTTAAGATTAAAGCAAAACTTCATGTGCGCTTTCTGCTCGCCAAAATCACTCATCTTAACACTAAAACTACCGAGCAGTTAAATTAACTTTTCGAAATTTCTCTATAGAAACTCCACGAATGCATCTATCGAGACTTCAATTGATTTACGGTTCAGTTTGCATAGTGCAAAATCAATTTCATTAATAATTTCCCAGAGAAACATTTATTACCTTTTAATAATTACAAAAAGAAGACATCAGGAATGGGTCATTTTGATCCGTGTGGTAGTTTCAGTGTTAAAGAGTCGCCGAAGCTACAACTCCACAGTTCACGGCAACAAACAATTACTAGACAACTCTGCAACCGATCGCTATCCCACTTGGCACGCATATAGGAAAACAATCGAAGATCATTTGCTGCGAGTTTTATTTTTTCTCGTTGTTCCTAACGCCTTTGGTACCAGAAGTCCCTGAACTTTCGAACGCACCTTGCATCTGAGGCGTGTTGGACGGCCCGCGGAGGGGTTGTAACGCAGATTGCATCCCGCGAGCGGAGAACACCGCCACGGTGGAAATGGGTGAAGGGTATTTTATTACCAGCCGGCCAGATAATGCTGAATGCGCTCTACTTCGACCGGCGCGCGCGGTGTGCGTTATTATGCGAGTGTGTGGTGGATGACCACCGTGCCACCGATTGTGCGCCGCTCAATATGCCATTACGAACGAGTATGCACGCGCAAACAACAAGAACGATACGGCGGCCGGTTCTCCCTCCCCCCCCTCTTCGTGGTTTTTCCTTCCTCCCACGGTGCTCTCTTTTCTCCCGCGCCCCTCTACCGTTTCGTTTTGACGTGCAGTATCGTAAACCGGAAATGAGATTCTGTGTTAATTCCAGAATTTTCTACGGTAGACGTTTTTTCAATTCTGTTTCCTTGCCGGCGATACCTTTGATTCGCATGTGCCTGCGTTTCAATACGGGACACGCGTTGTTAAAGCTATTCGTTTAATTATCGGAGTGTGGCTTGTATGAACGTGCGCGCAACTGAAGGATAATTCGAGATGACATTGCGGAAGGAGGCTCTTTTATTTCGTGTTTGATGCTTTTGGCCGATGTAGATGGGTTTTTGAATATTTGCGTGTAGTGAAAACTGATGCTTTGAGATGGAAGGAAAGTCTAATGGGTGTTTGATTAAATTTATGAGAATGATTGTTAGAGAACGGTGAATGAAAGTTGGAAAATGAGGTGGATTAAAGAAGTAAGATAGAGAAGTTAATAATGTGAGAATTGGATACATGAAAGGAATGTTATTGAAATAATGAATATTCTTGGTTCTTATTTTTTATTTCTTGTTGAATGTTCACTTATGTAGTTTGAGAATTATGGTATACATGAAAGATCAAAATATTTTCGAAACTATGATCGAAGAATATGACAAAAGAGAAGACTGCAGACTTTCCTTAGTGAATTAAGAGAGAAATTAACAATATTCTTTTGCGAAACAAACTTCTGTTTGGTTTTCTTCATATTTAGTTTTATATCTGTGAATGTATACCAAAACAATTTTAAACCAGACTACATATCATAGAATTAAAAAAAGGTCAACACAATGGCACAGAGCAAACTCAGTTCATACACTTCCCTAATAAATTGTCGGATTAGGGTGCATCGAACTCGGAGTATTGACAAATACGTGTACCAATCTACCTCTGCGAGTTGGCGAGCATCGTGTTGTGCGATGGCTTATCGATCCCCAGCCCCGAGAGGATTTTCGCTGTATTTTTTCAAGTCGCGCGGGGGTTTACCACGTCTGAGAAAATGGGGCGACAGCAACCTGGAGGATAAGTAACGGAAAGTTTTTGGAAGATGTGGACACGCTCTCTCCAGCCGCCGTGATTTCCGGCGGAGAGATAGCGAGAGTCCATGTCTGGAGCTCGTTTTCGTAAACCTTTCCCCGAGTCTCTCATCCGGCGAGTTTACCTTAGTGGTCGTCGATCTCTGATTTCTAGGACACTGGAGGAGAGTTTTTCGACGTTTCCGTTTTCAGAGAAAACACAGGAAAACTCGCCGCGGGTTCGTTAAAGGATGCTTCGTGTCCTTTTTCGCGACCTCGATGAACTTTGAACGAGACTAATGTTACGTGCTCACTTGACGACTTGTCACTTGTGATCAAGGGCTAAAAACGGTATTGACATTGATTCCGATTCTTGAAATAGTTATGGAGAAACAAAATAGAATCGTAATTGTTATTGGGTTTACCGGTTCTTTAAAACTGAAAGCGATACACCTCAGAATCGATATACTTATCACATTCGCGGACGTGAATGCCAAATGACTTAGATGCTGTAACATTCAAATTTATAAGCCACATTATTACGCATTTAATTCTATATTGCCTTAATTTTTTAAAATTGTCACGCACTTTAATTCTTGGAGAACTGAATTTGTGTTTTTTCTATTTTAACAGCTCATTAAAATTTTTACTATTCACGAACGTGTTAATAATACTTATAACACCATTTTTGTTCTCCGGAACTGCTTCAGTTAAACTATAACAATTTCAAACAGTTATTTTCGAAACCTTTTCAATCTCTGCTTGTGAGTGAGACTCGCTGGTGTACGTACACTGGTTCACGAAAGAATTTAAAATTAATATATTTATAATGGAAATGTTGCATTCATCGGATAATAGATATTTTGAAATCATTGTATGTGTTGAGTTTGGGATACATATGAGAATAACGTACCTATATTTGATTGAAATTGAATAACATATACCTGGTATGCCTATTTCTGTTGCAAGCATTGTTAAAGATTCAAAAACATAATAGTCAGCAACGGGACTCTATAGACACAAGAGCATTTCTAATTAACGTTCATACATTTTCTGCACATTAATTTTAGCGATTAAGGTCGCCATGTAATCAAACTCCAAGCAACAGCTAACTATGTAGTCCACTTTAATTTTAATAAATAATTCAAGTTATTTGGAATTTACAAGTATATCGATTTTAAATACTTCTGTGTAATGTTGTAAATTGCAGATATGTGCTTACTATTCTGTGTAATTTTTCTGTCTCATTGCATGTGCTCTGTGCACTGATTACTGGGTTCTGAAGCTAGCCAAGTCATATAATATGTCTAGTAACAGGTGGTATAACTAACGAATGGGTGATTCTACATAGAAAAGATAAGTTCTGAACATTAAACAGAATTTTATTTTACAGAAATGGGAAGTCACACGAGGAACTTACTTTCATTTATGATATATAAAATATATCATATAATATAGTATAACAAATTCTAAATAAAACTTATCTTGTACCAAAAGAGGTATACAATAATTCCTTTTCTGTTATTTTATTTTCTTATCCAGATATGAACTTCGACACTCTTGAATGAAAATATAAAGAATTATAATTAAATAACAAATTCGTTTTATCACAATTACGCGACTACAATAAATAACATTCTGAGCATTGCTTATATGAAAAATCGAAACATTGAGAAATACCTCAGAAATTACTGATTACTTCAATATTTTTAGATTTGACATTCAATATTTTAAACTGGAACGTCCAATGTTACACATTCGCAGGAATTCAAAATAATATTCATATTTGAATAATAAAAGAAATTCAAGGGAACAACAGAATAATTATTAAATATTACGCCCGTCCTCTAATTTCATGCAACTTCGGTTTCAAATATTTGTTCATGCAACAAATAGTTTACTAGTAATTTTAAGGTGGCAGCTTTAGGAGTGACTCACGCTATATAATGCTAGATGTCCACCTAAATGGTACTTCCAAATGACAATGTAACGTGGGTACGCAGCATAGAGAACGGAGGACGCTTGATATAATGAATAGGAGAGCTTTCTTTCTCCCTCGTTCAATATCACTTCGGTCCAATTCCATGGGAGAAATGTTGGACGAATTCGTGCTAGCCACCAGTCGAAGCTTCGATCGGCCAAGTTCGAATTGAGTCCATTCTGGACACTGTGTATTAGCTCCGATCCACTTACGATAATTACTGAAATTGAATTTCGGAGTTTCCGCCCGTGGAAATAAAATTATTACTGAGCCACCGGCGCATATACTATTAAACAGCGTGATCCTTTAACTTTGCGACGGAGTATCGAACATTCCTTGCTACGATATATGGTTTAAAGTACGAAAGTGGTGGAATTGTATTTAAAATTAATTAAAAACAAGAACACAAGAACAAAATGTCCAACGTGAAATGCTTAGACCGTAGATTTCTATGAAAAGACATTTTATTGTAAATTCATTTATAAAATTTTAAATGAAGTGGACAGTTCTTCCATTATACATTTATTCTACTTTGATATGGAATGTCGATGTATATGAAATGTCAATAATCGTCTGTGTCACAAATAACGCCAACCATTGTGTCCTATTCACAACACCACACTGATTTCTATAACACAACCTTTTACTTAACTAAATCGTATCGAATTGTACAACATACGAACCGTTAAAAAAATCGCATTTCTCATTTTTAACATTCTACACGAATATTTGAAAATGATCAATCAAACTAAGCTTCACTGGCAAATATTATTTAAAGTTTTCATAAATTTCCAAACTACCTGCGAATTCTCTTTGATTATAACAACTTACAAAACACAAATAATTTACAATTAGCAATTCAGAAATTGTTATACATATATAAATTGTTAATGTCTCGTTATTACTTAACTCCAAAGAAATATTAAAAAACGAACTAAAATTAGCCTCAATGATAATCGTTAATGAAACCTTCACCCAAAAACTTCCCTATAAATAGACAAACGAATTTTTAATATTCGTTGGAAAGAAAGTAATGATCGAAGTTCCAGTTGAAGGGTAGAATCGATTGGAGCCAGTGTCCCCGACATCGATTCGCCGAGGAGCACGGCGAGACATGGGATGCCGGTCTGGTTAAGAATACAACCACCAATAGCAGATATTTATCCCTTAATCCACTTAAGCCGCTTAATTCACGTCACATCAACGTGAAATATTTACGACGCGCCAATAGGATGCGCGTGTACAGATGCACCGGCTGTATAGATGAACGTAAGCAACCTCCACAGGCGGCGCGCGGGGCAGGCTGGGCGAAAGGGAAGCCTTAGCCAAGAGTTGCTAACTCCGTCGGAGCGATATAACGAACACATGTTCCAGAGCAAGTCTACATAATCCGCAACAAGCTATAGAGGCGCTCACATAGCCACTGTGCAGATTGTTCGTGTGTTCTTCCCCGTACTCTTCCCTTCGCCTCGCCACCCGCGTCTCTCTTTCACCCCTGTTACTTGTCTCCGCTCTTTGCGGACTCCTTCCTCGTGCAAATTCGAGATTTGCCCGTTTGTAATTGAATGTCGGTCAAATTCTAGCTCCTTGGACTATGAGTGGGTCGATTGTTCGTCGGGGAAATGAAATTAATTTCGAGCGTTTCAAGGGGAAGCGTTTTTGTCCGTGGGATTTCGTATGAATTAGAATTTTATTTTCGTTTTATAGGTAGCAGAATATTCTAGTAATTAGGCTGGAATGAAAATGTTTTTGTACGTGCAACTGGTTGCAAATTAGAATTTTGTTTTTTTTTGTGGATAGTGGGATATTCTTATAATTAGACTGGAATGGAAATATTTTTGTACGCCGTACTAATTATAAATTAGAATTTTGTTTCTATTTTAGTTGGTATGATATATTGGAATAAAAACGTTTTTGAATGTAGAGTGTAGTACGAATTAGGAATTTGTTTTTATTTGATTGGAATGTAGGAACATGCATGTAATTGAAATATCCGCGTTTTAATTTGTGCAATTAGGCTGGAATAAAAATGTTTATATATATGAGATTCGCTGTGAATTAGAATTTTGTTTCTGTTTCATAGACAGCGAAACGCGTGTAACTATTTATATGGAGATGTCTGTATGAATTTCGTGGGTACGTAACGCAAATAAACTTTTATACAATGTGCTATTAGAATGCAAGGTAACAAATTAATCCAAACAAATAATTGAGAGCTTTCTTCAGGAAATAGTTTTATCATGTTTATAAATAATAAATTTTACTTAACGTATCATAAAAATATTGATCAACGAACGAACCAAAATAATTATAATACATTTGAAATAATGAAATAATCAACAATCGTTCGTGACTGGACAGCTTTTAATGAATCAAAGTCAATTGAACAGCTTTTGATTATAATATGATATAAAAATTGAAATTAATTAAAGGATGTATGATTTCATATAAATACGCGTGCAACTTTGTAACATCAGTTCACTAGATTTCGAAACATCATCACTATGATTCATTGAATGCATACACATGTAAACAAACGAATATGTATTATATAAATGAATTATACACATTCATAAAGGCTACTGATTCACTAAAACGTGTTATACGAATGCTGTGTACTCGTATCTGTGTAGTACGTATTCATTTTTATTTTATCGAAACAGTCATCCACAGATTCACAATGATTAATATTCATCATCTTCGTTGTAATCTAATTGAAAACTTATATTTAACGTATACTTTAATATTTTATATTTCAATATGTATACATGTAAAGTATACTACGCCTCCTTTGATGCTATTAACATACACTTTAATACTGTTGACAGGTTTGAAAGTGGATAGTTCCTATACCTGCATCTTTTAATTTGCATTTTAGGATAAGGCGTGGACATAACAAATTAATTGTTCTATTTTAACTACCCTAAAATCAATTAGATAGTAATAAATGATAACATACTCATTGTCATTTCTGATTACAGTATCTAATCGTACCTATTTGCCCATTTGAAACTCAACAATTAAACCACAAAAGTGTAGAGAAAATAGTAAAAGTAAAACTACTAAATTATTACAACCCTCAAATTACAAATTGACCAGCTTAAAGGTCAAAATACTTTTACCCATTCTTCATCGTTGATAACATTATCTTATTGAATTTACGGAAGAATCATTGTTGAATGCTCCTTAAGTTGTCTACCGGAGTCTTCAAAAGATTTTTCTTCTATTGCGGCGCACAAAGAAGTTGTTCGTCAAACAAACGCGGCGAGCGCCGAGTCGCGTCACTCGTCTCGAAGGAGAGGAATGCATTTCTATCGGAGCGTGTGAGGAGGGAAGTGCACACGCACGAACAGAGGTGGCCGCACGTGACACGCAGCCTAACACACGGTACACCCCATGCACGGACGATTTCGCCCACGTAGGGGCATCTGTCCCAAGAATCGGCCTTCAATCGGGCCTAATAGCTGGAACTCGTTAACGAAATTGTTTGTACTTCGTGATTCCGTTGCTAAACAACTTCCCCCTGCGCCGGCGAACTTCTACGCTTTGGAACTCAGAGTCGCATGTAGTTACGTTGCGGATTGTGAATTATACGAAACAACTTACTTAAATTAACAGTGACAAATTTTAAAGAAACGGGAAGCACCACAAAACATGGAAACTGATTGAATGTATTTTTGGAACTAATCAAGCTGTCCGCTGAACTTGAAAGGCACGTCTGAAGGTATCTGTGTTTTGAAAGATTAAGAAATAAACTTACGAACTGTATTTCTGTAAATTCAGTTTTGCAGTCCAATTTTCAGTTTTCTTCAGCATTATTATGTTTATTTCTTTTCTTTTATATTATTTCTATTCTATTTCTATTATGCTTTTAATGTTATTGAAATTCACTAAAATGTGTGAACACACCGAAGTTTGCAGCTCGATTAAAAATTCAAGGTATCTCGTAAGTTTATGTGTAAACTTTATTCTGTTATGTAACAGAAAATTCATAAATATTTTATGGTAACGTTACGACGAAAATACGCTTACAAAATACGGTCAAACTCTTACTCTTACAATTAGTTCAGTACAGCGCAAAAGGAGATAAGTAACGTACATATTAATTGCACGCTGTAGTACGAAGTTAATTTTAGTTTCGTTGTCTTGTGAAGTAATAATTTAAAGGAATGAATGAAGCGAATTAAGTAGGGAACTCGAAATTGCACGACAAAACCTCGATGAAATTCCATTATTTGTTTTCATAGTAAATGGTCCGTATAATGAAAATATGAATAATGTACATAATATACTGTTATTACGTTGTTCTCCGAATAAATTTACAAACAATTATTTATAACTGTTTATGTTTAGATACAGGGGGCAACGCATTTCTGAACCAGTGAACATGTTAAGTACTGTAAAGTTTGAAAATTACTTGTTTGTGCAGCTCTTTTTGCATAGGTACAAATTGAACGTTTTAACAGAATATAAGAGGAAGAGGATAATTATAATCATAATAGTAATAGTAGCAATACAGAGGGCGAAATACGTAATGTAATTGAATAATTTATTATCCTCGGATAAAAATGGGTGAAATGAAAAATTCATTTCATTTCGTTCCAAGAGGTCCATAAAGTGGATTAAACTAAGTGGAGACGTTATACAGACTCGAAGGTGACTTCTGGTCTACTTAAAAATATCATGAAACTTTTATAGCTGGAAGGTACATTCATTAATTGCTCCAGTTTCAATGCTATTTTTTAATCCACTCAATTCCTCAATGTTACTGTAACTATGACTATTACAATGTTCAGATGAATATTCAGATAACCATTAAAATAATGTAACACTGATAACAACATAATAATAGCAACATAATTTAATCGTACAACGATTTGAGTTCCTTTGCACACTCATAACACTAACAGGTTTCTACGCATGAAATGATATTTCCAGAAATAGAATCTCAATTTTAACAACTTCAACCACAAGTTATTTTTGTCTTAAACTGTAACTCCGTTTTCCTTAAAATCAAAATTCTCTCCCTTTCTGTTTCAATTCAAATTTCTCGTTCCTTTTCTCAATATTTTTAGCGAACGTTATATAAATTATTACTATATTATTAATTCAATTGCCCAACTCGTTCCCTTTCGTAAGAAACAGCGTAAAATCCGTGGTTCCGTTGAAAACTCCCGAAATCAGCGCCGCAGGGTCGCGCCGAGGAGCGCGCCACGTCATATACCACTGTCAGAAATATAAAAACGCAGGAATTATTGTAAAACCAGTATCAGGGTAATTCGCTGTCTTCGATTGAAATTTATCAGGGGTGAATCGCGCGAAATATTTAACGCGAGCAATCGGCCGGTGACCGATCGACCGGGAACACCGTTCGTCGGGAATGAATTTTCTCTCGGCCTGTCTCGTTCCGAGGTGGCGATGATATTTCATCTATGGCGCTGGGGACGATATTTTTCGACATTTACTTTATCATCGGCGCACAAAGATTTTTCTGGCACGATTCTGAATGCACCGCCGAACGGCGGGGGTATATCAGGGCTTTTATAGCACCGGTATCCGGTTTCAATGGCCCGCTTTTGTAACGAGCTATCGATAGGCGCACGACTTTTTAATACGTCGGCCCATCGATTTTTTTTCCTTCTCTTTCTCTCTCTCTCTCTCTCTCTCTCTCTCTTTCTCTCTCTCTCTCTATCTATCTATCTATCTATCTATTTCTTTCTGTTTTTTTTGCTTTTTTCGTTCAATCGGTTCGAACAAAGCCCAGGACTCGGGAGGCTGTAACACTGAGACGCGTGAATCTCGGCCGAATCGACGGGAATAAAATTCGACAGAAAGCTTTCGATCCTATCGAGTTACTACGCCGACCGAATTTCCGTTAATTTCTTTCCGTGGCGGTGTACACGGTGTTCCGACGTGTCACGGGGACTCCGTGGGCACCGTGAAATTTCCTATGTCTGGATACGATGAAATTTGCGGCCATTCAACCGCGGCGAAAACCGCGGCGATTAAACCTTTCGACGCGATGTACTCGGCGTCCCGGGACAGGGAACGCGACCGAATGGAAAGTCGTTTCATTTGCATACAGTGGAAATATAGAATTCAATTTTCCTATGGTGTTTCGTTTCTGTTAGCCTCGACATTTGCGGATCAAGGATATGGTTTTATAGTACTTCGTTCGGCAAGAATTTAACTTTATTGAATATAAATTGCAGGATTATGACTCAAAAATGGTAATTATTGTGGGGAAATATGCAAGGTGAGTTGTTTAAAACACTTGAATGACTTATAATATTCATAATCAGAAGAAATATTTGAAACGAACGTTGTTTTGTATAAAAATTTTAATTGGAAAATGTGTTTTTATAATGGTAAAATAATGGCTTCGAACTAAGTGAATTTTCTCTTTAAATAACAAATTTAAAAAATTAATTCTCGAAATACAAGGAGATAATGTAGTTTCTCAATTGTTTCTCAACTCTGGATGAACCAAAAGCTTTAACAACCCTCTTCAAGAGGTTGAACTAATCTTTAACAGAGAAATATGATTACTGAATGTTCACAAGAATGACAGTATAGCTCTGAGTTAATAATACTTTTCTTGAGCAAATGAAGCCTGACAGATGAACAAATTGAATATAATGTCTTCATTCGTTCAGACTTTAAACCAGGAATCTCATCAGTGCTAGGCCATGATCCCTTCTTTTCTCCTAGCCATACAGGCTAAACGACTTCAACTTTTCCATCTGCAAGATCTGAATGCCATAATGTGAACCTGGACAGCACCAAATGTGAGAGGAATGAAAGTACCGCGTTGTTAAGAAACGGGATAGGATTCAGGTGATAGGCACGTTTCTTCGAAAGAGGATCGCTCACCATGTACGTATCGTGACCACTTACACGGAACATGGCCGATGACATAGCGCGGTCACAGTAGTCACTCCATCGTGAATGCATGAGACACGATATGAATTGCAAATAGTGAACGCCGTTGGTGAGAGGGCTGGTAGTACGTAATATTGGCGATGCTCGTGGAATTGCTGTCCGAACGAGTAGTTTGTTGGACCGTAACCGCGTGTACCGAATGTTTCCTCCCCTTAAATTCGACGAAATAATTCGTAATATATGCCACGACGAATTATCGAGCAAGAGGAAAATTACGGCGCCCGTTGAATTATAACAACTGAAACGCTTGTACTCTGCGCGTCCTCGGTATGCGCGGAACGCTATATTCATCGCAGTGCTTGAGTAAATGGTAATCTAGAAGATTTGGACAACGTTTATGTAAACCTTTTTGATTATTTATGTGTTCATGAAGCACCACTGAAATTATTATATAAGCATATCTGTACATTATGGAGTAATTTGTTTAATACTTATAACAATTGATGAATACACTTTAGTTTTCAATTGATAACAAACTTATTACTATGCACATGTTAACATATTAGTTAGTAAATGAAATGTCAGCATTTTATAATTAAAATAGGAAATATTCAGAGACACGTATTACTTAACCAATGAATTAACCCATTATAAATATTACAACATTAAACCAAATTCAATTGAAACTTTTAAACTAAATTGAATAACACAAACATCATTTACTTTCTGAAACTGTCTTAACAAGACAATATGTTTCCGTTATTACCAATTAATCCATTAAATATGTAAATTTCCACTGCATTCTTCTTCCTTCCATCGCATTACTAGCGGTAAATTAACTCCACCGTACAATCACGAAAGAAATCGCAGGAATAAGGAGTCAAGAAAACTTACGCCGCATTCGAATCAAAGCACTTTCACACTACACTTGGCAATGCTCGTCGCATAAATTCTGCATCGGGCACAAATATTTGGCGTTCAGTCGGAAAATTAGTTGTTGGCCGTACGATAAACGTCTGGCGGATGGCATTTCTTTCGAACGACCGTTCGTAGAGCGGTCGTAGTCTAAGCATTGGCGGGGGAGGTCAGCCGGTTACGCGGACGGGCTCTATTCGCGGGCTTTCTCGACGAATCCCTTCTTAAGGTTTTTCCAGCCGTGGCTAGTAAAACTCTACAGGAAATGGATTCCGGAATGGGAACGGGGGATAAATGTAAGACGAGATGCAGGAAGGAAACGAACCGGCTACCGAAATACCGAGGGAACTCGGACCAGCATTTGTACTCGGTCCAGCGCACTACTTGTTGAGAGGCCGAATCAACAGACCGCCGCCGCCGATATTACGTATAAGAATTTCCACTGCGAGACCCGACTCGAGGCTTCAGGAGCACATTGTAGCTTTAAGGAATACAGTCGGGGTAAAACTATTGACTTTCTTTTCTCCCGAATGCATCGATAACCGTATTTTCCCTCAATCCACGATCACCGACCTCGTGATTTTGAATACCTTCCGCCGGGAAATATGGATCCTTCTCGAGATTTCGTAATGGTTCGATATTTCTTCGGAGCAGCTTTCTGGTAGGTTATTTAAGCATTAAATAACGGGCACGGGATAACAGGACGCGGGAAAAAGAAATATTTACTTACATATTGAATTTCGCGTTTTGTTTTGTAGAAAAATACCGTGCGTTAGTGTGAGGTAATGGTTGTGGAATTGTTAAAAGAGGGTTGGAAGAGTCTTTATTCAGAAGTGATTCAGAGTTGGAGAAAGTTTCGTGAGTATTTTTATGACGGTTGACATTTACAGAAATAAAATGCATTGTTCTTGATTCTATACTTATCTGGAAGAGATATAGGTTTTACGATCTTCAAGAAAGGTCAGGTAAGAAAATCTTGCCGAGCTGGTGGTAAAAGTTTTATCAAGGTGAAATGAGAAGTAAGGAAACTTTTATCTTGTATCATTTTGAAGTACCGAAAGCCTAGGCTTCCATCTAACTCGCAGTCAATGTATTTCATTTGCTCTTTTTAAGTGACAAAGGGTTCCGGTTTGTAAAAAAATTGACTGAAAATACTTCTGTGCTTTGAACATTGCTCGTAAGAGGTTTCCAACAAGTAAAACATTCTCCAAGCTTTGCAATAGAATTCTGTGCAAAATCTACTTTATACTCCAAAAACTAAATAATATAAAAATAATATTACAAAAATAGAAGAAACTTATAAAAAAAATACAAAACTTTTAACGTGGAAACTTTTCAAGAAGTAAACGTAAACTTTGGAGTACTGTACACAAAATCCACAATATCACATTTCTCACATCGACAAGATTATTAAAAATAAATGACTTCTTTTTCAATTATGATCGATCCAACTACATTATCCATATTAATTTATTAAAAAAAGAGTAAAATTCTAGGTATATTCTACGCCTATCTTTACCCAACAATGTAATAATCGATAATACAAGAATAATATTTCATTCAAAGGAATCTAGTAATATTTATTAAATTCCGTTTGAGACCTTCACCGCAAGTCTGTCACGATATTATAAGGCAAGGGGTTACCAGGCATAGTCACGAAGAAAATCGTACAGCAAGGAGTTAAAGGTTAACCCAAGCCCGTAACTATACCCGCAGACCACCAGAGAAGGCGAAACTTTCAGGTGGATGGACGCCGTTTCCGCCGCGAAAGTATACTAACGTTACATAATTCGAGCAACAGCGGCGCATGGCCCAATTACAGAAGTATGCCTTCCGTTTCGGGAATGCATTACACGTACCTGCATGCATACGGAGTTGTAGTCGGAGCCGGCACACGGAGTGTATCGACTATTCGGTACCCGCGCGGCCGGCCGGAACGCGGCTGGCTCCATTCGTTCCGCCCTTTTCTGTCGCAGTAATAACCTTCGTCGTGTTGTTATCGCACTATCGGAAAGGCAATAATTTTTCCATTCTTCCGGCGTCTCGGATCGAGGGGGCCGGCCGACCTACAGCGCAGCCTCGAATCTTAACGGAAGGACGGAGATATACGAGCGGCGGGAGGCACGTGGCCGAATCGCGAAAATGTAAATTGAAACGATGACCTGCGTGCAGACAGCTTCAGCCATAACTCTCCCCGGACATCTTCATCCGCACCGGGTGTATTCGCGGTAATTATGTCAGTCCACCAGTTCACCGTTTGGCCGATCGATGCGCCAGAATAGAAATGATTTACACCTTGCACCCGGGACCGTTTTCCGATCCCTGTAATTAACACTTAACGCGGGGCTTTGGTGTAAATCTTCGTTACACGTGTCTGTCTGTGCTTAAGGGGAAGTATAAGAATCTGTCATCGTTGGGATGAAGTTATGCGAGTTTCTGCCGTGATTGATGTCGCGTGCTTGTCATCTTCGTTTTAATATTACTCTGAGTTAAGTGTGAGTTAGGTTAGCGCGTGGTTCGTGGCGCTGTGCAGTGTCTCTGCGAAGTTCCCAGCGTCATCCCCGCTAGCAGCGGAAAGTAGGGCAACCATGGGGTTTTTAGTGGCCCCCGGTTCCCTCTAAGAACGAAGCGTCTTTGAAAGATCTATCCTGCGATAAAAAGAAAATAAAAGAAAGTGTGTTAGTGTGGGGTTTGAAATATCTGTATGGGTTTACGAACAGTGCCGTGAGATCTGTTATTTATTTTCTGTGGCGAGAATTATTATTTTCTATGGTGAAGCATAAAACTATATTCTCGAAATAAAATCTTCGCCGCGAGTTTCGCTGGATACTGTAAGGTAAGAGAATGTATTTTCAGGTTACATTTTGTTGCAAAAATAATGTCGCGTTTACTTTAACTTTATTTTTGTAATGTATATTAGACGAATAATATAGCAATCATTAAACTACGTTAATTATTAATAACTATACAGAAGAAATACTTATAATCGGGGATCTACAAAATTGGAGAAAGGAGGTTATACTACCTTGTATAGAGAAAAATTCTTGAAACTTAATGCCGGGTAGAACGAAAATTCGAGATCGAAATGCCTCACCTTTAAAAACCATGTCACTATTTACGGGCAAACCGTTATTTTTACGCGTACTCGATTCTGCGGGTATAAAATTATAAATACCAGCAAATCTGCTATATCTGCAGAATAATTTACCACCTTTAATGCCACTAAAAAATTTACTCGCATTTACCCGATGCGGCAAGATTAATCCTTGAATTAACAATAGCTTCCATCCGTGAAGCTTCTATATTTTTATCTTTTATCGCACGAGCGCGAACCGGGCGCCGAGTATTGCGTTTGCATTATTTGCTCTTTTTCGCGAGAACGGCCTCGAAGTAGATATTTTGTGGGACGTAGCGGAACTGGGGACGGCACGGAAGCCGAATACTCGCTTACGACTTAGATCAGCCGTAAAATTGGACACCCCCAGGAAGCGGAGTCCTCGGTGTTCGGTTTCGGGTAGTCCTCCCTTAGGATACATATCGCTGGGCGCGAGGGACGAACAAATTACGCACGCGACGACCCCCGTAATAGTAAAAATGAGTTACCACTACGAAATCGAATCGGGGCCTCTTGAATTACGTTCCGTGGCTTCCTGCGGTGGCTTGTAATTAATTCTGATTTCGTTCGCGGTAATTGATTTCGTACATGGAATTATTTAATCCCTTCGCTACCGGAGTTACATATGTGTGACGCCATCATTTTATTGTCTGAGTCTGGAGTCAGAAAGATGTGACATGTATTTATTAGTCTATGGTAAGTGATTGTCATAAACAGATCGATTAAGTTATGATATAATAAATTCGATGTAGTACGTTCTTGGTTTGTAAACAATTATAGGTTTTAATTGTTGAACGGCGAATAGATTGGTCAATTGAATATCAATGACAATTTATATTATGTTGGAACAGAAAACAGTTTGTTTGCAGTCGGTTTTCTTCAGAAACTCTGATAGCGAACGGATTAAAGGCGCGATCTTATTTCTTTCGATGAAAAATATGAATTTTTTGTAGAAAACAATATGAGTGTTTTTTAGGCGAAACCTTTGAGTATGTTTTTCCTACACTTTCATTAAGTTTCATGAATTTTTTCGGACTGATTGATCCATAAATACTATTTTTGCAGATCAAAATGCTACTCGTTTGATAGTTCTTTTCGATTCATATTTCTTCAGAATCTAGAATCCATATTTTTCATTGAGATTAATAAGATTCCATCCTTAAGAATATTAAAATAGTTATTTGTAAGGTAAGAGTTTCAACTGAAATAATAAATATCGATACTTTTGAATTGTAGTGTCGCTTTTCTACTTATAAAATGAATAATCCCATTTACAGTATGGGAACTATAAAAATATTGGAATAAAATGAATATGAATTCATTTACAATTTTTTTAGTTTTTCGATTTGATTATTTTAAACTTTCTCGGTATTATTTATAATATTTCTAGATAGAAAACTGTAAACAACAATGTAAGGGAAAGTATATTTGATAAGTGTATTATAACTTATAAATCCATATATTTTGAAAGCTTTTAGTATTAAAATATTGAGAATATCACCAGATAACTACAGTATGAATGGTAATACGTATTTCAATGAATAGAACAATATCCCGACAGTGGATTGAATCGGTGGCTGTGATAAAGCTACTTGAGGCAACGAGTACAATTCAGTTATATTTTGATTGTTTTAGAATAATTCAAAGTGAGTTATTAATAGAATTTAATTCAAATGTAAAAAGTTTATTTATCAATGAAATCTGAATTGTTTGAAGAGGAAGCGACTTAATTGACGTACACAGTAAAACGTAGAATCAGTGAACATGACAGCGTACCCTTTAATTAGTGGAACGAATTTCCAAATAATTGATCTCTGAAACTGACGCTAAAACTTTCCATTAAATAAAAATCAGGAAAGGTTTAACAAATTCAACAAGCTTACCCAGAAATGAAATCGAATGAAATTAAAATAGAAATAGAAACAGATCGTTCTTTATGTTAATCCTTTCTTCATTTTGATTCAGTAGGTTCAGCCTATTGTAGCAATATTTATTTGAATTTAAAATCTAATTTTTTAATATAGAAGCTTGCAAACAAACTCTTATTTTTCAAACGTTTTATTTAAAAATTTCACTTTCCGAATAGCAATTGAAATGCTCAACTGCATAAACAAATTAAACATCTGCTATTCAATATCGGGAGCAGTACTGTAATCAATATGTACACAATTTTATTGTTCAGTAGGTGCTTGTGCTGACGCAAACACGAGTACGCTCGTCATTGGTTAACAATGCGTTAATAATGAAGTATTGGTCGATCGGAGAATGTTCATGGTTCTTAGAAATCCTTGCTCGAGCACCCAGTAGAGCAATAAATAGCACGGCTGTCGGGAGTAGAACAAACCAGTAGCGAGTCGTAAAAGGTGTTTACCGTTGAAAGGTGGGCGTTCGCGGGCCACACACCATGCATCACATGGGGGAGCCTTATCTCGACTATATGGGCGGATTGTGCTTCGTAGATTATCATTGAAACCGCACCATTCAACACTATCCCGGAGCCAGAGCTTCTCTCTTTCCATCTGGCCGTTCGATGCTCTTTCTCTTCGTCCGTGATAAAGCATCGATTTCTGGCTAATGGTGCCAGGCCTGCATCATACGATACCAGTGACAGGTTTTTATCTAGAGTGCACAAAAGTCTCAATAGCTATGTGCCGATCCTTTGGCCAGTATTAAACAGTTTAGTTTGCTGATGGTAAACACTCCATAAATTTATAAGACTTAGAAATGTAATCTAGATGTAGACGGTACTCTAATGGGAAATATCAAACTGTTGGGAATAACATATCGAAATGGAGACATAATTTTGATTGCCATACGTTCTGGTTTTGAAAATTTGGCTATTTCTAATAGGTGTTTGATGAATTTTGATTACTACAATTGACTCTGTTCATGTTATTTTTATAATTGGCTTTAAGAAGAAACGCTACATATCTAAAAAATGATATACTCATTTTCTAAATAAAAGTATCTAGTTATATTCGTTTTATAATGTGTATCGTATGTTAGCTCTTCCTCTCTCCAATAATCATTTTCATGGCTTTACATCAATTATACAATGTACCTTAACGCGAATATTAATTTCTATTAATATTTCATATCATATAATCTTTTTTACATTCAAAGAAAACATTAAATTGTGGAGAACTATAATACCATTAAGACCAACGAAAGCGTCTAAAGTACGATATAACATGAAATTTAATCATTCGAATGCATTTATTCTCATTAGAATTTAAGACAGATACTTTGCTCGTACATTGAAATTATACAGATCTCTCACAAGCTCCACGAAATCGCCAAATCTCAATTAACCGAATAATCAAATAAATATTCAATCCCATTTTACGTTTCCCACATCCAAACTACCAAAAATTGAAATAAAATTCACCTTATAAACATTATAACAATACTATCGATATACTGAATCACCCGCCCCATTTCAATATCATCAAAATTCATCAATACCAATCCCCTTAACACCGAATCCCATCCCTCGGAGTCGAAACATTAGTAACCCCATCTGCGCCCACAAAATTGCACGGGCTGGCGATAAGTCGACGGTTTCCTGAATCTTTCACGCACCGCGGCACGGTTTGTAAGTCGGCGGAACTCGGGGGTGGGCAAGGACTCGCGGGGTTGAACCGCAGACGCGGCCGCGTAAGAGTCGACGCGGCGATCGGGGGTTAGGTCGGACGGAAACAGAGGGACGTCTAGGGAGGGATATAGGGTGCGAGAAATGGGCGGAGGAGGGCAGAGTAGATTGCTATGAAGTTAGCTGGTTAACTCGACGAAACAACGGTAGCAAGTTAACGCGAGGAGTTGGCGTCAGTTGGCACCAGCGTTGCAGCTGAGAAGGTTACGCGCGGGGGTGGGTTTGAGGGGGTTGGGCCAGAACCCGGAGCCGGGGATTCTAACTATTTCATTGTTTCATAATTGAAGCATTTGCGGTCTCACCATTATATGTATATATACATACATACACGCACCCCCCCCCCCCACGCATATATATAGATAGATAGATAGATGTGCATCTACTAAAGGGGCTGAAGCGTGAAAACGCGAGCGTCGTCCTAGCCGAAACTTGCTTCGTTACCGAAGTAAAACGAAGGGCTGTCTTACTTTACGGCTGCGCATCCAACGAAGTCGAATTCTGATTCCTAGTGCGGCTCCATTGTCGACTCGGACCTGTCGATGAACTCGGCTGAAGATGAAGCCGAAGCTTCGCGGATGTTGTCCCCAGACGGACCGTTACATATTTCATCGGTTGCCCGCGAAGTTCTCTAGAAGCACGAGGCTTAAACGCGTTGCTGATGATGACTGATGACGACAGACTGTCGCGCAATCTAAGTTACCGTTGAGTTCTGTGCTCTGTCCTACTTTCAGTGACCGTGAGTGGCTTTCCTCCCTGTTCATAAGGGTTTCTGGCTGGCATGTCTGCGAGAAAATTGTCATAAATGGACATTTTGTAGAGAGACGAGTTTACAAGTGCTTTACAGCGTTGTTGGGTTCGTTTTATGGACACCCGTAGGTTTGAGCGAGGAATGTTGTCGCTGCGTTCCGGGGGAAATGGGTAGAGGAGGATCGTTGCACTGGGATCTTTGTGAGTAGGGTGTAAGGAGTACAGGATATGAAGGATATAATTGTGTAGCTTGGAGGTACAGTTCATATTGATCACGTACATTAATGAAGTAAAAGTAAAATATTAGAATGAAATGAAACTGTGAAACAAGTAAAGTATCTATGCAAACAACAAGGGGTTATTGGCATTTATTTGTTTCCAATTTTTAAACATCAATCCATTCTTTGTGCTATTTATTTTTAACAATGTTAATAACATTTATGTATACAAACATTAATTAAAAATCTTTTTCCGTCCATTGCTGTATATTCAAGAAAATAATAACATAAATTACATCTTTCAAAAAACTCGAAATACACGTAAAATGGATATTGAAAATTTCCCTGCATTCAGGGGCTTACAATTAATACGAACGGTCGAGAGTTTAACTCGAAATTTATATCCAGAATTTAAACGAAATCGTAGAAGTTTAAAATTGCCGGAATTGTAAATAACAACTAATTCAGCGTATCCGTGTGTGCGCGCGCGAATACGCGATATGTATTTATTTGCTCTCGTAGAAATATGGTTCGCGTAGCCTGCCGTGACGCATTAAGATTTTATCGGTGTTTCGGACCGATCCCGATCGCGCACCGGATTCGACTGATAATGGGGTGAATTTTTCCGCGTCGTTGGTAACGGGACGTACGGGCAATAAAGTGGTCAACCAGAGAATTAGTTTGTGACACGATCGCTCGATTTATGTAAATCGGTTTAATGTCGTCGGGCATCCGTATATTTCGTATTAACATAATACCTATCCCCGGTTACGCTTCCGACAGATTTGCATGCATTGTCGGACGGTCAATTAAAATGTTCCGGTATTTATGTTTCATCCGAACGGTTTCACGGTCGCGTATCGATCCGAAGATTTAGCTCGAAGGATTTCCCTGCGACAGAAGTTCATCGGTACAACGCTGGATGCGTTTGAGGGATTGCATTGCTTCGAGTGAAACACGCCATCCCCTTTAATTTTTCTAGAAACGATGTACACCCCCTCTGTATACTCCGAGGTGGTACCTAATGAGCACAGTATGGATTTTTGCGCAAGTTCATAGCTTTACAAACTCATTTGCGAGAACTGGAAACAATGTACTGGGTGTCTCTATTCTATACTAATGTGAGTCAACCCTTTGTCATACGATGACGAACAAGACTCGTGGCAAGATATATGAAATTTATTGATCATGTTAATACAAATCAATGTTATTTCATGTATATGGATCAAAAAGGAATATTTTTTTGCAATTATCAATGTTTTATCGTTAAACTAAATGTATACTTGCAATGAAAAGAAAATGAGGGCTGAGTGAGATACACATTAAAGAATAAGTAACAAAATACAATATAATTTTATGTTATACATCTTATTTTGCATTGGAACACATTGATCACTGTGTGTTCATTTTATACCGTATTTGATTATTTTAAAGATAAATACACAAGTAACGGCCCACGTTATTTTCTTTCTTTCATTTTCTAAATTCCGATGTTTAACACTGATTCAAATATATATATGGGGTTGAAAAAATATTTAGGGTTGAGAAATGATTTAGAATTATGTGATTAAAAGAGAAAAATGTCTTCAATGTGTTCAAATAATTAAATGTCGTTTCTGATGATGTATACTCTATAGAAAAAATATATTTTTTATAATTACCGAATCGTCTCGTATTACATATAAATGCTCTTTTCACTATTTATTTGAAAGACGATAAAGAATTCCGTTGAATAGGCTTATTAATACGGGTACATTTCTCCGTTTATTAATTGCATTATTGAATAATAATATCCCAGTGAAAAATCAAAGTCCATATTTCGCAGGTGTACGTAATATACGCGGAATTGTATTGAAATTGGAAATTGGAGTATGTAAATAAATCCGGTTTGTCGGATGTTAAAATTAACGTATCGAACAACCGTGCGTTTTCGATGTTTCACAAAACACTGGCTGGCAAGGGTGTGCTGGAATAGTTATTGGCGAACGGCGTGCTTGAGATACGTAATCACCATTGCGCACCTGACTGGACTCGGCGGAATAATTTTGCGGTGAAGATCATCTCGGTAATATAGATCCAAGGGAGGCAATGTTTCTGCTGCTAGTTTCCCGCGCTGCTTTCACGGCGTGAAATATAAATGATTAATTAAACGTTAGTACCGCGGAGGTAAAAATTATGTTTAAAGGAAATGTTGTGACTACAATTCTGCACAAATTAAAATGAAAATGAATCGATACGTACTGAAATATTTCTTACTTCTATTTTTTTAAGTGACCTAGGTTTTTATTGACTTTGTAAAGAATTTATATTAAAGTATTCGATTCAAAAATTAATTGAGTACCTTTTCAAATATTAATCAATTAAACATTTATTTTGAATTGAAACATTTCCGAAGAATTTTTGAGGAAAGAAATATTTCTACTTTTGTAGTGAATAAAATTATATGATAGTGTTGTATAACACTAGGTTTACGGAACGCGTCAATTTGACGCAGATTGAATTTTATAAACATTATTTGGTAAATGTTTCAATCAGTTTTCGTTGATCCAATTACACGAATATGAATCCTGATTGTCTATTTCTACATCTACAATTTCCAAAATCTAAATGAACGAATATCAACTTCCCCAGGAACAATAGAATAAACTGTACAATAAATGACCGTAAACGTAGTGATAATATTATTGTATAAGTGACATGTTAACCAATTTTATAGTTAACATAGTAAACAGATTTTATGTGTAAATTTGTAAGTAACAATATTGACAATCTCTATAAAACATAGAGTAGTAAAATAATAATTATTTCGACAGATACACGATCGTTCTTAATTTATATAATGGATTTAAAGTGAAACGTGTTAAAGTTATAATATAACTGTGCACATTTTAATGTCACGATCAATATGTCAGTTATCAGTAGTAACAGGTACTTATGTAATTAATGTCCGTAAATCTAGTATGAAATACGTAATTCGGTAGATTACTTAGAAAACAAATAGAGAATAATTAATCCGAGGATTCGATAACGGCGCAAATGTAGGTGACTGGGAAGCCAATTATAGGGTACGTGTGCAATATACTCCCGAGGAATTGGTAGCCATATTGCTGATCCATATTTTGACTTCTGGCACTACCTAGTATCCTAATGAATCTTGCTTCAGTGCTATTGTCAATTAATAAAAATCATAATCAACACTAATAAAAAATAAATTTAGTATTTTATTCCTTCAGAAGAGCTTAATTTATTTCAATTTAGAAATACGTATGTTTTATTTCTTATAAATTCATAAGGTGATTTAACTATGGAGAATCAAACGATATTAAACTTATCTTGACAAATAAATAGGAATAAGTGTGGTTACTTGATCTCAAGTTTGTGAACCATATACAGGGTGGCCCAGCTAAAGAAGAGCATCTAAATATTTTCTTCACTTTTAACGATAGAATAATTATAGTTCGAAATGTATATCATTATAACCAGTATCGAAAAGTACTTATTAACGTAGTGTACCAATTTAATAACAAATGACTAGTACTAAATTCTCTATTCAATAATACCTACAGTAATCATTATTTTCAGCAATTTACAAACATCTACATACAATTACACCATTCCTCTGAAACAGCATAATAAATTGCACTATCGATATTTTTAAATCAAGTGTTAAAAGCTGGTAACAAATTTAGATTTCGTGAGACACCGAACGGGACAGCCTGATCGGAGGTACCTGCGTAATATTATCCCGCCACAGAATCGTCATCGTATA
This sequence comes from Nomia melanderi, assembly GCF_051020985.1. NCBI lineage: Eukaryota > Metazoa > Arthropoda > Insecta > Hymenoptera > Halictidae > Nomia > Nomia melanderi. The sequence goes on along the minus strand of NC_135002.1, from coordinate 12,478,345 downwards.
ATCCTGTATTATCTTCAGTAAGCGAGCCATACTTGCGCTGTACGAAACCAAAGTGGTAGTATACGAGTATGGAAGCGACGCATTAGTGAATTAGCGTTTCCTGGCGTTGCAATCAAGGTAATGTGCCAGCACGGCACGCGTACCTCCCCCTCCTCCCTCCTCCCTCCTCCATCCTCCCTACCGCGGTCTTTTCGTAGGTATACGCTAATAAACGGGTTGCCTTTCCTATGTACGGACTACCCAGGACAATTAATAATTCAAGATCTTCAAGGATTCGACTGGAGCGTTTAAACGAGACCATGGAACGATTCGCAATCCCTGGGAATTTAATAAATTAATTACAAACGCTGGAATATCGTTCTCTCCGCAAATATCGAGGAATATGTCAGGATTCATTGAAATATTTAATAGATACTTGACGGTGGTATAGAAATGGTTTTGAAGTATTTTCAATTTTAGTTCTAAATTTTTTTTATATATCTTTGGAAATGATTTGACGAAATATGTCTGTACTCATTATTAATATAAGTATTACAGTATTGTAATTGATATATTTGGAATTTAAACCAATTTTATAGTATCGTTAAAATAGGTGTAAAATATTAAAAATAATTAATTGATATATTTGAGTAAATTGGTTATGAATACAGTTGAAAATTTGTTAGGAGTGTTACTATGGGTTTCGCAGTGGTTGATTAAAAACATGTTGCTTGACTTTAATAAAAAATGAAAGCATTCTAAAGCTAAATAATAAATGAATACGAATAAAATTTGAATAAAATGTAATTTAATGAGCCTGCTTGATAAAGCAGCTTTGTTTTTAGAAATTGAATTGAAATTATCTTTGATGCACGATCGAAAGATGGAATTTTAGTAATAAATAATCATTTTTACTAAAATCAGTCAAACTAATTAAATAATTTTGCTCAAACTAACTTGCTTAACGTTTGCTTGATAAATATTAAATGTATCATTAAAACATTATTATACACTTTCTGACAGACTAATAAATATCCTGCTAACGCCAACAAATAATCGTTAGTAAATGATTTATGATGATATCTCTCATTTATGAGATGCCAGCTAATAGTCACCAGCCAACAAAATAACATGCGTGTAGCAACTGCCAGTATGAGCTACTGTAACATTTGAAACGATGACTACAGTTTTCAAAATACAAAAAGCTGTCAACAACCAGCAACTATAATCATGACTAGCCAAACTTACACGCACATGATATCAGTATTAACACTAGAACTACCGTACCACTCAAGCTGTGTTAACACTGGTGTTAACACTAAAGTTATTAGACTGGTTAAAATGACCCATTACTAATGTATTCTTTTTGCAATTATTAAAAAGATGACAGACGTTTCTCTTAGAAATTATTAAAGAAATTGATTTAGCAATATGCAAACTAAATTCTAAATCAATTGAAGTCTCGAGAGATGCACTGTTAGAATCTCTGTAGAGAAATTTCAAAAAACCAATTTAACTGCTCGGTAGTTTTAATGTTAACTACTGTAAAATTTGAAACGCCAACTACAGCCAACCCGCAAGAAATTGTCAACGCCTGGCGACTGTAATCACGATCAGCGACGAAAGGGATAATATCTGACCAAACGTTTTCATTATTGCCTGCGAAACTTCATTCCCCGTGTAGTCGTAGAAGCGTGAGCAGATCGAAATGGGATTGCAAACGACGTGTATTGTTTTCGATTCCCATTCTCGGCTTTACGTAAGAGTTTTCCACCGCGCGTTCATTGTTACCACTTGTCGTTTTCGTAATCACTTTGCGCCGTGTCTCGTCCATCGGGCGAACAGCTGTCCGCGCGATACGCGGCGCGCGCGCCGCGCGTAAAACGCGTCAAATAATTTTACCGAGTGACGCCAGTCACGGCGATGTGCATCGAACGTGTTTCCATTGCTCACGCAATACCGTGTGCCGCCGCGACGAAATTGTTTTTTTTTTGTGAGCTGGACGACGGTGAAATCAGTCGGGAAATTGGGTTATCCGAAGCGAAAAAAAGGACGAAAAAAAAATGAGCGGTTCAGGCTCGTGTTTCTTGGAGCCAATCGAGCGGCAAGGCGGCTTCGGCATGAAAATTGGAAATTTCTCTATCCTCTTACGGTGATTCGGTTGACCTGGATGACAAATATGAAACCGGGGCCGAAAGTGATTCGGAATTCGTCGAAATAACCGGCGTCGATTTATCTCCTATTCGGAGAGGACGTGCCATTGGAATTTAAAAAATGTCAAGAACAATAAGTTTCGAATCATATGACTCTTTTCGATGGGATCGTTAGCGAGTGCCCCCAGCGCTGAAGAAGCGACAGTTTCCTCTGATTCGTGCGTCTTTTTGTCCCCATCCCTCTGCAACGCTAAAAAATGTCTTATCGTCTCGTTAAAACTTTGTTTGAAGAGCGTCCGTGAAACAACCTCATCATCGGAGAATCGGCATGATCTCCTGTTATTATCATCGCTTAGAGAGTTCCGCATGGGAACTGTGCTGAATTTCGGAGAAAAATGAATTTACGACGGCTTAGTTTGAAACTTCAAGTTTATTCGATACGAGGACTTTTATTTAGATTCAACTTATTTATAAAGTTTGTACTCCTTCGGGTTATTAACCACCATATTTATGAATATTTAAAAATGTTAATACCCGATTGTGGTATGGCGGCTATAATCCGAATATAAATACGGATTATTAATTACTGGGTACCTAGTATTCATGCAAATTTTCACTTTTATAAGTAAACGCAATCGTGAAATTAAATGGAATTCTGTTTCGAGTGGTGACTGTTCTGATATCTATAAACTAAACTAAAAATCTATTAAGATTAGAACAACAGCAACCCTCAAAATGAATGGTTTCAGTTTTCTTATTGTACAATTATTGGTATCTTAAAAACGTTAAATATCCGAAATGATACGAGAAGTAAATAGTTTCACTTCAATGAAATTGAAAAAAAATCTATTACAATTTTTATGAGGATTACATATTAGTCGCGTTAGTCACTCGGTTGTTCTAGTGTTAAATCCCACGGAAATATAAATTTTATTATTTGGGGAACATTATAATCCGAAATTGCATAAATTATCTGTACCCTTTTAATTACAATACGCGCTGTAATTAAGTAATTAATAATACATTAGCGTGCAATCTTTTATGAATGTATCACATCTGATGGAATTATTTTGTACTTAATATTATCGGAAAGAAGTCAAATAAATCAAGATATCCGAACTTCATCTCCAAACAAATAACAACATATCCATTCAACGAATGTTTAATATTGAAACAGTCGTTTAGAATCCACAGAATGAAGTTGCTAGCTGGATGCTGGCTGTCGGTTCCCGCAGGGCTCCTCTCAAGGGACAAAAATCGTCGGGCAAGAATTATGAGACTAAAAATCCGCAAGCCGGTTTTTCATCGCGGTCCAATCGAGCACGCAACGTTTCCGCCATCTTCGTGCTTGATGTAGCGGACAGGGTGGACTTGTAATCTCCCCATTGTGCCGATGCTGCGACGCGTGTACGCAGATAGGAACGATTCGACCAGTGCAGCTAGTGAATATACCGGTGAACGTAGATACACATACATACGTACGCGGGTTGACTTTCAAAGTTCGCCACTGGCGCATGAACTTTCTACGTGTGCGAGCATTCTTTTTGAAAACGAAAAGACTCGGAACTCTACAATAATATCAACTAAAGAATGATGTTAAGACTCATTAGCGAATGACTACTAATCGTCTTTCTTGCAGTACCTTGTGACGCTTGTGGCGAAGACTTTACACTGACTTAACACTAGGTTTACGGAACGCGTCAATTTGACACATATTGAATTTTGTAGACACTATTTCATAAATGTTTACATTAAATTTAAATGTTTACGTTGACAAAATCCGATTGAACGAATATGATTTTTTATAGAAGCAGTAGAATCAAACGTACAACAAATATCCGTGAACCTAGTGTTAAATAAACATGGAATATAATTAACCTCTTGCTTTATAAAAACGTGCCAGACTCGTGGTGAAGAATCTAAGAATACACCAAAGATAAATATTTTGAATACATGTGAATCATTATTCTTCTATTATCAATAATAATACTTTAGAGCAAACATGGATGTAGAATATACCTAAAGTTTTTCTCTTTTTTCAATAATTTACTAATGGTAAAGTAGTTGTATCGATCATAATTGAGAAATAAATTCGAGGGCAAGCAGTTCATCGTTTTTTTTTTTTATAAGAAAAGAACTTTGACATATGATCATCAATATTATATTTTTTTTAATTTAACACAGTTTACTGGTATTTCCTCAATTTTATTTGTTTCTATTCTACAACCACAACCGTAATATCAATATCATAATTACATCGATTCCACTCCAAAAGAAAAATTTAAAATATATACTACTCCTACAAATTTAAAACTTCCTCCATTAAAACTTTATTAATTTTCTGCTCAATTAAAAGAACTATTTACACACAATAAAAACACATCAACCAATAATCCTCACAGAACATTCCGACATTCAAACAGCATCATACCCGCCTCAATTTCTCTCAACTCACCGGTATCCCACAAAATCAATTTCCGAAGTAACCCCAACTGCATCTCACCTATCCATAAGCGAAGAAACCAGCCAGGCCCCAATACCAATTGATCCGGCACGCGCGCTGACTAGATCCACCCAGCTCATCGCGCTTAACTGGGCCGGTGTCTAACATAGATTCCCCGTGATCGATACAATTTCTTCGTAGCAAGACCGGTGGCGCGGGTTAGCCGTCGTTCCCCGATCACCCCATGGTATTGTCGAACACGCTCGCGACAAGTTTGCGGTACACGTCGGTTACGCGCGCTGAGACGAGTATTTACATCTGGTACCGTTGTAGGACACGACGATATCTAGGCGGCCGCGGCCGGAGAGCCGGAGGGAGGAGAACGATATAGGCGGAGGAGAGAGACTGCCAGGTCTGAACATTGAAAAGTATGCAAGCGCCTCGTGTTTGCGCGGAGATGTATCGCGGAACGCAACACTCTGTAGAGACCAGCCATCCCCTTAGCCTGCACCCTTTTCGGAACACGTTGTCCCTTCCGTACGTGTCGTTTCGCATACACCACCGTTTATGTCCAAGTGTTCACGTACCACTCATAGTCTTTCCCTCGGCGAGGCGCGGCGAGGCTTGCAGCAGAAGCGTGACTATATACGCGAACTCCGGGCGAATTCACAATGCGGATACGCCGTCGTCGGACGGTCTCCCTTTCCCCGGCGTGCCCGCGCGGCTCCCGTGTTATTGGATTTGTTTGAAACTTTTCAAATTCGACCGGCGAATGTGTCTAACCTGCGACGTGCCGGGACAGCCGAGACAATTTTTCGAGTACGCCGGAATACCCTGCCACGATGTCTTCGCAGACTCCTCGATATTCTTGCAAAACATCCCTCAGAATGATGATGCATGGAGTGAGTCGGGGAATCGGGACGGATTGAGGAACTTGTTTTTCTTGTTGGACATGGGAGATTCTTGGGGAATCTTTAGTGAGTTGTCTAATGGCTGAAGGACTGCATTGTAGGGTTTTTGGATCGTTTTGTTAGTTAGTTTCTTTTTGTAGCTTTGAATGAGGTTTTAATAGTTAACGTTATTTTAGAGAATATTTTTTTCATTCTTTTTAGTAGATGATTTATTCTATATTTAATGTTGATGTTTGTGTTATTTTTATATGAACCGAAGGTTAATTTGTTAGCGGTGATAGGGATAAGGGAATATGGGTAGTGCTTTTTTATAGATTTGGTAGGTAGTCAATGTAGTTGATGAGTAAATTTTGTATTTCTCTGTATACTTATAAAGTGTGTTCATATCTAAATTATCTACAGTTAATAATATAGACGGTACATTCAGTACCTAGTTGATAAAAATGTTAATAAGCAAACATTTTCACCCATTCCACCTTAACATATTCCTCGTGATTAGAGCACAAGTTTCCCCAGTACATTGTTAGCGAGATTACGCGTGCAAATAATTACATTTCTAAGCACAAGTTTCCCAAACAAGAGTTGTTCAGTAATTAAATCCTGAAGCGCGCGTACTTTTTAGAATTATAAATTCATAACTGGATTGCGGGTTCCGCGAATTTGCATAACGAACGAAAGACATGAGAAATATGAATGGTGAATGAACGAAGTGGTAAACGAAATAAATCGAGTCGTACAATTTCATCTACGCCCAGCATTTGTCAAAGACGCCACTGCACGGGGGAATAATTAACCGCAAGATGTAAACTAACATTCTTGTTTATTCTTTTACTGCGGGGTTAATTATTTCACGCTGCTTGAACGGTCGGTTAAGCGATATGAATAGTCGTTTAGCTTCAAAATGTTTCCTCTTCAGAAACAGCCGGCTATACTGCGTCGACGGTGTCAGGACGCTACCAAAGAGTCCTTTCAGTTCTCAGTGCCCATGTCTGCTAATTCTTTCGTCTTGTTTCTTTCAAAGGGGAAGTAAGTACTGTGTAATTCCTCCGCAAGCGAAGGAAAGGACAAGCGAAAGAACGAATGGGCATTGTTTTTCAGGAATTCACGAGATAGCGACTTCCAACCTGTGCCGAGGACGTTTAAAAATGTCAACCGCCCGTGTATGAGATGCAAAGGATCACATTTAAAGTGGAATAAACTTTAAATTAGTGCTTCCAACTTCTCTTTCAAAAAGAAAGGTAGAAGTAGATTGTGCTGTCAATTAATGTAATATTTGGTGTTACAATAATTGTGTTTTAAATTATTAAATATTATTTCGTAAAAGATATATTAGATTCAAGAAAGCTTATTTCATTTCATGTTTCACATTTTCTGAGACATCAAAGCGATCTTGAGTTTTTTAAATGGAATCATTTATTAACTTTAGTCCCGATGTATGTTGTATTATAATGTAAAACAGTTTTTTTTTATCAAATCAATACGCAACAGGTTATTTTAAATGGCAGTTCTCATTGACGCACTCTGTATGCATCTGGGGAATACGTGTTTGCGTAACAACGTTTGCTATAATACAACTGAACGTCAGATATGTGTGTGTATCTCATTATCGAACTCGGTGACTTTGGCCGTGTTACAGAATGCTTAGTTCATATGATAATTTACGTTAAAGGGATCCATTGGAGAATTTCTCGGTTAATAGAACGCAATTTGTTAGAAAGGCAAATTTTTATTAGATGTATATTCTTATTGCATTTTATTGTACATTTTTATATAATTTAATTAATCACAGATATACTTTTATAAATTTATAAAGATGTTATAAATTTTATATTTATCAATTTCTAAAATTCATAATATTTTTATGGATTTCTAAAATTCCTAATATTTTTATGCATTTCTAAAACTTATAATATTTTTAAAATTCTTAAAATTCATAACATTTTTATTCATTTACAAAATAAAATAATATAAATGGGTTAAGACGGTATACAATGTTTATGCCTGAAAGTGACTGGGTTTTCTGGAACCAAAGAATCCTTGTGCAACATCCTAACAGAATATACGTTATGGTTTATGCATCGTACCTGTAAAGGTAGCGAAGAAAAATGCGCGCATACACGAGAAGCTGAGAAACGAACTTTTAAGGGTAATCGGTATACGGCAGAAGCTGATACTAGTTTTACTATCGTGTGAGGAAAAAAGCTGAGAATAAGGGTGATGAAATTCTCGTAAACAAAGAATATAGTTATAGCGTCCTTAGTCTTTTTTTCTTGGTTCTTTCATGAAGAGGAAAGGTCCCTTGGGATAGCAAATTAGAGTAAGTGCCATAAATTCCTAACTGTCTGTCTTAAAATCGCTTGCAGAACTTTAAACGAGTTTTCCTGGGAACTTAGTTTTTCAACCTTGTCCCACATTTTTCTCGAACATTTCTCGCTTGATCGATTCGTCCTTTTAAACGCCTGTATTATTATATTTAGATATCCCATATGAATTTTATATTTAAATTATTTTTGTTTCTATTGAATAAAAAAGAAAATTACTAAAAGAAGTCTATGTATAACAAAGAAATCATCCTAAAATTATTTCGAATGTGATTTCAAAATCATCATTATTTTTATTGGCAATAATATCTGCTTTTCACAATATAATATAGTAATTAGTATTAAGACGAGTTCATCGTCACAACATTAAAGTAACATCGTACTAAAAGCTGATTCTCATTTGTCTCAGTACAAACATAGTAACTTATATAAATAAAAAATAATGAATCCATGTATTTTCAATAAAATTCCAAAGATTACCAAAAAAAGGTAAGTCTCCTCTCCCAAAAAGATTTCTTAAAATTCCTATTCTCCTTTCATTTTATACTACAATTCAAACTATAACCTCCAAATTTCCAACTTCTTCCGAAGTTCCGGTGTGTTTCTTCTCGAAATGCAACATATTCTTCGTATCGCTGTCTCAGAATCGCCAAAAGATCTGTCACGTGCCGTCCGTAAACTAATGTCTTATTAACCGGGACTGAGCCGGAAGCCGTATAGTCGCGCTTTTTAATGTCGCTTCGTTTTTCCGGCCAGTCGAGTAATGGAAAAGTCGGACGACGACAAGGAAGCAACAGGGATTCGGGCAAGGGGGCGGGATAAAAACGTAGCTACAATTGAGCAATCTCATGATTGGAGACCTTCCATGAGAGAGGCTGCAAGAGGTCTCCCTGACCGTGCGATGGTTGCTCGCTGTCCTCACAGATAAATCCGTCCAATCCTCCGAGGAGCACCATTCGCTGTTTATTCACTGAGTTTTCTTTGATTTTGCGAACGACCAAGTCGGTTCTGTTTCCTCGACGACCGGGACCACTTCGCCTTGCTCCCGCTTGCTCCCTTTGAAAACTCCGGCCACTATATTGATTAACGTTTAGCTTTACATCGCGCTGCAGAACTAAATCTATCCGGGAAGATTCGACATCTGTCGATAATGTCTTAACCCACGAGTGGCGATGCTTGGGTCTATATTGTCCGTATTGACGATTTTCTGAATAGTTCAGTTTTACACTTATTGAGTTAACCTAACTTAAATTGATTGATTCCTTAATTCTTAATTGATTGATTTGTACAAATTGTTCTTTTAAATAGATAGTAATATTTGTGACTCTTGTAATATGATAATAATAAATTATTCAGTTTATGGTAGTGTAATGTTAAGAATTTTCAGTGTTTTGTCTGTTGGACACTACTTATTAGTTATGGTACGTCAGTATAGGTACTAGATTGTTAATGGCTAAGTTGTCAATTGATTATATCAAACTTAGTAATAAGATCGATGTAAAAGTACATTTCAGAAAGTATCTAGAATTATTATTAAGCAACGATTTAAGTATTCCAAGACATTGTTCCTCAAGAACTTGTCAAAAATGGTTACCCTCTGAGAATTAAAAGCCACTGTATATACCTCAATCTTTCTACGGTTTATAGTGGAATTTTGTAATAGCCAACAACAGGCGGCGTGAGAGTTGAAATCTACCGGCGATTAATTATTATCGACTATCAATTCTTACCGTTTCGGAGAATTCGATTTGAAACTTCGACCCGGCAGTTGCTGACCTCCTACTTCGTGGTTTACTAGTGTAGTTTGATAGTTGCAATCACTGGGAGTATAGAAGTTGCCTCTATAGTTCATGTTTCAGGTTCGTTGATGTGTAACTAGAGGAGCAGGGCATCTAATTGTCTCAGTGTTTACTCCCAGCGGTTTGTGGAACACACTGAAGGGGTTTGTGGATCATGCACGACCAATCCGAGCACGCCTTTCGAGTTTGTGCTAAGTTTGTTGTACTCATTAGAAATTGTTTCGCTTGTGGTTTAACTTTCGAAGACTTTTATGCTTTTGTTGAAACTAACAAGTATTTGGATTATAATAAGAGTATGATTATTTTGTTGGAAATCTGTTTGACACGTAGGTGTCGTTACATTTAGATAAGTACAGGGAACTCTCTGTACTTCATTTTAGTATAAACGTAATAGTATCAGATTATTCAACGTATCTTATCCCAGTTATTAAGGAAGTTCGAAGACAAATTTCATTTCATTAAACTTTATTAAACTTTCTTCGTTAACTATTTACCATGTTTCAGTGTGCAACATTTATTCGTATTTCTCAGTAGAAATGCTACATTGAAAAGAAAATAGTATAAGATTTTCTTACGAACTCAATATTTCATTATCAAAAATAAGTTTCACGTCATTCTTCTAGCTCCAGTAGATTTCAAGACACTTACTCAAATACGTTTCTCATCCCCATATTAATAGCTAGTCCCACCCTTAATTAATATAATAAAAAGATACATTTAATATTCCTAGTCAGTTCAGGTAAATGTACCAATAACCAACTAGTTCAGGTTAAAATTAAGGTTAAATACATACAATTACGTAATATTTAATATAAATATGTAATGTAAAATATTGAATATAAACTTTCACACTTTCACGTTGGTCGGTCCCTTTTCAGTGCGCAGTAATCTGAGTAACAATAACGCGTATCCGGTTCTTATCGGTTGAAAATTGGTAAATACGTGAAAGTGTTCGCTTTACATCGCGGATTTATCAAGCTACTCCCATTACACAGGGGCCAACCCATTGAATGGCATTAACGTTATCGACAGTTTTTCTTCAGCTCTCGTTAACATGGTCCAAAGCACCACTTCGTCCGAATGCCAGTCGACGAATGTGGGCGTGATTGAAATGCAACCGGATATAGTTACTCAAAAAAGTGTCCGCCCATCTGTATGAACGGAATGTTTTAGCCAATAAAGTAATGTTCTTTTTTCTGTAATAAATTATATACAATTTCTTAATTGACAGTATCCCAAGTTAAAGTACACGAATCAAGGTTTATGACCATATAAATTATACTTAATAAATCTAACTTAACATTCCTTAGACATCTGTCGAATTATGAACTACCGAATTAGAGTCTCAGAGATTATTAATTTTGTCATCAAATGATAATATTGCATTCTGTAGAAATCAAATTTTAACATTTTAACATGCCTATATATTAAGCAGACTCCAATACTTGGTTACGTGAGAAATGTCAAAATTTTACTATCTATGGAACAAAAATTCAGTTGTCTTGAAATTCGCCACGGTAGTAAAGAGTTAAATGAACGCATGTTACAGAAAAACTTGAAACCGATTTATTGTTCCCTGTTGTAATTATATAAACTGAAAAAGAAACGAGTATTTCATAATGAGAGATACGTTTATTAATATGTTAAATATTTCTAATTATATATATATAATTATATATATATAATACGCGACTGAAATTGGACCTGAATAACGATTCATCTGCGTTGATTCCCTTCGATGTTAACACTAGAACTACTGAGTACTCAAACTGACTTTTGAACATTTCTTCGTGAGAGCCACAAGTATGTAGTTATTAATAATTGGCTTACATATCAATTTAGGTATTACTAAATTAGATTTCGCAATCATTTCTGAGACAAGTATCTGGGCCTTTTCAATAATACTAAAAGAAGAAATCGGGAATGGATCATTTTGATCCATCTGGTAATTCTAGCGTTAATCAGTAATTAATTAGTCCTGGCCTATCCATTATCGAACGTTTTTCGATGTAAGCTTACTCACCGGGCAGCCGGTCTATTCGAAAAATACATAGAACCGTTTACCGCGGAATTAGCAACGAGCTCGGCCGACCACGATATCGCGTACCGTATTCACCTATTACACCCCAGCGGCGGCGGCTGTTCGAATGATCAACGGGTATCATTGGGATGCGGCGGTAATACACGGCCGAGTCGCGGCGCAGAACGTGCGTTCGCATGACCGCGTGCATCACGTTTATTTGGTTCTGTAATACTTACGAATATCCTGTCCTTAACAAAATTTATCCGTGAATTTATTATTTTACACCGATTTTTCAAAATTTCTCCTTTTATTTTATGAATGTTTCGTTAAATTTATAATTAACCCATACTAGGTCGTATAGTATGGAATACGAATTTGTTCGCTTTCTTATTAATTTTTGTTCAAAATATCATTTCTTTAAATGATAAGATTCTTCATTTTCCTAAATGATAAGATTTCTTTTTATTCCTTTTCGAATTTTATGTTGTCTTTACATTATGTTTGTTCCTTATCGCGGTTCGTTGTGTGTTTTCCCTGTTCTTTCCTCTTTTCTTTAGACTAGAAAAGGTTCGTGACGGTTAAATATCGCTATTGGTTGCAACAGTGCTCCACGCGTGAAATGATATGCTTCGAAGGGTGAATCTTTCAGTCGATGACTGTGAACTGGGGAGAGACGAGCCGAGTATAATTGTACGAGGCACAGTAAACCGAAAACAGTAATTCATCAACGCATCCGAACGAATCGCCGGTAGTCTACCTACATCGCTAATCACTAATTAGCCAATTAGCTCAGGCAATTTTGCTAATAACGACCGCGAATATCGAGCGGATGAATGACACGACGCACCTGCAGCCACGCTAAAGGGGTATTCAACGAGCAACGATGCTGCCGGCCGTGTGGCGTTTCGATTATGGCTCCGCGCCGTAATTAGTATTCTATCGACAAACTTGCCACCTTTCGCGGATACGCTAATCAGGCTTATCGCGTTTTGCGTCTAAACAATGATACTTGAAGCGGTCGTCGATTTCAATCGATGGGTTGTATGTGGATCTGCGTTTTTATTTGAAAATACGTACTAATTTAATGTAGCGCGATGATATCGATAATGAATTTTCATTGTACAAGGTAGGGTATTAACCAGTTAACTGCGTTCGACGAGTATACACGTCATATTAAAATCAAACTGATGCTGATTCATTCAACCATAAATTATTTATTTTTTCAAATAAACTTGTCATTCTTTTTTTGTCTTGCTTTTGCTTTTCATTAGAATATATTACAGGTGCATTTGACGAATATGCGCTTCATTATTTCATTTCATTGCGAGCATTATCAGAGATCATTGAAATTAAATTCCACGGTTAACAGGTTAATATTATGAAACGGGTAATTTGACGCACGATTAAACGGAAATATGAAATTCAAAATGTTTAGATGTTGATTGTTAATTGTTCTAATCTTCGCCATTGTTATATGGCGAAAAATCGTCGTTTGAAAATATAATCAAAATATTTCATTTACATTACATTCTATAGATTCAAATTAAAGAGTTTTATTTTTTCATAAGGTTATCGACATTTCAGTTACTGACTTAACTGAACTTTTAGTCGAAAACTTCCACTTTCTGCATTCTAATAAATAATCAGGATGAATAGGAAAACATGGTTGAACAAAGAGTAGATAACTTTATGCGGAAAATTCTTTACAGTTTTCTCTAAATCGGCACAGTAAATTCCGAGATCTATTCAGTGTTAATTTGACAACATTGTTTCAAGAACGCATTTCAATTTCAAAGTTCAAGTGAATAGTAAAATGATAGAATACACAATATTTAGAGGCCATGTAGCAATCTTTTGTTCATATTTTATTTTTATCAATTTTTACTACTTTTTAAGTTTTCCTCCAGTGCACGAGTAGAAGCACGCAATAGTTGAGCAATGACAACGGTTGCATAATGATACGCTTTAGGACCAGTTAATAAGTTTAATGCGTTCATTATCTTCACTGATGCTGTTGATTCCTCATTGAATGCACATGTTGCTGCGTACACAGCGATATCCGTGATAGTGGCGCTATCGTGAGACACGTTTGGGGCAATTCTCCAAATAACAATATTTATTCTTTCATTGTTTCTCTACGTGATCTAACCTGCTAACACTGCGTTATAATACCCTAACCTCCCTGATATCTTCATAAATTACTTTTATTGCAACAAGTGCATGTTTTGGAAGATCCATATAATCCACTTCATCAGCGGCACGCCAACTGACCCTGACCTGCCGGCTTTAAACGGCCGTAACTTCGTTATTAATGGGAATTTCCGAATGAAACTTGGCTAAAATATTCCACAAGAAGAGTATGTAACCTTAAGTATATAACCTTTGAATATATTGCAAGCAGAGGAAATTTTACTCTCGAATAATCTTCTATGAGCATATAATTGAAGTATTATTGTCAGACAAGAAATATGCATCTGATAATAAGTGTGTTTATAACTAGGAATACAGGCACAAGGAATCATGATTCCAAATTGCAAATGATTTAAAATAAGGATGAATTAATTTCATGAAATTTCGTAAATTAAACATACGAATTAGTTTTAATTAATTCTTTTGTCATTGAATTAATTTTTTATATTATTAAAATATTTCATTATTATGTTTGCTTATTTTGGGAATAATAGTTTATATTAATTATATAAACTTCATAATATTATTCGACTGATACTATTCTAAATACTTTTTACAAGTAAATAAGTTATTTTTGCATAGCATATTGAAAATGGTACATTTCCATTTATAGTTACCACAAGTATAAAACTATGCAAATTGAATTTACAGATAAATACCAATAAACTAGAATTAAATAAAACTCCATTTCCTTCGTAAATAAATTCGGCGAATTGAGAATAAAATTATACAGTATTTAATACCATTCAGTCTTTCATTTCACGATTCGTTAAAGATTATTACACGCTGAAAGTTACTTAAAATTCCTGAGTCCAGGAATTACGCTCAAATTGTGTGTAACCACTGACTATTAAGAAGTAGGTAGTCACTTAGCGCGTGTCAAAAGTAGAAGCCACCGTAGCGATTACAATTTTCGGAAGTGAAATTCAACGTCGCAGGTGCCGCAAGAAGTTTGCAACATAATGTTGAGTTATACCGTGTAAATAGGAGCCTCCAGCTAAGTTAAATGGATTCCTCGGCTGAACAATACATCTTTGTCGAATTGCAAATGGTTGTTCCGCACTGGTAAACAGCTGCTGTTGCTTAACTACGTAGCGCCAACCCAATCTAAAGTCTACACCAGTGGTTCTTAACATTTTGTTTAATACAGAACCGCTTCAAATAAAAATTCTTTGTCCGCAAAGGGTTAAGTCAGATAGTGTTAAAAAAATTATGTAACATGATTTAAATGGTGTATGCTTAACAAACATTCGGCTTTAACACTCTCGCTATCAGTGTCACATGTATCTGACACAATTTTAGAAAAATTTGACATGTATTCTTTATCAGTTTATGATAACTGGTTGCACCAAATTGTGCCGTAAATAGATTAATTAAGTTATGAAATAATAAAATACATGTAGTATGTTCTTGGTCTGCAGTTAATTATAGTTTATCATTCTTGAGCAGCAGTTGAATCGGTCAGTTCAAAATTAGTGACAATTGATGTTATGTTGAAACAATGAAACATCTGGTCTACAGTGGTCGATTTTACTCTGACACCTTGATATCCATTTGATTCAACACAACCAAATGATTACATTTAAAATTCATTATTAAATTTTGCATAATGTGTAGCATAGGAAACATTGAAAGGAAATAGTTCTGTCTCGTA
Source organism: Nomia melanderi (assembly GCF_051020985.1). Taxonomy (NCBI): domain Eukaryota; kingdom Metazoa; phylum Arthropoda; class Insecta; order Hymenoptera; family Halictidae; genus Nomia; species Nomia melanderi. The sequence goes on along the minus strand of NC_135002.1, from coordinate 12,462,872 downwards.
ATTTATGCAAGATTTTTCTTTACGTTAGTTGCAAATATTATTATCGATGTTTCATCAGAAAACAGTGAATATTTATAATGAAAAATATTATCAAGTGCAAAGAATTAAGAAGCACTGTGTACATCAGTATTCTCACGAAAAGCTGTACTTGGTTTTTTCGCCCTTATCGCATCGAGGCTTATATTTGACACTTGCTTGCACCTGACGCAACTTTCTCTGATATATGTGGTTACCAGCTTCCGGCGGGATCGAATCGATCACGGAACGCTGTAAAATGGGATTTATGGGATGGCCAAGGGATCTTGCAAACTCTTTGCTCCCGAACTGCAACGCAGCATAATTTATAATCATATCGATAATTAAATTGATCTTGCGTATCCATTTTTTATTGTCTTCTACATTTTGTCACACATTAAAGTATAGTATAGAGAATTATTTAACAGGGTTATTTATATATTTAAAAGAGTATTATCTATTGAATGCAGAGATTATAATAATTGCATAAAGTGAGCAACGTGCACATAGCTAACTAAAATAATAATTTTGAAAAATGTACAATCGTTTTGAACCAGTGAAGAAATTTCCTAAAAATTGTTATTCTCATTAACACTCTATTATTTCTATGTTAATTTTACGAATTCATTTAAGTTACACAGGATTCTAACTTTGATATATCGTACTGCACGAAGATACAAAAAAGATCCAATTTTTTAAATCCTTGTACTGAAGAGGTTCCTCTGATCAATATAGTCAGTAGCCACGTCATAAGTTTAATTAGAACTCAGGGAATAAGGATATCCAATTAAGTAAAGATATCAAATATTAAAACAAGCAAAACAACTAATTTTCCCAATACTAAGTAGTTTTACTTCAAAGTTGTCCAATACTTTATTTACGCACATTTGCATCTCAACAATAACTGCTTATGTTAACGCTACAGCAAACTGAGTGTACACTGCTTGAACCAATGAAAATATGCAAAAGAGGATTCTCTTCGCGTTTGTTTAAACGTTAGCTGTTCCATGGAGTAATCATGATAACCTACCTTTATTAACAAAAAAGGAGAAAAAGGGAAATGAAAGCAGAACACAAGACATAATTCGCCGTTTTTATTTTCCGTTATCAGCGTTATCATAATATCGAGTGTAATTTGTATAGTGGGAAGAAACACTCTTCATTTGCTCACGCTGCGGACACGGAAACCGCAATTCACGCGTAGCGTGTCCGCGACACTATTTAACGTCTTCTAGTGCTGGTTTAGCATCTATCGGGCGTATTGTCGTGTATTTGCTTATGCAATAAACGTCAAATACCTTTCATACCGTTTCATCCGGTTCGCGCTCGCGCGTCGTCGTCGTCGTCGTCGTCGTCGTCGTCGTCATCGTCGTCGTCGTCATCGTCGTCGTCGTCGATCTAGCATCTCGTCTCGAGGACGCCCGACGGTTGTGTAAGACGATGGTACAAAACGTTCCAACTGTTATCTAATCTCGGAGAGTCGCCCCGTGTCTTTGCCTCCTCGGTCGGTATGTTGCTTGCGAAGAAATATTTACACAAAACATACCTTACCTTCCTCGTGTATCCGGCTTTTAGCCGAATTCGTTGCGTCCTGTCGTTCCAAATACCTTTCGTGCTACATTTCTTTAGAAAATGTTCCTTGGAGCTTTGCTAATTGGCGTGCTCTTCGACGAGAAAACCGTGAAAATTCCAATGGGACTATCCTTTAATCTAATATAGCTAATGCGTTCAATATAAATTTTCTTTGGACTTTTGGATTGCACCTTTTGCTGCATTCTTTTAAATTATGGACAAGTATAAATTGACACTGATAATTTCACTTGAATTAAATAATTTACTGATAGAATATCAGTGCATTATAATGTTACAACAATCTCTTTCAATCTTTGACAATTAAGAGAACATTCGTGACACGTAAGATGTCCCATATAATTCCGCCTTCAATCTCATTATTTCCAATTTTCCAGCTTGAACATTTTCCGATAACAAATTAGAGCGTATAAATTTATAACATGATAAACGATTCTCCATTGCACAAAAAGAACAACATTAATAATTTACGAAGGCCATTATCGTCGTAGAGACACGACTACTATCGTCATATGTGACCTAAAGATCGCCATATGTGACCTAAAGAAACTTATATGTCTCAGAGACCGACACAAAAAATTCCAAGAAACAACAACAAGAAAGGATACCAGCAACTCATTGCTACTAAAACAATCGCAATTCCTAAAGCTCTCCCACAAACACTAACAGAAGCATATCACCTATTCCACAAACAAACCAACAATCAAGTTCCCAAAAAAGTTTCCAAAAAAGTATGAAGACGCTGCAAAACAGTGACGATCCTCAAACGACTGTAACCCCTTAAACCTCTAAAACCAACCAACAAAACGGAAGAACCTAAACAATAGTCTTTGCTTGCAGATGACAGTCGGCATGCCGCCGTCGTAGAATCGACGCAGTCGTTCTCCCCGGTAGGACCTGTCCAAAATGTCCAAGATCAGCGTCGTACGTGCCGCTTAGCGAATCATCGCTGTCACGGATTCATCAGTAGGGAAAAAGGAATTTCTTGCTCCTACCGCGGAAAACAACTAAAAAAATTCAAATAGTGCAGTGATCCGGTGAAAATAAACGGGGGGGGGAGGTGGACAGGACAGAGGAAGGAGGACAAGTGGTTGCCGTCGAAGAGTCCTGGTGAGCGTAAATGGTCGAGGGCACGGTGAACCGGGTTTACAAGCGAACAGCCGTTCAGTGAGCAGCCGTTGGGAGCGCGGAGAGACGCGCTGCTACGATCGCGAGGGATGCGGCCCATGGGCGTAGGGTGGGGTCTTTGGGCACCGATAAGGCTTATCCGAAGATACGATGGCCGACTGCTCGGCTGTTGTCGTCAGTCGTAGTGCTCAGGTGGCGTCGACGGGATCGCCGTTCGGTTTAACTCACGCTGATACCGCCGCGGGTTCGCGTCTCTTCCACGCTCGAGCGCCACGATCGCACGCCGTCGATCGAGTCCGACTGATCGGCGCCGAATTAACGACTGCCGCTGCCGCGGAGATACGGGAGGACCTGGAGGAAGAGGAGGCCGTTTGAGCCGCGCCGAGACAGAGTGAAACAGGTTCGAACGGGGATTGCTTGGGTTGCGGATCGCGTGAAGAACGGTGCACGATAGAGCTAGAGATAGATCTTACGAAACGATTAACTTCGTTTTGTGAACGATTTCGAATATTTTTTAGTTTTAATGTACATATGTCTAAAGTTTCATTTTAGTTCGTTACGCATAAATGAATGTCTCACTTTCATATTTAATTAGGGAATAGTAACCGATGATACGGGATACCTTCTGCGTAAAATTGCCGGTGAACAATGTGTTAGAGTTGAAATTATTTGTTAGTGAATGGATTAATATGGAGTATTGATATTGGTGTTGATTTTGTTTGATATTGAAATATGTAAGAACATAGAAGTATAATATATATATATATATACAGAATTCATGTAGATTTAGAAGTTTTACTTATTTTAAGCTTCACGAATCACTGTTCTTCGTGCGATCACAGTCTGTAGGTGAGAAGGATAAGGATCGATATACATTATCGATCGCATTATCGAACCGTTTGGTCATACTTTATTTCCGACGCCATCGTGTCTCAGCACAAGAATTTCTCGAACTCTTCATAAATCAGTTTGTCATTTCAAATCTCTTTTAACAGAAAGATTAAAGAAGAAGAAAATAAAAGTGTAAAATGTTTCCATAGTTTCTATTTGTTCACAGTATCGGCTTCACAATCGTTTGCTCGGTTACGTTCGAGCCAAAAGCGTTATCAGTAACTGAATACGTGCGTTATAATTAAACATTTGATAGGATCGATAGCGTGTATCAGAGCAAAGAAAGGGTGTAACGATTGCTATGTCACGGAAATGGAACCAGCCCCCCTCTCCTCTTGTGCCTCTATCACCTTGTCGCCACGCTACGCTCCGAGTTTCGCGCCCCCTTTCTAATCGCCTTGTTCTCAAAGCGACTCGAGATTTTAATTTGACGTTTTAACGCGCGAAGTGGTCAACGGTAAAGAGAAGTCGAGAAGATGAAGAAGAGAGCACCCAGAAGCCGCTCCGAGCAAGGAGCCGGTTACACGATGAAAAGAGAGGAAGAGACAGAGAAAGATAGAAGAAGAAAGATCGAGGGGAAAGGGAGTAAGGAAAAAGGAGAAAGCGAGTGCGAAGGACAAAAGTGTTAGAGGGTAATCTGAAAGAGCCAAGGCTCTCTTTCCTACGAGCTTTCGCCCTCGCCATTTCTTTTCCGTTCTCTTTCTCTCTTTCTCTTTTTCAGCTTCGCTTTCTTTCAGCCTCTCGCTCCGGGAGACTACTGCTAGCTCGCGTGCTAAATTATTCGTGACCTCTTTGACACTTGACAGTGGTGACAGTTCCGGTAATTTTACGTCTATCTTCGTCCTCCAGACTCGAGTTTGACTTTCTTGCGTCTTCGCCCACTCTTCCATCATTTTTACCCAGTCTGCGCCGTGCAATGTTGCTGTTCCTCGCTCGGTTCTTCGGTTGTTCAGCAAAATTGTTATGTTTTTTATTGAGAATAATTAAGTCTCGTCAGGTTTTCGTTGTTGGTTTGTAATGGTTTCTACCACATTGTTTTTCGTAAATTGGTTTAATTGATCATATTAGTTGTATACTAGAGTTTCTGTTTATACTTTTGTATTCGAATCTAAATACTTTGCCTGGCCTGGAAACGGGTCTTGGTAAATTCTACTATTCTTATTCAAATTTGGTGCTCACTTTCGCCAACAATCCAGAGTCATAGCACTCCTATAGGTTTCTCCGCTGTGTCACCGAAAATTTCAAACAATCCCAGCAAGGAATTACTTACTATGAAACAAAATGCTTGCCATCTACTTACATACTAATATGCAACATACTAAATGCGAAAAATTTCGAGTTACCATTGACAAAACGTCATGCGTCTCCTTCCGCGTGTCAGTCTCATTTTCCCGAGCTAGTTTATGTAAATATAGAGGAATTCGATCTTTCAGCGCGGAACAAAGAGGAGCTAGTCAACGAAACTGCGCGAAAGAGCCGAACTCCGCTAAGAAAACGGCGGACAGGAAAGGGCTGCAATGGAGCGGCGGGGGGTTGAAGAAGCCAGAATAAAGGGTGAAGGAAGAGTAACGCCAAGGGAGATCAGCTGGTTCGCCTATACGAGACGAGTTTCTAATTAAACTGAAACTTTTAATTGACTCGTTGCGAAGCCGTTTCGCGCTGGAGGTGTTCCACGTACGCGTTCCAGCTATCTACGTTCCTCCGATTTCACTCCGCTTATACCGGCTCTTCTGTCTTCGGAAGTTCGCCTTTTCCGAGATACTTTGCCAGGCCAAGGTCCAAGGAGGACTTTCTTTATGACCACTTCGTTGCGGACTAATTAGACACAGAGAATCCGATCGTATTCGTGCGATATTACCGTGGAAAAGTGTACCAGAGCCCAAAGGTTTTGGAATTGCTTCCTAAAACTCAAATTTTTGTATGAATGAACGTTTGAGGTCTTACGCGAAATTTGAATTTGGCAAATCAAACTCGTATGGTACGAGTTGCTTTTTTCTTTTTGGTAGAGTTTTTGGTTTTATGAGAAAATGTTTGAGAAATGGTGTCTACCTGAAGAAATTTATAATAGTAATTTAACTCTATTGCGCGACAAGGGAAAAGTAATTGGCAAACTTCAATTTAGATAAGGAAAAGTAGCAGAACTTATGTTGTACTGTTATAGAGGGTAACCTAATTTGGTCACTTTAAGTAAATTATATTTTTTCCATCAAGATGGCTCCCATATTGTTAATCATTTCAACACAGTAATCGTTACTTACCAGTGTTCATCGACAAATCAGTATATCTTATTAACTATTAAGTTTAAGACTGATAAAAGAATATCTTCATAAGCTACAATACCAAAAGAAAAAATACTAACACGTTCCGTGCCAGACCGTTTTTTGAAGACATTCCGTTCAGGTCGCGTGGGGCGTATACACCCCACATTTTACAGTTGTATTGTTTTGTTTCTGGAGTATGCCTTACAATGATTAAAATAATGCAAAACTTATAACTGTCAAGAAAAGGGTTTAAGACGCATAACACAAGAAAGCAATAAATTTATTTTTTGAAGAATTAGTTTAACAAATACGTGGCTGAACATTATTCTATCGAGCGAGTCGCATCCTCGCACATAATATTTTTTTATGATGTCTATATTAGTTTAAAATAAAACATTTTAGTTGAAATATATTTAATATTATATTTATGTGACAAGTTTGTATATAATCAGGAAGGGATATTACGGTGAACTTTGTTAAGACATGGCAAACATACACGTGGTTTATCCACACAACTATTACAGAATGTTGCAACTTTTACAGTACAGTTTCCTGCCGATTGGGAATCGCATTTTTAACGTTAAAATAAATCGCAGTAAAAAGAAATTGCTACCACGCCGTGTGGGGCGTATCCGCCCCACGATCAAATAAACGCCGCGACAATAGTATTAAGATGCCCATTATTGACTGCATAATACATTTTTAATAAATTCTTCATTTTACAATGACAGTACCCAATGGCTTGAACGGAAAATTGAGCGTGGGGAGCATACGCGGTACGAAACGTGCTAATCAAAGGTTCACATACCTAACACACTCTAACCTAAAAAAGAATTGCAAATACTATGTATAATAGTCCCTTCAAAATCACATAATTATATTGAAAATGATCAACGATTACTACGTGCGATTTGCTCAATACATTTCTCTCTACTTATTCAGTACGCCTATAGATAATCGTTTTAGCATAGATTTTTTTCTCCAACGACGCGTTAATCAGTTGATATCCCACCAAACAAAACAGATCCTGCGATAACGTATTTACTTATCTTTCTTTCTTCTTTTTTTAGCGATTCAAGGAACTACGATAACTGGGACTCAACATCTGCCCGAACGTTGGTCGGCTTATTCGAAATCTACCGTGGTAATCGGTCCGCTAAAAACAAGTATCCAGTGCTCGTATTCACGCGTAATACGTGTCGTCGCATGAACAGTGCTCCCTGGTACCTTCGACAGTGATTCGTGAATAAATCCTCTCCGGGGAAAAGTGTGACGGATAAATCATCGAGGAGGAAAAAGTAGTGCGTTTCCGTTTTATTAAAAAATTCTACGGGTGAAATTGTTCGTACGCGTAAAAGGTAGAGTTTGAGGGTTGACGCCTTCAAACCGGAGACGACGAAATAATCCTGTCTTCCTCAAGGATAAGCGAGGCCGAGGGAAGGAGGCACCGAGAACCGGTCGCCAGGAGGACTCCAATGAAAATGTTGCAATCGTTGAACGCTTTGGCGGGAAAGATCTCGCCAGGCTCGCCGACTGACAGCAACGCGAACAAGGTACACATGCATAACAACAACAACAACAACAACAACGTGGTGCACCACCATCATCCGTACGCAAAGCAGCAGCCGCAGCAACCGTCGCCGTCGTCGCAGTCTAGCAACGGGGACCAGAAGGAAAACACGTGAGTACCGATATTGATCATTTTATTTTCTTTTTTTATTTTGGTGAATTGTGTGTATGATTCGTGAAATGTGATTTATAGTGCTTAGGATATTATGGACAAGATAAAATTGTTTCACTGGCGGTTAATTAACCGTTTCAATGCAACCGGTCTTTGCAAAAATTCGGTCGAAAAGTGGATCAGAAGAAGTTGAAAAGTTAGGCGGCGCGATCGTGCTTCTTTCGTTTCAGCTCAGAAACTAAATTAAGCCTTTCTATTTTTACATTAAAACATTTTAAATAATGCGATTATTTCACTTCTTCCATTTTTCGAGAGGGAATAAGAAATTTATATCGAATAAAAATATTTAGTAACATAGGTAGCTAGATAGTAGTGTAATACGAGTATAATGGTGTCAAATTATTAATAATAATTTCTAATACTATTTATCTTTGTTATGAAAGAATAAATATTACTATACAGAACGCTCTAATTCTCGTGGCAGACAATGTGTTATAAGAAATTTTGATTTTTATTAAATGCTTCGTTTTAGGCATCATTGATGGTGTATCGTTGAAAGTATTCCTTTAATTTCTTTGTTAAATATAAAAAATATAAAAAAGAAACTTTTTCTTTCTTTTATATCAGCTGCATTTTAATTTCGCTCCTATAAATTCGTTGCGCAGCATAATTGCTGCACCTGGCAGAAAATGTCAGAAAAATCGTGGGAATTAGGGAAAATTATTAAGTGGCGTGATAAAATAGTGAAATATTTGTAACAATATGAATAGAGGAGAATAATAGAGGTTCTTAGACGATCTTGGATTAAAAACTGTTTTACTGAAATAAATTTATGAAGTTGGGACGGTTTAATGGTTGCATTATGAAACAATGTATTATGATAATAATGTAAATGGAATTTAATGCTTATTGCAACTGCTTCTCCTTTAGTGACTGTTTCTTTCCATTATCTTGTTACTTGCAAAAGCTTAGAATAAGCTTCGCTTAATAAGAAGACTGACCCATGGGAATATGCGAAGTGAGCTCTTTTCTTCTTGAAAGGAAAATTGAGCGAAGAAAAATATTTGTACCAATAGAACCTTGAGGAAAATTTTTGAATCGAACGAATATCCAGTCTTCAATTCCATTGAAATATTACAAGCTATTAATGTTTGCAGAAGTATGTGATTTAATAGATATAATTCTCTTACATCGAATACTTTTATAATCGTTTTCAAAAAAACAGAGTTCTTTTACATGTATCTGTTGCGAGTAATACAAGAATATTTCATCAAATTTACAATTTCACAGATCAATGCGTAAAAATAATGAAATAAAAACATATTTGTTTGGAAATGAGATATAAGGTACTTTACACGTATTACATCGAATTATACACCGATGAATCTAGAAAAATTTTTCATATTGATTATTTGTTTATTGTATGTACACTGCAATGCCGATTAATTTTAATTATTCAATCAAATTGTTGATTTTGTCATGTGGTACACTTTGGACGTTGCACTTTGGATGTTTGCATTTTTATGATATTTTATCGTATATAAGGTAAACATTTACATTATGATCTACCATGGATCGTCGATAAAATTCGGCAGCACGGTGTGAATAAATTGTTATGTATATAGCCAGAACCGGGAACGAGTGAAATCTATATTTTATATTGTGTTTTTCGTATTAATCTGTCACAGACAATCAATAATTAATACAAAAAAAATACATTACACAAGTTGCCAGTTAAATTATAACATTGTGCTAGTCTATGGATCTTTATGCATTTATAATTTTTATGAATTTACACAATGTAATAAATAGATATATCAATGGAAATTTAATTAGTAATTCATCTCACTAATTACTTCTATAGAGTTCCCGTATTCATAAAACAATTTGCAGCACAGAAATCACTAGATTATACATCTTTCTACACTAATGTTCAATAAAAATCCAAAAAAACAGTAAAACATTACACAAAATTAAAATAAAATAATTTTTACTAGAATTTTAATTTATCGCATTCATGAACATAAAGAGTACACTTAACCCCCTAGTTCCCGGTGGCATCACTTTAAAACCACGTATTTCAATATCAGTAAAATACAAATCAGTGTATTAGTTGCAAAGTCACCAGTATAAAATCGATATATTGTAGTAATCACCACCAATTTCTTTAACAGTTAGAATAGCATTTATCATAAAAATATTTATTTCTCTTAAAAATGATAAGTTATTCAACGCATATTTTAAAAATAAATGTATTTTCCTCAACATTTTTATTTGACACCTAAAGGATTAATTATTCAAGTAACAATAGATCAGTACGTACCTTTCTTCTTTCCTATTTAAAGTTTCGATGTATAATTCGATACTGTATAAAAGGAGAATTCAGAAGTTCGAAAAATTCTTGTCCGCATATGGTTCATTTCCGACAAGTCCCACAAAAATATGCCGGGTGTAACGATTATACAGAGAACACAGGGGTTAAACTAAAACCTCCGGTCTGGAAGAAGCTGCTGGTCCAATCCAGACTATCCCCCGACCATGGAATTCAATATCGCCAAGAAAAAATACGATCGGGAAGGAAGGTGTGACGGGGCGTAGTCGGCCGGGTGTGAGAAATTAATTTAGACGTACACCGAAACGCGGATCCTTATGTTCCGTAACGGAACGCCGTTACGCCTGCAGAATTCTCGGTTGCCGGTCCACGCTCGAGGAATTCCGCCCTTCGAATATCGCGTTTTACGTTAGGCGGGTGCATATTTTAGAGAGATCCGCTCCGCGGGGGGTAGATGAAGGAGATTGTGGAGAAAAGGTGAGAATAGGGAGAGAAGGAGCGAGGGCTGGGGACGAATCGTGAAGGAGAGTGAGGGAGAGGGAGGAATGATAGTTGGAGAGAGCAATGTTGCACGGAAGAACCAGAGGGGTGGTCTGGGTTAGGTCTTCTCCCGCATCGAGGAATGTCGCCAAGTTATTTTAGGCTTTCCCTACCATCCTGTTCCACGGAGACCATCGTATGGGTCGCGTTTACGCGACGTAACGAAATAATGAAGAAGGGCATGCCGACGTATCGCGTTCTTTACTCTCTCTCTAGACGAGACGGAAAGGAACATCCTATCCCGCTCGTATTTCGCGATTCCCTCGCGAAGCGGAGAAACAACCGTGACAAAATGACGTCTGGATGTTTCCTCGCTTCGCAGGGTGGAACGTGCTCGGAAGAAGGGTGACTATCTTCTATTTTTCTTGAAATTTCATTTGGATTCGCAAAGATTTGATTATGAACTGTGCCGTTTTAGAGTGGCAGTTTAGATTCGGATGAGAGGTGGATGGCGGTGAAATTTTATGTGGATTTGAATCAGTTTGTGTGTGGTATTTTGAGAGAGATATTCAAAGTAAAAAGTAAACATAAAAAGTAAAATAAAAATAAAAAGTACTTAACACTGCCAGACGTGCATATATTGAGAATTTAAGCTTTATTCGAATGTTAATGCCATATTCATTCCGATAAAAGCATTCATACATCTTACGACGCACCTAAAATTTTATCTTAGACCTTTTATGGTCTCGAATCATATCAAGCTATTGATAAGTTTGTTAGAATTAACTGTTACAAATGATAGTTACATATTAGTATCTTTCATATCATAATATAGGATATCTTTCCCATCACCTTAACATGATTACGTGATATCTATCCGTTATCAGGTTTTATTCGTATCAAAATCTTAATTAAAAGGAGACATGTGATTCCATTTCCAATTTCTAATTTTAATTTTGTTACACGCTGACTTTAAAAAAGTAATGTGTTTAATTTATTTCCTTTTGATAGACTAACTTCTTTTCCAGATTGTAATTATGGTATGAGTACATTTTTTTTCGTTAAAGTATGATGACAAAGTTTACTGTCCTGCTTTGTAACCGCGGATAAAGGACAAAAGTTCAACCTTAGGAACACCGAGCGTACAAAGTGACTGGTTTGCAACTTCTTCTGGAAGTTACAAGAGCGCATTTGTGAAAATTTCGTGCAAGTTCCCTCGCAGTATACGCATGAATAAATGAATTTATTATTCTCGCTAAAGCATCTTCATAGTTTCAGTAATTGTAAAATAAAAACTCTGAAGTGGGTAATTCTCACCTGTTCGACAATACCAGTATCAAAACTAGAAGTAACAAAGAAACAGTTTCTTCGACACATTTAATACGAAAAATTTCAATTTCACAGTGATCTATGAATTTTTAAGTATTTAATTAAAATCCTGTATGAAACTTAGCAATATCCTGATCCAAATTACGCGCGCGAATAAAAAATCCATTATTTTTAAATTAACATTCATTTATATGCAAACGAAGGATCTCCTCTATCGCATTAATATTCATAATCAGTTTCCCACAGCCTGGCACATTTTTGTCAATCACAGTATCGGTAGAATATTTTCGATCTACAATAAAAATAATTTGAAAATAATTTCGAAAGTAATCTCCTAGTTGTTAGTTGCATCAAGAAGTTGTGTAGGGTAATGATTGTAATTGTGGGCTGGCTTCTTCATTTACGAGTTGTATATTATTCACATTTACTAATTCTATTAATTTTAATATTTACTACACATTTAATAATTTCATTAATTTTAATACTTACTACACATTTACTAATTCTATTAATTTCAATGCTTACTACCCATTTACTAATTCTATTAATTTTAATATTTACTACCCACTTTCTAGTTTCATAAACCTTAATATTTACTACACATCCACTAATTTAACTATTCATTCACGCTTACTACTTCCAACACTTACAATTTCAAAAAGAATCTAATGACAAAACTACGCGGCCCCTCAGATCATATTTACACTTTACCGTTCAATCCGTAAAAAGATTTTCCCTCGCTCTGTTCACGAAGCAGCCTCAACCAGCAACCGATCTCCGGTAAATCTGTTCCGAATACTTCTGAGTTCTCCGCGGGCGCCGATATGTTTCCATTTAGCCGCGCCGGGGGTTAATAAATGTACACTTTCGCGCGGCTAAACACGCGCGTTTACGTTCGATGAACGGGACCCGAACAGTGTATCAAGTTGCCTCGTAAATTCTCCTTAATAGCTAATACCACGGAAAGCCACGCAGCCAGCTCACAGAATAATAAGATACTGCCGCGATGAGTAGTTAATTACGGGAAGTGTCGGCGCGATCAGCGAGGCTGCTCCTCGCGTAAGTTCGCGAAGAGCCGCTTAAACGCGTGTAGGGCATCCGATAGGCCAACCGGCAGGGTTAAGTGATACGTACAGCCGGCGAAGGGTCGGAATACGCTCGACAAAAGGGTCACCGCGGACCCTAAAGGTCGTGCCGAGGGTCTTCTTATCTAGATTCGAATGCCTCACTTCCTCGGGAAACTACATCGAAATTAATTTCTGCCTGTCGACGAGAGCCGACCGGCCTTCTACATCTAAACCGGCCGCTACATCGTCCCGACCGCCATGTTTGCCGCGTCACGAATTACGCAAATATTTACTTGTTCTTGTTCCTACGCGAACGATGTCTTACCTGCCGGGCTTATCGCGGTGTCGTGACGGATCCAGATTCGAGGTTGATAAGGATTCTCGGAGAGCGGCGGTACGTGCGAGCCTGGAACGGTAAGCTGGAGCCTTCTTGCACAATGGAGTGCAAGGTTATGATATTCGTCGAGTCAGGTGGATATTTTATGGTATTAATTCGTTACTATATAATGTCGTGTCAGATTCATGATGAAGATCTCAAACTGAAATTAATAAAAGTAATTGAATCTCGATTCTCTTGGATTTAAATGAAATATTATATTTCTGTTATCAATTGTTACGCTTCGAAATAATACTATGTATAGATGCATGTGGAATTCTTCTTTGTTTCTGGTAAATAATTAATGTGAACGTAATTATTGTGAACACAGTTATGAAATAAATCATAGGTTAAGGGGTTCAGGATTTTTAGTTTGAATAGTGATTACGGTTTTGTAATGTGGATGATAGAGAATTACTGTTTTTGAGAACCTCGTGTAAACGGAGTTTTTCTGCGAGATAGATGGAGTGGGTTAATTATAGTATAGCTGGAGTAGAGGCGGTTCTGTGTAAATAATTAAGCAAAGTGTTTGGTATGAAATATTTTTGTTTGACGTTTCGTTTTTGGGTGTCATTTTGTTGCTGGATATTTCTATCTGCATCACTGGTTATGGATATTAACAGTAAATTGATGAAAATAACACAAGTTTTTGTAGAATCTTATTTTTTATTGTATTACGAAGACTGTTGAAGTTGTAGAAAATGTCGCCTACGTTACTGTGTATTATGCAACGAATTCTAATGTGCTGCTTCATTGTCAAAATCTTATTTACAGATTATATATTACTTGTTCGATAACTTTCTTGTGTTATCTTCCTATATTACAAGGTATCTCATTTGATTCCATCACTTCGATTAAATGGAATATCTCAAACAGATCTAAAAATAATAATTCAGAAGACGAAGGGTTAATTTTTCGCAAGTGAATATGTCTTTGATTTCTGTATTAGGAACGATTTGCGGGCTACTGAGAAAAATGGAATCCGCGATCATTGAGTAACAGAGTCTGAGCTTCTTTTCTTCGGCGAACTTGAGCCTCGAGCGCGGAATCCCGCAACCATTGTTGTCGCTGTCAAAAGCAGATGCGAAAAGCTGTTAAAATCCGCGTGAACTCGCAGCGGCGCGATTCCGTCGGCACTCCCCGAAAGATTTAGAGAAGCTATTCGCAAGAATGGAGATGTCTAGAGGAGACCCCGGGTAACAATGTCCGACTTGGTGCGATCTCTATCCTTTCAAAACTTCCCCTGATCCCTAACTCTCGTTCGCTGATCATCCGGAAACTTGCTGGATTAGAACCGCCATTAGAAAACTAATTCCGTCAAAGAAGTTTGGCTCCGAAGTCACCGACAAATCGAAACTGCCGAAACTGTAGAATCGACTTCGGGAACTTGAATAAATCATAGACGAAGCGAAAAAGTGAACGATGAAGAAACTTCGCGGAAACTTGAAAATCTGTTTGAGGAAAGGGTTTAATACTTGTACTGTAGACGGTAATCGCCAAACCGAGTTGGAAATGTTATTTATTAAATTCGTAAGAAGTTTTACGGAAGTACTTACGGGCTTCGGAACTACTTTCTTATAGCAAAATCAGTTGGGGCTGAAAACGTGACTATAGAAGATGGCAGACAGGGTTGTGAACTTTTCTTTTGAAGTGCAGTTCAACTAATTATTGTAGAAGAGAATGGACGAAACATTAGAACAAAATTTGAAAACATAAATTTAGTGTCCACAAACTTATTTTTTTATACTTACTATTTATAAATTTAATTCGTTGTTTGTTTTCGTATATTGTTTTATATTTCACTTTGCAGATATTTCAAGTTACTTCGTTACGCAAATAGACATAATTTAAAAACATAGCATTTTTAATACTTTCATTCCTCGACTATAAATTAGCCATTCCTTAAATTAATCTACTAACACCTAGATTTTCATGAAACTAACAAATCTCCCAAACTTAAAAATGCTCACTAATTCCATTTAAATTAAAATTCACTATCGAACACACACGTAACCTATCTTTCATACATTTACTCACACATATATTTTGTACTTTAATATATTCACAACCGCGACAGTCAAAAATTGCACAAAATGCTCACGATACGAAAAAGAAACATAAAATACCCAGAGTGTTGCGCTGTTTAAAACGTTTCCTAGAAAAATCTCTTTCTCAACGTAGTTCCATTTTCCAATAATATTCTCAGAACTGTACCTTGCGCGAAGATCCACAGTCTATCCACAAGTTTTTATCATAAATCCTACCTTACGCAATTTGTCCGCTGTCATCGCTCCCCCGGATTCTGTTTGCGGACATCGGACAGCCAGTGATACTCTAGAAATGAGAGAGATCAAGTATGGAGGGGAGAGTATCGTCCAAGAAATCCGACAAATCTGACAAATACGGCGAATCCTACGTAACTCAGAGCTATTTACAGAGCCCGGGACCACCTTCTTTCCCAATTCTCTTGTGGAGATCCCTGCCAGCAGCGGAGCCACGTGTTGGTAGGCAGCGGGTGCTTGTCCTTCGTTGCCGGCAGACACGAGGCACGTACCGCGTAACTGTGATATCGTCACATGGCTCCGGCAGAAAGCTCCAAATTGTATCGTCGTCGCGTGTTCCGTGCGCCGCGCTTTTTCCTCGTTTTCCTCATTTTCCCCACGTATTTCCTCGACCACTTATACCGGGAACCGACAATAATATCTCGACACGCCCGAACGATTCTTTTCGTCCCCCGTAGCTGACGCGATGTCTCCGCGCAGCCATAAGCGCGTTACGCGATCGAGACGTCACGTCTGGCCCTCGTGAAATGAGGATGCGCCGAGGTCACCAAACTGTTACTCCGTAATCGAAGATTTCATTGCGGGATATGGGAATGGAAAGGAGACTTTATTGGCACCTCGTTCTTCGGCTCTAGTATATTCTTATTCTCCTTTTCTTTGTGACGCAAACAGTAATGCTCGTTTAGTGGTTGCACATTTTATTTGCTAGTTATTAGAACTACTTTTTAATGGATAAAATGGATGAATCGTATAGGAATTAAATTTCGAAGGTTTATACATTATTTCTTTCTTATCGAAACAGTCATATATCAACTCTCGTTTCTAATAGTTGTAAATACGACCCGAACAAATTGTTACTAGACAATTACCATTTTGGAGCAGGATTGCACTTAAATTAGTAAAATACATAAGAGTAGTGTACAACTGAATGTCGAATTTTCTTTGGCGTAAAAAGGAAATTGTCAAATTCAACATGATACATTTTATTACCTTCCAAGCAACAAATATGTTCATTCCACAAGAAAAAGAAGCACAAAGAGTCATACAAAAAATTCTGCTAATCAAATGATTGGAGTTGCAATAAAAGAAAATAGGTTCACGAATCTATTAAAAAGGATCGTTGCCAAGATTTGTTGCGCAACAACTAGAAGCATCGCGGAAACGACTCCATTCGGGCGGTTTATGAAAGGTTCGCCGATTGGCCCGTTAATTCTGTCGATTTCGTGCGGTTAGCCGGCCGATGAAAACGATTTTCACGTCTGGTAATATGTTGACGATAATCCTTTGAGCCCGTCGGGGGTGCGGAATACGGTATCGCGAGACGGAACGAAACGCGCGATGGCGGGTAGGCAACGTCGGAATAGTAGTGCAATTTGTCAGATCTATAAAGCGACCTCGAAGTAGGTAGAGCCACTGATGGATGCTCGACTTGGGAACGCGGTAATATGACTCGTAACGCGTTCCCGGCACCATCGCCATCGCCATCGCCATCGCCATCGCCATTGTCATCGTCATCGCGACAACGTAAAGTCGAATAACTGACGGGGCTGCGCGGTATATGGTATGCTTACGTCCGCGTATGTGCGAATGATATTAAACGGAAACGAGAAACGGATCGATATCGCGCCGCGAAACCAGTGATATCTAGCTCGCCGAGCCCCCGTTGTAGAACGCGTTAGATGCTTCATTTCAGAATGGAGAAATTGATTTTCCCATTTCCGCGCCGACTGCTTTCTTTCGGACTCATCTGCGACGATGTAATTTACACGCGGTGTGTAACTATTAATTAGTAACACTTAGATTGCAAATCTTCGCACAGATGTAAATTTTAGAGAACGTAATTGGGAAAACAGAATTTGTTGGATACTATGGAAGAACGAAAGATTTTGATATTCAATCGAATGAATGAATGTTTATTTATTTAGTATAGTTAGTTTTACACTTAAGTTACTTTACAACGTGGTATAAAATGTTTTGTTTATGCGGATATACGTTTTTATCGACAAGTTTGAAGAAGACTCGGTGGAATGAGATTTCTTTTCATTTATTGGTTTTTCGTAAATTATAAATGAAGTGGAACAGGATTGAATTCTGTTTAAGTCTTGTATAATTAATAAAATTATAATAGTTTAATTAGCCCTTATTTTATAGTAACTGATATAATCTAAATATTTGTTGTTCGCATAAGATTTTACATACACGGTTAGTTTAGCTATGTAAATATGAATTCACTTCATGCAGTAATCGTAGATTTAAATGATCTAAGTTCACCAGTCATCGTATTGTTCGTCGTTCAACATAATCTCTACCACATACGAAACTATAACTAACAATTTCCTTCTCAACTAATCAGTGTATTATATAACAGACGTATAAAAAAATATAATTTCCGGGAAAAATGTAATACCACGATAAATTTCACTTTCAAACGGAACGAATCGCAATCAAGCCAAACCGAACCAGCCCTCATCAAACAATCCTGTCCGCGTTGATTCCCCAAGAATCCCTTAAAAATCCGTCGCCTGAAAAAAGCCACCCCGAACGAGGACGCAATTAAACGTAGAAAAAGAGAGGGGGAACGAACCTTGTACTGTTTTAACGTGACGTAACGAGGAAAGCAGCCAGAAATTCATGCGCTTTCGTAGCACTCGACCGGCAGTCTATCAAAGACGAGAGAAGTTCTCTCCTGACAAAAGGGGGACCGCGCGACGGCATTGTTGCCGTCCATTTTCCGATGTTCCAGCTTCAGAATTGAGTACGAACGAGTTTCTCCCTCGTTGTGCCGCGGCAAGTCATACACTAAAGCTCTCTCTCTCTCTCTCTTTCTCTCTCTCTCTCTCTCTCTCTCTCTCTCTCTCGCTCTCTCTCTCGCTCTTTCTGTCAGCTGGCAAGACGAAAGGGTGTCGGCGGTGGTTAAAGACGAAAGGAAAAGTTTCTCTCCCCCCGAGCGACCTAGTTACCGCGTCCGTCATGTTTTGTCGGTCGACGGCTCTGGCCTCGCGGTGTTCGTGGGCGTTGTTTATCGGCGATGCCCTTTTGCGAACGACTGGTAAGGTCTTTGTTGCAAGGGTAGCGATTATAATCGAGCGAGCGCGCGGTGACTATCCTCTCGAAGCTTTTCTTGGGTTCGATCGATCCCGACCCGCGCGCAGCCCTCACCTTTCTGTCTCTCGCGACGCGGAAATAGTGTCGGCCGGTAAACACAATTAATCCCGCGCTGCATTGAGTGTACTTAAAATGAAAACAATTTCGTCGTTGCAAGATATTCCGGGCTCCGAGCACTGGGTCTTGGAATTATTAACTCTCGAGCCGGAGCTCGAGGGGGATTTAAAACTATCGGCCGTCATCCCCGTATAAATAAGTACACGGCAATTATTTTTGCTTTGCCTCCCTTTGTGTCTGCCCGAGGTAGTTACCGTGTAATTTGCCTTCAGCATCTGGGTCTCGGTGAAAAGCGATCGATTTCGTTCGGGACGCTTCGTTTTACTTTTGCCCGGGTATAGGAGACGAGGAGAGATGTTGCTTGGATGAATTATTGGTTAACGTTCAAGGACGCTCGGTGTTCTGCGGTTTTCTAGCGAACTAGGAAGAATACAAGGAAATTAAGACGTATGGAAGAAAGGTAGTGATCGTTTGAGTTCTTGTGGAACTTTTGTGCTGCTTCCTCAGCAGTTGTGTATTTAATTGGTGAATTCAGCATAGTAGTTGTATTTGATTTAATAAATGAATGGAATGGAATTGCTTGAGAAAGTATAGTAGATATCAAACGAGAAGCACTTATGCAGCATTTTAAAGTACTTTACAGAAATCATTTAAAGCCTTTCAATTCACTTTTCACTTTGGTAACTGATAATAATCCCAAATTTTGAGACATTTTACTAAAACAAGAAAATATTACTAAATTATCATTTAAAATAACAGTTGTTTATTTTTCTGTTAATTAAAACAGAATTTTATATAATTTTCTATTTAATGGCTAGAGAGAATGCGAAACTCAATTTTGTTCTGACTAGTAGATGACGGATTTTTATGCATTTATAGCTTATAACAATTTTCAACGAATAATAAATTAAAAGCTGTTTATAGAATTTAACTCCGTTTCAATTATTGTACAATCGTTTACTATATTTCACTTATTGAAATTATTAATATGAAATATGAAATATGAAATATGAAATATGAAATCTTGTTTTAACAAAGTATTTTATAATGTCATAAATAAGGAATAGTCGAGTTTACCGAAAACTTTTCTATCCGGTTCGCCGGTTAGTTTAACCAATTCGAACGTGCTATACCACATGCTATAGGAATAAATGATAAGAAGTGCATACAACTTGACCTAGAGGAAATACGTACGTGGTCTAACGTTCTGCAAACACGTACCGACTCTTGCTATCGATCTCGTTTAACTTGCCGCATCCCCTTCCGTCTTGCCATTTATAAATTATTTCGCCACCTGCCTCGCTGCCAATTTCTTCACCTTCGAATGCAACAATTAATTAGACACTTGACATTTTCCTTTTATAACTTCAATGTTGCAAATGTGGGAAATGAAATTATAAAATACGATTATCCTCTTCGAGTGACGGGAGGAATTAAAATACAATGGCAGGTTATGAAAATAAGCTCATATGAATTCATATAAAATGACGTTTTGTACTTTATAATACGGATTGTTAAAATTTCTTGATAAATTTATAAAATCATTTCATTTTTACTACGCCACGCCTCTATGTAAAACATGTTTTTGTTGAAATGGTCAAAATATTAATTAAGTACCAAGTATATTACATTTTAGAAGCATTAACAATCTCCTCTCCGATTTATTTGAAGGTTACTGAACGTTACTTGTCAGAAGCGTAATTCAGTGAACTAGGTATTTTAATATTTATCACAAATATTTCTGTTCCATATTACTTTTTCAACTTCATTTTCATTAATGATTACCCAAAACCTCTAGATCATTACCTGCCCTGTCTTACTTACCCAGAAAATACGTCCACTTCGCCCTCCGGATCCCACAGCTAAGCTCAACAAAGGGCAATGACACGAGAAATCATCGTTACCACTGTCTAATGCGTCATGATTAACGAGAACGTCGACGTTTCATACATGATGCATCACTCGAAAAGTTTTCCAGCTTCGTCCTATCGTCGCGTAACAGCATATCGTTTCTACGGCAGTAATCATGAGTAATCGAGCCATTACAGTTTCCGACTGGCGTTTCACTGATCCGTTCAATCAGCCTTCAATCAACACCGACGATTCGCCGATTGTTACGTTCGGTTTATTCCGGCGAATAATTTTTCTGTCGAAGGCGTGGAGAGATTAAAAATGAATTCCGCCTCGAGGCTTATTGAATTTGTTTGCAACCGTAGAAATACGATTCTCCAATCGATAGATCGCGACAGGCAGCGTTCCTGCGCGATCTGCATCAAATTTCATCTTTGATTCTGCGCCTTTCGGTCCGCTCTACCTCCGCCACTGGTTGACCCCGCTATCCATTCGCATTAGCATGTTATTGGGCGGTTGTTTACTTCGGGTTAATCATCACCCCGCCGTCAACGATTTGCCGACAGCTCGAGGAACAGCACGAGGTGCATGGAACGGTCGGGCGACCCGATTTACCCGGCAGGTATACCCCATCACTGAATCGATTTGACGGGAAAAAATGAAACTCGCGATAGTTCACGCGATCCAACGCGTGCAATCAGGAAAGCATGTTGCATCCCACACGTTTTGGATTTGCAAAGATAAATGACAGTGACAGCAGGAAATAAGAAGATACATTCAATTATATTTTTAAACGAATTTAATTTAACTCCTTGGCCTACAATATCGTATTAGACTCGTGGCGAAGATTTCGAATAGACTTTAACACTTTGGAGTTAGTTGGGTTTAAAATTGTCCTACTTCTTGTAATAAAATTGAAATTATTTATATTCTTACATTATTACCGTGTAAGTCGACTTTTTGGTTCTTTAAAATTGCGTTCTCCTAAGGGTTAATAAATATGAATACCACTTAATTGTCGCATGTTTAAATTAAATATTACTTTTCTATTATCAATTGGGGCATTTCAAAAGTAGTCATTGAATGAACATGGAATTTGTGTTTTTTTATAAATTATGAAAAATAAAGTAGCTCTGTTGCATGCAGTTCTGAAGGAAAACATAGTGAAAGAGGTTAATACAAATTGTTTTTCTCTTATTATACGATGTATTTGATTTAACACAAATTATAAAAAAATGTATTTTTTTTTTAATGATTCAATTTAATTTAATAGAATTACTTAAATTATAATATGAGTTTTTGTGTAGTTTATTGTATTATTTGACTAATTCCTTAGGCTTGAAAGCAATCTCTACTTTTCTATATGTAAATAAAATTCTTTTTATCTGCTTAAAATGTTTAAAAAGTTGTATAGTGGGAAAGTAAAGTTATTGTACTAGCTAAGAAATTACTTCACTGGTTTTAGAATACTTAATTATGAGAAGAATGTTCTTTACATTAGTTTAATATTATAAGTTTTATAATATATTGAGATCATCATTTGTATGTGCAAACTATCCCAGATAAAAGAAGTTAGTTGAAGATCTTTGAAATTGAAGAAAATTTGAAATTTGAATTTATGGAAAAGTATAGAGAATATTATTTTTTAAAAGAGATAACATAATATTCCCATATAATAGAGGATCCGAATACATTACGAGAACTTTATAACCGCAACAATTTCGAGTTCTAAACGAATCAGCATAAAATTCAATGTGAACTCAATGGATTACTACTACTTATTTTCGACCAATTACAAAAGAGTTCGCTACAGCATTTGAAGAATTGTGCACAAGTTGAGATCAAACTATGCCACAACGAATCGTGATAGTAATAACTGGCAACAACTTATAAATAAAATATTAAACTTATTCCAAATTGTTATACTCGTACTACTACCATTCGCGGTGACATATCAACTGAGAACCAAGGAAAAAAACTAGACAGCTGACTCAGTAAATGCAACAGAAAATCTACAAAAAAATCTACAAAACCTTTACTCTTCAATTTCGCTCTTCATCTTACATCTAATGGTACCTTTTAATAGCAAGTAAACTTTCTAGAAAACCATTTTTACTAATTCAGTTGTACTGTTCATTCTATACTCGATGACACTGTTCAATCACTACCCAATTTTCCTAAAAAATCATGTTCGCTAACCCAATTTTACTTTTCATCACACAGTTAACATCTTCTAATTAAAAAGTTTCAAATGATCCTTCAAAAGAACGAACGCAGAAAACAAGAGCACAGGCGAAGAATAATATCACAGGAACAAGAAAAGAATAAAGTTCTTCCGTGGTATGTCGTCTTAAAAGTGTCGCGGGGAGGCTTAATGAACACGGGCGAGGGTTGTTACGTGCCGGATAGCGGAGCGGTCAGTTTTAATTCCAGATGGCAGAGTCGCGTGTCTCGGCAGTGTTAAAATCTGTAGAACTAAAGGGCAACGCTGTCCGGGAGTTTATTGGAAGGATGGAGAGTTAATTAAACGAATAAATAACGTAACAAAGCCTCTGCGAGGAGTGTAAAGGGAGACTCGGAGCCGGCACGCCGGGGAACGGGACAGTTTCGCGCTCCTCTTTCACAGCATTGCTCTGCAAATATACATTCGTATATTCTATGCCGGGATTCCCCTCCCACTGGCTCTCTGGCTTATCCTTTTGCCTTCTAGAAGCGTGACGCCCCCCACCGTTGTCATTTGCTCACTCTTATTGTTACCTTCGTCGTCTCCTCGCACGCTATACGGACGAGGAAACAATGCGGCTTTCGAGGAATCGAAGTTCAAAGTTCGCTCGTGACACGAGTTTAAGTGGAACAAGAATTTTTTTTATTAAATAACATTCTTCTGGTTTCGATTTCTGCGGAATCTATATTTTTATGAATGTATTCGTTTGAGCTTAGGAATATATTGTAGCGTTCGTGTACGAATGCTTTGAGTAATTTGAAACATTTAAGATAGATTTATTTTTATTTATATTTGGGAAAATATGAAACTCGTCATGCTCTTGTGTATTATACTTCGATTCTTGATTTCTATGGAAATTATTTTTGGGTTTGTTTGTAAAACAGAAGTTAGAAAGAAATTGATTTGAATTATAATAAAATTTACTTGTATATGTACTTATTTATGGTTATATCATCAGTAACATTAAATTTCTTTCAAATTAAGGATCTAACTGACTAAATATTTTTATTTCAGGTAAGTACAACAAACGTGCATGCATTAAGACCGCTTTCGAATATTTGAAACTTCCATCGTAGCGGTAAGTTATCTTACACTCTTTCTCCCTTCTGATACAAGAATTAGCAATATTCGGTTTAAAAATGGATTATTCTGCTATTGTGTGGTAAAAAAAAGCTGGTATGAAAATTCCCTTTTTTTGGAAAATCCTTAATTAATCGAGGGCATTAAGTATGTAGTTATAGATTCTACAAAAGTCTTGAACATTGATCTGAAAATCGATGTTCTAATAAACCTTAGTGAATAATGGCTTTTAATATTCACAGCTTGATAAATTTCATTCTTGAATGGAGTAGCTTTACCCACTCGTGAAAATAGAGGGAAGGTTGGTCGATTTGGCGTGTTGTGCGTAAATCATTAGTTTTATCAGGCTCATCCAGTTCGTACCGCCGCTTTATCTATTGAGATAACCGGCAGTTCGGCGAAAAAGCCAACAAAAAAATGTTCAAAACAATGGCTACCTCGGTGTTAGGGTCTGTTTCGTTGGTTGTGTTGTTTTCCCGTCGAAAATAGCTCCGTAACAATGGCTGCCGATATATGGACGGCTAACTCGACTGCAGATGTCGATCGATTTAACGAGAAAATGACGGTCAACGTTGTGCGTTGTTCTAAGTGCTCTGTTGGCTTGTCGATGTTTGTTGATAGCGTGGAAAAATTTCAAGGAGGACAGTTTGAATATTGTCAATATTAATTTAAAATTAAAATACACTGAGTATGTTGTCAGTTACATTCCAGTGTAATAGAGTAATCATCTAATTAAGACTCGAACCAATAAGCTATCTCTGTTATTCGCAATAGTACCAGAAAATTTGTAAATTTTGAGAAGAAATATTTGTTCGAAAATCATAAATACAGTATCGGAAAGAATCTTTCTTTATGCCACAAGGAATTCTTCTAATCGTAAAATTACACAGAATTAATGCTTTTCCTTGTAAAACAAAAGTAATCGCAATATATAATTTGTTGTGTTTAGAAACGGATGATAGTAACTTTATACTTTACATTAAGAAAAATGAAAAATGATTAAAGATGAATCAACAGTGTGTGTAGTTGGCTTGTTTCCCGAAACCAATGAAGCGATATATCAGCCTTTTTCAGTAAATCGCTCGTAGCCAATCGAATTTAACAGTTGAAACATAGACCAGTTTCAAATCGTGTGCAACAATGTACTCAGATGAACGGTACGTTTCCGCATTGTGCAGTAAATGCACTAATTGTCGGAGTGTTCACGCGTACGTAACCTTCTTTCCGGAGGTGCTAGTCAGTCAACCCTTTGTTTAAAATGCAGTGGAAAACATCGAGTGATCGGGCAAATCCTCTTTCCTCGATGTTCGGAAACGCTTGGCCAGTGCTCGAACATCCCGGCAATTATGAGTTACATTGCTTTTTGACTGCGGTTCTTTGATCTTGCTTTTAGTAGTGAAATTTCATTATATTTTTACTTTCTGCTTTGGTAAATTTTCTTATCTTTTCAATATAATAGCCAACATCAAACAATAAGTATCTAATATTCTTCTAAGAATCACTTTCTTCAAAATTTCATAAAATTTGTCGGATATCTTTTCAAAGTGTTTTCTCATGTAGCCAATTTTCAACACTGAAGAATACCAATGATTCGCTTTATTCTAAAATCAATAGTTTCCAAAGTTTATTTTCATAGATATAAACATAAATTTTGATCAATGAAAATAACCTTAAAATCTCCTCTGTTTTTTACAGTCACATTTTATTCTCGTATAGTTCAATCATCTAGAACACATAATTTTTAAAGTCAAAGATAGCAGAAGGTAAATGATAACTTTATATAATAAAATCAAACACCTTTATCAAACGTTCTGCTAATAAACAATTTTCATGCGACCAACCAATTTCCAATAAAATCATATGTTTAAATTATAAATCTTCTTCCGATTCAATTAAATATCAAGTCTGTTTACAAATATTACTTTCATCTTTTCCACAAACAAAACCTCACTCTATATGGTCAGTTTAATTACATTAACTGTAATACTATTGATATAAATATTTACATAAGAGACAACACACGTTTCTATCTTTTACGTCATGTTCAAACTTCACCTTTACAATATGCTATCAACTAATCATTAATCACCTTACCATCGCTATGAATAACACTAAAAATAACCAATATTTTCATTACAATATTCGACTGTCAATCCAGCATTGTCACATCACCGTGCACAAAAAAGAACAAGTGTTAAAAACAGCAACGTCCCGGAAGATATTTCCGGGCTGAAAGGATGTCGATATCCGTTCACGTGCGTCAACGAATTATTTAATTTGCCCGCGAACTGAAATTTCCCGAAAGGTCGGCACGAGGTCCGGCGCAAACAATCGTTAAATCGCAATTAAACATTCCGTTCGTTTGCGCTAACAAGCGGAAAGGGAGCGGAGCCACTCAGAATTTCATAGGCGATTCAATAAATTAGGTACGATTTCAAGTTTTCCCCTGGAAGGCCGCGGTAATTTACCGGTAAACTTGGAAGTGCTTGCTAAATGCGAATCAGAAATAAACGTGGAATCAACGAACCGCTACGCACGGTGATTGTCTTACGGTTAGGCAGCGGCGGGAAGGAAACCGAACAGTTTGGGAAGCGAAAAGAGAGCGTGGGTGGAAGAGTCGGCAACGGAAAGTGATGGGGTGGGGGGTGGGGACGGTTGGTGGTGGCTCGAGTTTGGTAAAAGTTAAATCTAAGCAAAGTTTACGTTCGCAGGGTCGTTAAAAGTTTTAAGGGATAAAGCATTCGCTTTATTGAAAGACTCGTTACAACGGAATTTCAGTCTGGAACCGTTTTGCGTTTCATACCGCGAGCGTATCTTAAAGTGGTTGCGGGGCGAAGGGGACTGCGAGGGTTTTGCGGAGCAGAAGGAAGAGCGGGAGATTGAACGAAACTCACTCGAGGAGTTTCGCGAAACCAGCCTGGATAACAGCATCCCACCACTATTCGCGTACACAATTAAAAATTCGTTAGTATGGCCCAGTTCTAGCGAGTTATGTATTTCTAAAATGCCGAAACGTCTGATCATATTGGAAGCGGGGTAAATTCTGTGCAGTGTAAAACTGGGACCAACGCCAATTACAGTGAATTGGTTGATCGTATTTCGACTTTCAGGATAGCCAGTAATTTCTGGTTGTCTGTCTTGTTAACTGTATCAAGCAGTTAAAAAGTGTTGATACTTAAAGAACTAAACATTACTTTTTCTTTTATATGTAGTAACAATAAAGCAAATGTTTATTATTTATTATTTACTATTTATTATTTACTATTTATTATTTACTATTTATTATTTATTATTTATTATTTATTATTTATTATTTAGTTACATTTTAAATATCGTTACGTATTATTTATAAACTGATTTATTATAAATCAGTTTGAAAGTTCATAAACAAGTAATACGAGCCACAATCTTATAAAAGTATTGGCTCACCCCGTAAATAATCGGTCTTTTATATTTCTGTTATTTTTAAAAATAAAGGTAAACAAAACTCTTTGTAATCTAAAACACTTTTGTTTTTCGGTTTCCTCTGCATTATAATTAATTTATAAAAGCTTTTGTTTATCTTTATTTTAAAAAATAAATGAAACATAAAAAACCACATTATTTATGGAATGACCAAATAAATCTTTACCGATAAGGAAAAGACCATTAATCAAGATAAAATCGTATTAACAATAATTAAGTTTGATTAGAAATAATTACAGAGAAGTATAAAAAAGCCTCTACTCAAAGACCGGAATTTTTCTGACCGAAAAGTATAGTTATATTGTATGTATTACATTTAAATATCAGATACATCAGCGTGGCCCAGTTCCAGGGATGAGAACGGGTCAGGGAGGGTTGTCTTTGAAACGCTGGAACGACTAGCCGAATCGGAAGCGGCGTATAAACGGAGCTGGGTCCAAAATAGGGGTTAGGATTCTCGAGAGCCCAGCTTGCGGACGAATAACCTGAATGCACACACTTGTATGTGCATACAAATGCGCCGGGTAACGGGTAGAATATATGCGCTCGGGTCAGGATACTGGTGTCAAATGGATCTAGGTTTTATAGGTTACAGGGCTTGCAGGGAAGAGGGATGGCGAATTGTAGACGATTCAAGACCATCTATGCGTGTCGGTGAAGTTAAACTTCGATCGAGGTGACATGCTCGATGCTACGTGAAGTTTACAGTGAATACAAGTACTTCTACTTAGTCTTTTTATAATAGGATCTCTTATAATCGAATATTCTACTGTATCTAGTCTTTCAATATTTTTGTTATATAAATACAGGGTTCTCTATTAAGAAATACCTTTTCTTAGAGTTTGTTTTTACAGTGAAGTGAAAATCATAGTATTAGTGATCTTATTTTTTGACTTATTAACAGTATGAGATACTTTGTAGTAAATTGTGAATAGATTTTATGACATTGAATAGTGAAATACATGTATTAGATGTAAATGCAAGTGCAAATATGAACTAAATGTTAAATAGTATTGCTATACGTTTGACGTATTACTATTATATTTGTTAAGACAATAATTCTTCGGGATGTCGATGTAATATGTAGACTCTACTATGGGAGGATGAATTAATCTACCCATTCATATCATTACACCAATCAAAATGAACAAAAATGAATAAAATATATTATTTCCTGTTTCATCAAACGTATCATCAATTCCATAATACATCTAAAAAATACAATGCTGCAAATTTAACAATGCAAAAGTATAGGAAGTAAAGTCCAATGGTAAAGAGTAATTTTAAGAAAGCAATTGTCTTAACCTTTTGCCTTAATAAGATTTCTTTCGTAACTGGGTTCGACAAAACCATTTTATCATTAATAATGTAGTAAAAAACAAGGAATTTGATGCTTATCTTGTCTACGTTTACTCTGAAGATTAAATATGAATAATAAACAACTTGATTTACTATAAAAACAAATAAATAACATTGAGATTAGTCGAATGCGACTGAAAACATTCATCGTGGCTCTTACTTGACATTAGAAGAGAAGGGATTAATCAATTCCCCAACAGTCATCAATGACACAACCCGCGTCCGAAGAAAAAACCCTCGATTGAACATTTGCGGGGCGAGGTCTCGATCCACGCAGATTCAATTCCCGCATGGAAACTCAGAGAAACGGGTAATTCGACACTTACCGGGAGACAGCGGGACTAAGTTTCACGTGTGGGTGGTAGGGATGAGACGCGAATTCCGGAATCTAAACATACCCTCGCGGAGAGGATCGTCGACGACGCGCGAGAGGTGCAGAGAGAAGGAGCGAGAGAGGAAACGGGAGAAAGTTCGATGCAACGACGCGTGTCTCGTGTTTCGAGTGAGTCACGGGGCCCGGGCTACGAAAATAGCGGTTGTTGTCCAACGGTTTACGAGATGATTTTTCGAGGGGCAAATAATATCGACCTCTCGTTGGACGAGGAATCGCGAGGCCAAGCTGTCCCGCGGAAAATTAATGTGGCAATAATGCGTTTAGCGATCATCGCCGCCCCGTGTTTTATCACGTGACAAATTCGATCGGATTGAATTTATGGGGTTTCAGTCGCGAACACGTAATCGATGGATATATTTTGTTATCGCGCAGGAAATATCGTTGATAATTTTGTCCAAGATGTTCGTAAATGAGAAACCATTGCGAACAGGTTATTACAGGTAGCTGTTTGACAGAGGGGAGGGGGAGAGAGATAGATAGATAGATAGATAGAGAGGGGGGGGGGGAGAGATTTGGAGGAAACTTTGCCTTCGTTCCTTTGATTGGAAATGTTCGCTATCTCGATGTTATCGCTACGTAATACCGAACGTGATCCTATTCTGCCTCCGCGTAAGCAAAACGAATAAACGGACCACGGGTGTCGTGGCCACCGTCGATACTAGATTTCGCTGAGGCAACGGGAACTGACACGTTTTTATATTTACCTGGCGAGAGAATGCATTTCGGGCAGCCGGAATGAAAAATGGAATGAAAGTTCTAATGTCAGTACGGTGTAACGTCCGTTTAATTAGAAATGTTAATTTGGTTGTTGGCTCCTGAATATTTAATGCACGATATGTGGTTTATATTTTCAAGAATGTAATATGTAATGCATTTGCGAAGAATATGTATAATATTTTTATTTTTAGAACGAAATCAAAGGTATATTGAACGAATATTTGTTCCTTTCCGAGTGAAATGTTCGTGGTTACTTATTACGAGCGTGTATAACACAATGAACGTAATATTTCGTCTGTCTGGATAATATTATATCATTTGTTCCACTTATAATGGATTTTCCAATCTTTAATTAAAAAGGCTTGAATAAATGATGATGGTGTTTGAAGGTATATTTATCGTAAAATATAAAACCGATGATAAAGGATAAAATGATAGACTGCGTTTTCAGTCAATTTTCATTTATTTGTTTTGTCCATACACATTTTCTGTAAATATTTATCGCTGTGTCTTTGTCGACGCTTAAAAGCGAAATTAATAAGTGAAGCTAGCTTCGTTTCGATGTTATTAAAAAACGATCGACAGCACTAATCTCAACCACTACACGCGATACACTTTTTGTCAATAGGGAAACACGAATTCTTTTTGTGCCAGACGCAAAATGAAGTATTTTTCAGCGATTGCACATTTACAGATCGACCTACGCAGAATGATAAAAAATAGAAGACGCAGCCTTAAGTCATATGTAAGATAGAATCTTAACAAGTTGGCTAACCCTGACGCGAGTGTACGCAATTAGGAGCGTATAAATAGGAAAAGTCAATCTGAAGATCAGTTGGTCTGTCACGGTGAGCGACAGACTAGCTCGTAAAAGCCAACCTGAGACAGGCTTACTTCTTGTCCCATCATGAAATCAGAATGTTCAAATATAGTTAATCTAGAACATCTTCATCCCTTCTGTTCTGTTCTGTTCTTTGATCAAGTTTTATCATTACAATCCAATTTTAGATGAGATCGAGACACTATGGGAATACAATATTCTCCCTCGACTTCGGTATGACCTAGTTGCTACTGTTTTTGTTTTAACTCCAGTTTCTTTCGTTTACTTTAATCTCCTCTTGCAATTGACATCAGGGAGGCAACGAAGATGTATCGGCGGTATGTATCTTGTCAAACTTCTGTCGCTTTGTCCGAAATTTTGGAACGAAGCAGGACACCGCTTGGAATCAATGAGACTCTGCACTCTTGCTGTATTTTTTCAATTGTGCTTGTTCTTTAAGTAAAAATAATACAATATATCTTATTTGATGTAGCATATAATTATAACTAATTTATTGACTTATTGAATTATTTATTTCCTGAAATTATACTACAATTTTTGTATGTAATTTCTTTATCTTTTTGTAGCCTTTAATAAACATCTTTCTCCAAAAACATTTTCCTCTAAAGTAACTATTTCAGAGGCCACTCACTTTCGTATGCATTTTCGTACTCCAAGTATGAACAGTCATAAGTCATAAGAAATGCGCATCAAATGCACCCAAAAGGATTATCTCACCCATGAATTTGATTGAAGACAGCTGTCTACTTAGCGTGATATCTGTAGTGTCTTCCTCCGCATAGATTTTATGGAGACAATTTCCCAGAGTATACAACATCTTTCCATTCTGTCCAATAAAACATCAGCATAATTTATGCAGCGAGTTAAACCGCGACTCCGTCTCGCGTCCACCAAAATAATAATTTAGCTTATTTTCACCGAATTTTCTACCGAAATAACAATAGATAACCCATTTGCTATCAGCATTTCTTGTAATGACAGCGTCCGCGGTAACAATATTTTATTAAATAAAACACGTCGTTCTTACAAAATACAAATAATAATCAAAAAAAGTATTTCCGCGACTCCGTATTGTACCATACAAATTTAGATAAAAACGCGTGTAAATCTAATTTACTCTCCTTTGTATAAAATATGCGACATTGATCACCGCAAACAGACAACGCTGGTAGCGAACGTGTTAACATTAAAACTACCAGACGGGTCAAATTGACCCACTTCAGAATATTTATTTTGCAAGTATTTCAATGATAAAGGCGATTTTCCGAAAGATTTTTAAGTAAACTTTTGTATTTGTACATATACAAAACTACGAAACCCATCGAATCTCAAGAAACATATTGTTCTAATTTGTATAAAAAATTGGATATAAGTCATTCTAATTGCTCGATAGTTTTATTGTTAACAATAAAACCGACGACAGGAGTTCTTCGGCGTCGGATCTTTCGATGGATATTCAATTATAACGCATGTGTAACGTTAACGCGTTTTGATGGATTTCCATTTTGGCCGGCTGAAAAATATATAAAAATCCTTCGAAACAGGATACGTCACGCAGGTAGGCGAAAATTTTCGCGTTTTCGGAACTCATCACCATAAAATACGAAATACAAACGTTCCTCGAGACCCGTACATATGAACGTACATACCGTGAACCCGATTTTTTCACAGAACATTCGATTTCTGTTCATCGCTCTATGTGCTACGCCTATGTACATAACCTGTCCCGCGAGTTGCGCGGCTCTATTTTTCAGCTTCTCCAGCCCTCTTTTTTTTCTTCCGTTTTCTCTCTTTTTTTTTATTATTTCATTGGGCTTTTTTATCGTCCACAAAATGGTCCCGGCGTGTCATCTCCGTCGCACGGACGCGCTTCGATCCGAAATGGGTCGAGAGGACGCAACCATTGCTATTATAACGCTGTTCACTCTCGTCCACCTCCTCCATCCTCCTCCCAATCATTTGTAGTTGAAGCTCGGCCAAGTTTCGATATATCACGAGGCCCCTCAATGAGGTGAAGCCAGCCAGTACGAGCTGCCAAAAGGGCGGGAGTTGTGCGCCGGCTTAATTAAGAATTAATAGTTCGTTCTACCAAAACAAATTAGCGTGCATCTGCATAGGAGTTTCGTACACCGACGTGGACGTTGTTTTTCGCGGGAGGATCATTCTTCGCGTTTCTATTCGAATATTCTGCTTAATTTGATTTTTCTCCTGCGACGTTCTCTGTGTATCAATGTTCAATGAAATTTGACAGAGAATGGACGTGTATCGGTGTATAATAAATTTGAAAGCGATGTTTTGTATGCTAATTATACAATAATTGTGTTTTGTACAATTTCTAATTAGAAGTGTAGGGCATGGTATTCTGTCAGAAATCTCCTTTTTGATCAAAATTAAAAGTAACTATAATCTATAATGGAGCAAAAATTTAATTCTTTGATATTATTTCTTTGTAATGATGACTTACTATTAATATATGACATTTTTTGAAATTTTTCTATTTTATAAATTTGTTTTTGTGTAAGACGTACATCAGGTATCTCTATATATTTGAAAATGGATCATTTTCATATCTCGAATCGTGGATAAAATTTCCATTACATTGGAAATTAAAGAGATTGACGTGCTAAACCTTCTGGCAGAAATATTGCATATTTAAGAAAGCAATGAGAAAACAAAACTCGCAAATAATCAGACAAAAAAAAATTGTTTAGCTTAATAAATTCTAACACGACTGCTCAATTTGTTTTCCATCTTCCAACAAATGATAGCGAAGGAAAAACTTCTGTACACAAATGTCTGTTGCGCAAAATTAGATAAGGGAGTTTCTTTGTCCGATGAAAATAAAACAACGCGATAGAGGAAAAAGGTGAGTGTCGCCATGCGGTCCAACTTTCGCAACGTTGTTCCTGTCGCAGGTGCAACGAAGAGTCTGCGAAGTGCAGCTGTACTCTTTTCTTTTAAAATGAATCTGCTTACGGCCTTGTAATCCGCAGCCCGATATTCAAATGATTCTAATAATCGATATTAACTTCGTGCGTGAACAAACAGGGGTTGGAATTGGAAAAAAAGTATTACATGGATTTTTCCCGAATATTCGGATAATAAAATATTTGTGAAAATTAAATATTTCAATGAATATTCAAACTCTACGTATGATTAACGAAAACTGAATAAACCGAGGAACGGTCGAGCACATTAGTATCGTGCAATATCTTTCGAGTAATTATTTTTTAGGAAATAGTTATAATAAATCTTTTTTCAATTTTTGTCCTACAATTAAATATGGAAAATAGAACTATTCTCTCAGTCAAAATAAGTGGTTGAAATTGAACAAAAAGTGTCTTTCCTACTTAAGCAATTTAACTGTTCGTTCCGTGATTATATCGGTTTAAGTGCACTTTTGCCTCTTTTATCACGTTATCAGTTAGATTTCTTCTATCCTACGTTATGTATACTTCTTCTCAAAATGAACTAAATCTTCCACTTCCAAACAGAATGCTCTCGCAAAGAATTATACCGTATCAGAACGCTCTATTCCATTCGCATCTGCTATAAATGCGCGGCATTCACAGCGTGCTCGTAAATACTGTTCCGTTTCGCACGAAAGTAAACACGGAACACGAACGGCGTGTAGTCTTGACGAATAAAATATTCGACGGATCCGAGTAGTTTATTCAGAAAAACCGAAAAGTGCTAGAATTTAGTATAACGCTTGCACCTAGACAAAATGCGATTGGAGGTGTGTATATTCTGCGTTGAAGCGAAAGGCGAAAAACGCCCCATTATTTCGTGTAGTACCTTAGCTTCTCCAGAACATGATTTTCGTTCTGAAATAGACAGAGATGTTTTCAGTCTCTACTTAATTGCAATTTATATTATTCAGATAGATACAAGTTGAATTGTATAAAAAACGGACGAGGATAATTATGAAAAATATACGAAAAGAAAGAAAATATTCACATATACAAATATATATATATATATGTGACAGTATCCATGAAGAGATTGGCACGTCGACTGTTGAATCGACGTTCATCAAAATTTCATACAATGGAAACAATTTTCTTAACCAAACGATACCTGA
Organism: Nomia melanderi; assembly: GCF_051020985.1. Taxonomy (NCBI): domain Eukaryota; kingdom Metazoa; phylum Arthropoda; class Insecta; order Hymenoptera; family Halictidae; genus Nomia; species Nomia melanderi. The sequence continues at coordinate 12,428,263 of NC_135002.1, read as the reverse complement.
GAAGTCAAGACCTTTTATAGTAACTCTTTCTAGTAAATTCGATGTGTCACCTAGAAAATTCACTTTCAAATCTTAAAAGAAATATTGTTTCGGGCACTCAAAGTGTTGATTCTAAAAGGAGCACAAAGAAAGTTAACGTAGAAGTACTGTCCAACAGATCCATATACAAAAAATGGTTACAAAAAGGTGTTTATATACGTTACATTATCATCTTTTTCTTTAATTCTTTGATTTTACAAAATTGAATAAATAGTATAGATATTTTGAATTCCTTATACGTGCCAGTTGAGAACTCTAATGACCAGTGAAAGACTCTTGAACAAACGTAAACGTAAAAATGAGTCCAATGGACCCTTCCAGTCCTTGAAGAGTCAAAGGATGAAAAATCGAAACACACTGTACATTTTTTCCCCTTTGAAACGCGTTCCGCTAGTCCCCGAGTTCTAGTTGAAACAATCCTCGCAGTAAGGAGACAGCATGGCTCTTCCGGGGGGATGATTAATCAAGGAGGGAGAACAAGTGGTGGAGGAGAACGCCTCTTTATAAGAGGCAATTCGTCCCAGGCGTGACGCATTAAAGGCTCAATCTTCACTGGCGCCATTTAAAGTGAAAAAAAAGAAACCCCGGGGAAACTGTTTCTCCCTTTCCTCGTCGTTCTGTGCGAGGCCGGCCGTTACACCCGCGCGACACTCCTTTCCTATTGGCGGAAACGCGTCGCGGAAAACGCTGGCTCGCCGCCCCCTTGGTGAATGAATAACCAAAAAGGTGGAGAAAAACAAGGGGGAGGCGGTTTTGCTTTATGAAAGGTAATTCGTGGCAGCCGTGGCGACACGGCGAATCTTCAAATCCTCCCGGGCGAAGCGAAACGGGAAGCAATCTTGGCCGGCTGCGTCTCGTTCCGCTTTGATGCCTTTACGCCTCGCATGCTCGTAAAGTTATTTTGACTCGTACACGAGTCGCGCGCCAAATAGAACCTTACCCGTAAAACCGATCGTGCCGTTCCAGACGAAGATTCGATTCTATTCGACTCCAGCGAACATCCGAGACCGTTTTGGAGAATTTATCGTTCGTCGTTTGCGATTAACGGGGCTTCATTATAGACGTATCGTGTTATTAACCCCTTTGGACTTGAGGGGCGATTCACAGTCGCCATTCAACTTGGTATAGGAAAATTATAAAATTCAATATTCGATTTCGGTGCAATATAATTGGAGTGACATGTTGAAATAACATTGACATTATTTGTGTTTGATACAGGCAAACTTTTATTTATTAATTTTTTGCAATAGAAGAATTAAGAACATTGTTTAGAGGATCGAAGTACAGTAATTTTTTGGTTGGAAGTTACTGGTTCCTCGTATGGTTTTGTTAGAATGGGGAGAATGTTTGGATTTTTTGTTTTCCAATTCTACTATACATTGTTATTATAGAACTTTATTGTATGTATTATATTGTGGAAAATTAGAAAAAATTAAGAATATTATATTAACCTATTAACGTGTATATATATATATATATGTGACGTTATCAGCGTCATATATTTATGATAACCTTCATTTAACCTTGACTTAAGAAAAGTCGATCCATTCGATTTGAAATTAATACTATGGTGGTTATTACTATGAAGACCTTACAATAAATAGAAAGAATGTATTTTAAATTTGAAGTAAAATTTTTCATTGCAGGTTCTGTCATTGTATTTATCTTATACATTCTTTTCAACAATGAGCTAAGCCGTTTATCCGTTAATAATAGAAGTTAATTTCCGCCAGTGAAAAGAATTTCTGTACTGCACTTTTTAAATTCCCTTCAATTTTCATCTTGTCTGTTATAAAATAAGTACTTAAATCCATGGAAATCTGTTGGAGACAAAACCAGCGAATAAAGAAGATGAAATAATATTTGATGTTTTAATCATTGCAGTTTTTATACGGTTATTGGGGCAAAATAATTGTTACAAATTAATGTTAACATATTGAACTCCCACTTTAAGAGAAAGAAATATATTATTTACAGTTAAATATTTTTTGTATGAGTATTCCTTATTAAATATATTTTTAGTTATAAAACTTAATAATTAAGATATGTTTCCAAACAAAAATATATATCTATTAAAAATTATGTTAAAATATATTACGAAGAAAGTTTCATTAAAACAGAAGGTTACCAATTGTCGATGTCCTTTTAATTACTTCATCTAACTAGATCATTACTTGCTACGTAATTTTCAAAATCAATTTCATTCGTGTCTATTATAGAATATTTATTAGCATTTATGAAGTCTACTGCAATTTATTACTCCACTTAGCACTTCTATTATGAGCACTTTCCTCAATTTGCTCCTTTTCATACCTTTCGCTTTTATTTTTTGCTGTTCCAATTTATTGTGCATCTAATAGTTTTCTTCTATTATGTTTCTAAAAGTCTTACCGTTAATCATAATTATTACACTGTGTATCTTTATGCATTTAAAGTGTATACAATTTTTCAAAGAATTATAAAATGATAATTTCACTACACTGTCATACAAATATACTTCAATTTCAATTTGACGATTTTTTGTAATGCCTTTAAAAACACCTTATCTTCATATTTGTCCTATCAAAAGGTTTTAATGATGTTGGAATAAAAACTTTTCAAATAGCACATGGAACTGATAGGCAAAGAATTGCAGGTTACGTAACAAAGGGACGACACGAAAGAAAGTCGTAGAAATATACAATAGGATTTTTTGTAACGGGCCATTGATAAAATGTATTCTTTGATACCTGTTATGTTTCGCGATAGCTATTGTTTGTCTTACAAAAGGTGTGTCGTAAGCGGTGATGTAGTATCCGCAACGATCCTCATTATCCCTTATTGTGGGCTAGACCCTGAACAGAATGGAAACGTTATCCTTTGATTTAAGTGAAAGCGTAAAGAAAATGGGGAAAGAGATATTCTTTTTTAAAGAAAAAACTGTATTCATAACTTTCTAACACTTTACATATTACTCGTCATTCTATATAATAAAAGTAACAATAAATACAGTAAAAGAAAAAGAGACATACTACCACATATAAGTCACGCAATTATTTTTCCTTTTATACTGAAACGATAAAATAATGAATACAATATTAACAGCATGTTTCGTTAAAATAGAAAAGCGTTACATTTTATCGTTCAAGGTTTTGAAATTACCGACCGCATATGTTTCTGAAGCGTGTAGCAGTCTTTTAAAATTAAAACCCTCATAAATCACAGAAGACGTTTTAAACGAATAAATAATGATTCAACGGCAATGATTTATTTTCTGTAACTCGGAAAGAAATAAGGGTAGGACAGAAAAGAAACTAAAGAAAGACAACGCTTTGTCAAGAGAAATAGGGGATCCTCCCACTCCATTAGTAATGCGCTAATATTTCCTTCCTTTCCTCGCGTTAACGACTCCATCCCAGAAGCTCACGAAACCCACGGGTATACGTGTTTATTTAATGAAACACAGCACAGAGAGATCGCTGTTTTCGATAGGTATCCTCAATATTTCAAAACGGTCCCGCTTCATTCGAGCGTAAATTGACACATCAATGTTTCAAAAGCGACGCATCCGGCGACCGCAATCGTTTCCCCCTAACCTGTTTCCTCGTAAATTATCGCATCGCCCACCCTGGTTCCGTCTCCGCGGCCGCCCGCTGTAAAATCTCTCCCGAAGCTTCCGAGCTTATATTAGCGACGAAGCTTTCAAGCGATTCCGATGAGCTTCGCCGCGCAGCCGCTCCGGCCTCGATAAACTCGATTCCTTGAGAGCGTTTCGATGTTTATTCCTACACGATTTTTCATCCCTCCGCGGCGAGAGATGAATCCGTTCGCCGAGCCGAACACCGCGAACAAAAATTTTCATTCGAATTCAATTCGCGAGCGACCTCTGCCCGCAACAACCCTCGTTCTTCAAGCAGAATGCTTAATTCCGCCCTCACCCTGCCGTCCCGCCGCCATCTTTTCAAACGTTTAATCCGACCCTCGCTGAATAACCCCAAAACTCCTTCTCCGCTGCTAGGGGAACATTAATGCGCTGCGATCTCTGAAACAAATCCGTCTCTCTCACCCTTCTTCCACCCTCTCTCTCCCTCTCTCGGGCCCGTTCGTGGGCTCCCGCATCTCCATACGCAAAACTGAATTGAGGATAGATGAAATATCGCTGTAAATAAAATTGATGATTTATAAGCGGCTGAAATAGCGGTTTCAGTGGTGGCGGGCGACCCGGCGAATTTCGCGGGAATGCTTTTCCCAACGTTTCAGCCAGATACACGATAGATTATTCTTTTGAGCCGGCCCGGGATCAATATGAAATTAATTTCAACGTCGAAACGTGTATAGTAATTCAAGCTGTAGATGTTTATACGCAATTATGGGATTACGGGGCTTGTTTGACGTGAATACAGAAGATACGTTCCAAGGGGGGATGGGGCGCATGATGAAAAGCATGACATTGTTGTCGCAGTATTTTTTCTCGCGAATATTAATATTCTCTACCTATTCTTCTATTGAACGCTATTTGCCTGTCATTATTCCATTCCGTTCTCGCCTCGTGCTTCCGCGATTGCATTAAATGCTTGCGTATTGCGCGGGGAGACTCGATTTATGTATGTCGTTTCCAATGCTCTCCACTGGAATGCTCTATTAACTTTCTCCTTTAATCGAGTGAATAGAAAATTTCCTTGTTAATGATGAATTGTAGCGGAATCTCGTTTGAAAGAAGAAAATTAAAAGTTATTGTCAGTTTATTCAATATTGAATCGGTTATGATACCTGGTACTCTTTCCTTATCACTAGAAAATTAAGATAATAAGATAAAATGACAAAAATCTGTCGAACAGGACAATGGAATAAAGTACAAAGAGTGAAAAAAGAAAATACAAAAACAAGTGAAAAATTAACAAAAATTTATAAAGGATATACCCACAAGTCATAAAATTAACTCTCTTAGTACACTATTATAGAAATATCATCGTAAACCTCGAAGAACAATCTAAAAACGCAACTCTGCTAAAAGAACAAACAAAAGTACACGTACTTCATTTTCGTAAGCTCCAATAATCGAGCAGGGCCGCGTGAACTCGGAAACTGCCGTTCGCGAGAGACGAAGCAAGTTCGAAGGCGGGCATTTATCAAGCAAAAATCCTCATTGTTTCCCGAATAATAGGCAGGCGGCGGCGGCGGCGATGGCGCTCGACCTGGCTACCGCCAGCGATGGAGGACAAATACATTAGCAAAAATAAAGTTGTGTCGCGGCCGCATTAAAAATTGCGCTTACCGTAATTGCTTGCCAGTTAAAATAATAGAGACTGCAAAGGTTTCAGCCGCGGCACGGGAAAACGTTAATCTGGCCACTGTTTAGCAGTCCATGGTGACATAGGGCGGCCGGGGGTGTAGAGGAGGTTGCGTGGAGGGGAAGGGTGGTTCGCATTAATTTGAAGTATTCTCATTTTTACCCCGGGAGCGCGAAGGGGACGCGGGCGTCGCTCGTGAATGCTTTAGAAAGTCCGGGTTCCACCGCGTCGTGCATTTTGATAAGGAGAGTTAACGCGGCGCGATGACTTCTCCGCGTCCCCGCCGCGCGCCGGCGCGTTCCGCGAGTTTAAATTCGTTCCGTCTCGGCTGACAGAAAATAGAGATTTGTAGGTTCAAGACCGCGGAGCGGTCGAGAGGAACCGAAATTAAAGAGCCCGGCGAGCTGTGTTTCGGAGCGCTGCGCCACGCCGCGGTTCTCATATCCGCTCTGAAACGAAATTTTCGACTGACTCTCACCCAGAGAATCGCTTCTATTCGGATATTAAATTCGCTGGTAGAGCGCTTGACCGTACTTCGACCACTTGAATATCCTCGCGCTGCGCGGACCTTAGTTTAGATGGTTTTATAAGCAGCTTTACTTAATGTTCGGAGCTGTTGGTTAATGCGTCGGGTTCGTTTGTTGTTTTAATCCTATGGAAGTCGGACGGTGTGGAAGGAACTTGTCGGACGAATGCGTGGTCTGTTTAATTGTGGGGATTGTTGTTATGCTTGGGTTCTTTGTGAACAATTTTGAGGAAGATTTTGTTTGTATTTTGTAAATTGTGTATTATGAAATCGCATGAGTAAATAAATATGACAAAGATTGTAATTATATCGAAATCACTCTATATTTACTTACGAAATTTTATAAAGAAACATTGCCAATAGTAAAATAATCTTTCACCTTGATTCTTGTATAAAGGATCATATTGAGTTTGAAGGCCTGATGGATATCATAAAATGGATTTATCATATAAAATGGTAAAAATATTTCCTATATAAAATGTATGAGGAACCACGGAAATAGAATGTTTCATCAATTAATTACTACCACGAAGCATCCAAGACACGCGATAGTCAAGTTTGCTGTATTAACTGCAAACTTGATGCTTTTGGGCAGGGTGAGCCAACGTAGCCCCTGGCTGAAGAACTTTCACAAGAATCTGAGATAGGTGGGAAGTGTCTATGGTATTGGGAATATCACAGAACGCGCTGAAACATGTACGCACACAGTTCTATATGGTATCTTACTGTGAAACTATTGCCCTGATTGCGCGAAGCACAGCCTTGTGCTCACAGATAGTTACCGCCCCGAGCGCATTGAGATTTTCCCCAACGGGCAACAAATAGCGCGACTCTGGTCACAGAGTGTTCTTACAGAGACAAAACTTCTGTCAAAAGCTTTGATGTCGCAGTCCCTAGATTGGAGGATCTTGAAGTACTATTTACAATGCTATCCGCCCAGTGTATACAGGCTATTCAAAAAAAGTGTTACAATGTTTGTGTGCCGAGTAAGACAAACAATACTGGCTAAAACAACCAACAACAAATATATGTCGAAATCTCAACCATATTAAGAAAGTTTAAATACGAGGTTCACTTGGAATCTTTTTTGATAATTTTCTGACAGCGTTTGATTATTTGTTTGCAACTTTTGCTTTTGCACCATAATAAAGACAGCTTATTAAAAATGAACCAAGATTTTTTGGCGAATTTAATACTTCGTTTCATTCCCGTAACTTCACTACTTTATTTGCATATGCTGTATTCGAAATTTTTGTAATACTTTCTTTTTAATTTTGATAGTTAGACTTTTCAATTTTTTTATTTGATACGTTATTATGCTCAGCGCACGTAATATAAAATTTTAGTGTTGATTAATCTCGTCAACCCTATTTTAAGGTGCTTAACAAGCAATAAAATATGAGGAGTTAGGGTGACTAAAATCAAAATTGTACAATATTGATTTAAAATTTAACATCAACAAACAAATCTGCCATACACATAACTATCAATTCCACAGAAAACAATGCATTTCCATTATACTCCAATTCACACATTCGCGACCGTACAGAATTCTTCAAGATCGATAACTAAACTCCACAAGGATAATATTCAAATATGTATGAATACAAAAAATATATAATTAAACTACCTTTCAGATTTTGAAACGACGTAGTATTAATCGATCAGCATTCTTCTGGTAAATGCAAAACAATGTAACATCGCATTACCAAAATTCTTCTAAAAGAATTAGAAATTACGTACCAATATTCAGCGGAAGGATTCAGAATGGCGTAAAACTACACTACGATTGCGAAAGTGTCAACAAAAACAAAAAATCCAGACTGAAAATAGAAGTCTCCGCGAGGCGAACTTATTACACAATAAATATCTTAAAATAACGTTCGCCCTTCGGCGACCGCGGTACCGTCCAATCTGAGCCGTATATTTCCCCGTTCGACACTAGGAAAATTTCTCCGTAGTTTAAGAGTGACAGAATTCAGTATCGGCCACATGGCACGGGACGCGCGGCGGCGGCGGCGCGCGTGGCATTTGTTATCATAAATAGCAGACCGTGCGTATTTCACGATGAAAGGTGGCCCGTTCCCGTGATGTCCACCTGCGATCCGGAAATTGGCCTCACTGATAAACAACGGGCATACGCAATTCTCGGGACCGGGCGTTTATTAGCTTTTCAGAAAGAGCAAATGCAAACCTCGGAAAGCCGAGCTCTCCGGCCGGCTCCGGGGATTATTTATGGGGAAAGGAGCGGTTGAAAAATTCATAGAGGAGAACGAACAGTCGCGTGCGGCCACGTTCGCTTCTCATATCCGTCGTAAAACGAATCTCCGTAGACACGTGGTCCGCGAAAAACGTGATTCAATCGTCGCGCAAACAACGCCGGCCATCCACCGGTGATCCGGAAATTGGATCTACCAATAAACTACCTGTGAAAATAATTTCTTTTTTCTTCCCTTTCCCCGCGTCGCCCCTTTTCACGATTCTTTTTTTTCTGTTCGCGCGAGGTGTACGCGTTCGCGTGCGTCACTCAGGATTGTTTGTGATGCGCAAGCTCCGCGAGAATTGTGGAACCACCCCCGCGCGATGGGGAATGATGTAGCGTTCCGCGGAACGGTGTTCACCCTTCTCGTCGCTGTCCCTTTGGTTTTGAGCTGCGGCAAATGACTCGTAGCGGTTGGGATTATGCTTTTGTTCCGGGACTATGGGTTTTGTTCCTTGAATGGTAGGTTTTGTAGTTTTGCTTCATTGAATGTTAGTAGTTTGATTAACCCTTTATAGTATCGTGTCAAGCTCGCGAATATTTCAAATGGAATTTGACGAATGTGAATGTTGCGCAATTCTTCTAAGTTCAAATACTATTTTTCTGTTAGTAATTACTATACTTTACACTAAACATAGATGTAGGATATATTTAGAATTCCTTTCTGTTCTTTCAATAAATTATTTATGATGAAGTCACTGTGTTGATTATGGGTTTGGGAAAAAAATCATACAGCAAGGGGTTAACATCATTATCGAAATTTAATTCTTGTTTTAATTTCTATTCTAGTTTTTGCGAGAACAGAAACAAATTGCTTTACCATTTGTTTTTTATTCGCAATCGGGACATTTGCTGTCTGATTTTTCCATAAAAGTGAAAATGTTTGTGGGACTCCTATTTCGAGGTTATTTGCCATTGAAAGTGTTTACACGCAAATATAAACAAAATGAAATGAAGTAAATATATATATCTGGCAAATAATACATTTTCAAATCCACTTGTTCATTATTTTCATTAGTGTCATATTTTGTATTCTCCTCCTATTGCTTTGATTTCAAATTAATTGCTTCACCCAGATATACACATATTAAAAAATCATTAAATTATCCATAAAGTTATTTTATCATTAACACCATCAATATACCGAACCACACTAACCTTAATTAATAAACTATCCTCAAATACCCGTTACCGCTCATTAAATAACCAACAATCGAATAACACAAAATCCACTTCTTAACGATCACCCTCAATCAATAACATTATCAGTTAAACGGAAAATCCTGTTATTCGATCCTCGCACACGTGTATTCTCCAATTAACAGCGCCCCGAGGATCACCGTTAAAAGCCGCCATTATCGGGCGAAACAACGGTCCAAGTATTTCGCGAATAATCGCGAAGAGCCGCGTTCGATCTGCAAGTCAGATGTTATAATTTCGTGTCCCCGTCATCCGAGAATTTCCATTTTTCCGATGATCGTTCGATCCGGACACCGTGGGATATGTACCGGGTCGCGTCTTGGACGATGTCGCGGTCGCAGCAGCGGCGCCCGCGCCATCGCGTCGTTCTATTGAATGTATAATTCAAATTTCGTGGTATGAATAATGTGCAATGATGCAGCCGGGGTCGGGTGCGAGGGGGTCGGAGGGTTGGCAAGGGTCGAGGAATGGAAGATCGAGCTACGCGACTGCCGGGGAGAGAACTTTAGCCTCTGCCGCGAGGGTAACGCAATAAATAATAGAGGCGGGGTCCTCAGTTTCTCGGTCACCCCTCAACAACCATCTCTCTGTTGAAATATTCAGGGGTTGTAATGGCCTGGAACTCGCTGCCATTCTCTGATTCACCTGTCGTTCGACCGGTGGATTCGAGTGTTCTTTCGATTTTTGTCCCGCGCTCACGATGGACTCCGCTAACCCCCTGTAATTACTTTGCGCAGAGTGTCCCTGGAAATGATGGTCCGCGGAACGAATTTATTTTACAGCGCTTCGATCCCTTCGAGAATTGTGTCATTATTTTGAATTGAGTGGATACTTGTATATTCCTTTTTTTAGAAATGCGGAATTATACAGCTTTCAGAATTGTAATGATGACCGACGGTTGTTGGTCGTGTGGGAGCATGCGCGGAGGCTTTACAAAATCGATTTTTTTTTTCAGAGAAGTTGTGGGAAATCATTTTTTGCTGGGTTTTAGAGTAATTTCAATTGTTCATTGTGTTTAAGGCTTTTTGTTTAAAAAATGCAATGATTTTTCAGATTTGGGAAACTGATGTTGTGAGCGTTCATTCAAAGAATTAGTATACTTTTTACTACATTTTTCTTTTGACACGTATAGTGACCCATATATAAGTGACAATGACATTTTTTTACCGGCATTGTTCATATACACGCCGTTCATACTTTTTGGGCTGTAGGTAATTTTTTGTCGCGGGCATCATTACTTTGAAGGCGTTCCTTGTAATTTTAATTACAAAAATGTAGAAAGAGGAACACATTCATAAAAGTGAAGAATTGATTTTTCTAATTAAAGAATTTCTCTCATCAAGCAAAAAACAAAGTGGTAATTTATGTAAAGTGTCAGTTGCTTGATTTTTACATTAAATAACAGCATCGCAGATAAAATATTACAGAAAGGTTGACATACAAACAGATAGGTGAAAAGGAAATAGAGAAATAAAAGTTGCGTATTCATAATGAAAATGTCATTCATATGCGTTAAACTCACGTCACTCACCTTTCAGAATGTGATAAATAAACTGAAAAAGATGAAAATTGTCACATGGAATGACAAAAAAATTCCAAAAAACGGGAAAAGTGCATGGGTCGGACGGAAAGTTTTCTACTGGACCGCTTTCGCTTAAAACGGTCTGGTGGAGGACGTGTTAAGAATAATCCTTCTGCGTGCTTTAAACGTTTTTTTTCTGAAACTACTTTTACAGAACGGGCCTGCAAGATTTCTCGGAAGCTACCCAACAGATTTTTCTGAATTTTTGCACACATTTTCGTTCCGTACATCTACAAAATTCCAAACATTATTATTTTTTATAGACTCCAGAAACAGTGACATGAAAATCCGTACTTTATTTGAATGTATTGTTACGTTGTATTCTATGGTATCTACTAAACAAATTAATGATGTTTTATTTCAACAATTGCAAAATTTGGTCTCGGCATTATTATTAAAGATATGCAAAAAAACACGAAATTTTGCGTATGGAAATCCATTTTCTACGTGGAAATGTAGTTTACACAATAAAAATAAACATATACAATAAATAAAACATCAAATATACGTAGAATATACCAAATACATATATTCTATTCAGAAAAGAAAAAATCACATCATTATCAGTTTTTAAAGTAAAAATCCTACAAACTGGAACTCCGCAAAGGTTGTCGAAGTGTCTTCGATCGATTGACCGTATCATAAAAGCGTTTCAGTTGATTTCGAAATTGTCTGGCGGGTAACTTCGACCATGGAACAGGAAATTCTGTTATAAGTAGATCGAGGAAGACTCGAAGGTAGACGCGTGACGATCGATAAGGGTTTCACGGCGGCGTTCCGCGTACGTAAAACGAGACTTCATAGACTAAGTTTTTTTTTCGGAATCTTTTCTTTTCCACAGCGAACTTCGCGACTGTTCGCCCACCTCGATCGCCTACAGCCATTACTTTTCCACGGAATTCTGGGCCGAGGAAGCTCTTGCTTCGGATCGGTGGCCAGCCAAACTTCCTTACACTCGCAAAGGTGGCCGAAGCTTAATCTTGCCGAAAGCTACTGAGAGGATGAAAATTTCGCTATTTCGATCGTTCGTGAAATTTTCTGCAAAATCCCCAACGTTAATCCTCGATACTTTCAATCGATTTGCTGAAAACACGAATTGGGATCGTTGGGAATGCAAGAAATCGATGGGTATAGTATACTTCCAAACATCTGGGACACAATAACCTCAAATATTTCAAAACTGGCACGTGGTTTTCTTATTTTTCTTATTTATCACTCCTTTTTCAAACTTCTTCTATTATTTTCTTTTTATATCACTTTCTTTATTCTTGTATGTGTTTTAGTTCATGTACTTATTGTAAAAGGACTCAAGTGTGCAAGTTTCAAGTACAATTTTGTTCCGTATTAGACAATTATAATGTTTCCAGGTCTTTTGCTATTGAAACTCTCTTTTGTTCACATTATAAATCACATGGAATCGACTGTAATGTGTTTGCAATGAAATAATAATTTCTCGCGTTTTATTCTTTCTCTTCTATACGTATCACCCATTATTTAATTCTCGATTGAAATAAATGTAAAGAAAATTGAAGAGAAACTTTGACTGCTGTCGTTTCGAATTCCAACGAAAAATTATATATGAGAATCTCCATCGACGGAAGATTCTCATCGCACACGCTCGATCGTTATTTCTCTGCCACCTGTGATGGATATCATCCGCCAGCAACTTTTTAACCGTAGGAATTTCAATCTTCCCCTGTCAATTTCCCTCTCGTGTTATTAGTTCCTTGACCCTCTCCCCGTATCTCGCTTGTCATCAATTATATGCACGTTCCTCTGCGAGCTTCTTCTGTTCGCATCACGGAAGAACCAAATGAAGTCAAAGTAAGAAAATTGGACGTCAATCCGCACGCGCGCGCACGCCGCTTGTCGACTAGTGGAAATCGTTGGCCCAGATTCGATAGCATGAAACATTTTTCACCGTAATTCGTGCTCTGGTAAATATTTAAACTATCACGGATCGATCATACGATTTCAGGCTGTCGCTCAGAATTGTTCTTCAAATCGCGTGTGTTGCGAGAATCGTCTGTGTTTTGGATGCTCCCGCGTAATCCGATTATCCTTCGAGTAACAAATCATAGTCGCGTTTAATCGTCTTCAATGCGATTTTTATTTATCGTCGTTCATATTTCAGCTGAACCAACGGCTGTGTTTTTTTTACGCGCGAACAAACGACCAACGTAATTCACGGATTTCTTTCCGTGTAATTTCGAAATTATACGATGGAAATTGAAGAATCCTCCGGTACTTTTGACGCCGAGTAGAAAGATAGGGCATTTCCTATGATAAATAGACGCGCAATGACATTAATCCCGAACCCACCCACAGCGGTTTCTAGGTGACAATGATAGAACTGCCAGCTTGAACCGCAAGGCAGAGACATAAGCTCCTCCCAAGATATGGCACGATCATTAAACTATTTTCCAGTGGAATCGATTTACGATTATATATAGCCGCTCGGCGAGCGTTCGCCGAGCACGAAATTTAGTATACGTTTCCACCGGCGTCACGGGGATAAGACAAAACGCCGGTCTGACATCGGTACTCGGAATTTTGTCTCCTTAGATGTCACGCGGTTATCCCTTCCATTTCTTCAAAGCGCTCCATTTAATCTATCACCTTCTATATCTGGTTCCCAACAAAGTTGCCACGATTTGGTCTTGAGCCTTCAAGATACGGAGCAGCAACAGTGTATTTCTAATAATAAATTATTTCTAGTACACACTCGCTTAACTTCGTTTAATCATCTGGTGCACGTGGTGTACCAGTCATGTAGATTTATATCAGCCTCGATAGTCCTAGGTATTATAAAGTTTTGTTTTCATAATGAAAATGTTATTATTTAAAGAAATTAATAAGAAATATTTCTAAATAAGAAGTAAAGTGTTTTAAGTATAAAAAATTCTTAGTATTTATTTCATAATAAAATTGTTTATTTCAATTTCACGTTAATTATTTATGAAAATAAATTTTACTATGAAATTAGGAAAATAGATACTTAATTATAACTCATTGCGAATACATAATTCTAATTAACAAAAAGCCACTACTAATCAAATTGAACTAAGCATTACTAACTGCTTCATGAAACTAATCACAGAAGAGTACTCAATATAGCCAAATACATTTAAATTACAATCCAACAATACCAAAAATATCAAACTCAAATTCCTTCATCACACAACCAAATCCAAAAGAATCGAACATTTCACTAGCGAAGTGACAGAGGAAGGAGGAGGCGGAAGCTATACCCGCCTCTGCTAGGTTGTTGCAGGGGTGGTCACCCTCTGTCGGCATCAGTGATGCGGCGTTGAGAGTAGTCGTGCGATGATCGACTGAACGGAATCAAAGCAACCAAAGTATGATTGGACGGTGGCCAGCTGGCCATATAATTGAGCATCGCGTTCCCCCAGGCTTGCTCCAGTGTCTCCCATCGGGCCGGCCGCGACACGCGCGACGCGTATAAATCAGAACAATTAGTTGCACGCTCGTACTTCACCGGAGCCGCGAAAATGTTGCGGCACATTTACCACGTGCGAACTTTATGCGTCTCGTCAGGGGGCTCGTGTTTCTCGAATCACGTATCAATCACTTTCCCCCGCGGATCCTCGGCCACGCTGTCCGACCACTTCGCGTCTGGTCGATCGCGCGATTCGTTCTTGTTTCACTTAGTCCGTGTCCCTCGCTGTCTCACCTCCACTGTCATTTTTTCATACACGCGCCGCGTGTCTTGCGAACACGTCACCACCGTGAGATTATTTCGCCGAAGGGAGCACGGGGGAGAAGGTGGAACAGGAATTCTTTTGTTAGAACCTTCATTTTTCAGGAAATCAATTCTGAAAGCTCGCGCAACTACGCCGTGCTGACCAGGAGTAGACACGAAAATAAACTTTTGTTCAGAGAATTTTCGTTCGGCTTTGGTTTTTAGTTCGTTTGGTAGGCCGTGAAAGAGAAATGGGGAATTAAATATATTTACGGAGATTTTGGGGAATTTTATTTTTGGAAAACTTTGTGTGAAACTTATATGTGAGTCGGAATTATTGGAGACAAACTTTATTCCAGCTGTTTACTTGTGCAGAACATATTCTAGGTTCATTCAGACATGTGAACTTACTGTTGTATTATTATATTTTTGTTAGAAAATGTATTATTTTTGGATTGAAGTATTTATGAGTTGGTTTTTTGAGAGAAGTGTAAACACGTTCATATTATATGAGATTTATTTTGAAATCACGAGTAACTGACAATAGTTAGTGTATATTATTATCTTTATTTTCTTTATTTTGTACTTTATCTTGTAATTTATGAGTTTATTTTTTTTCGCACTTCAATATTCATCGCCATATGAAAAACAAGAATAATTTATTTGTAGAATACTATTTTCAAATGTATTTTTATGGGTTCTAATAACACTAAATTATTTCTTTACTTCACTCGTTTTTATGTTGACTAGTGGTTAACTATTACTCGCTGCCTAATATTTACTATTTCTGCCCCAAGACGGTTTATTGCTGTCTGTTCTTCATAAATTTCATTCACATGTCATAAATAACTTCCGTTTTCTTCTTTGAAGTTTACGTCGGTGCGGGACGCAGTTAACATTTATTTGTTCCACGTTCTTCAACATTGCTGAACGCGGTATTTGTATTCCGTTAAAATAATTTCATTAGAGTTAGTATTTCACTTCTCCTTAATCGTTTTCTAATTAAATAATTTTTTTTATTTATTCATTGTCGGATCCTCCTATAGATAATATGGTATTTTTATGATACTTTTATTTCTTAACATTGAGATAACAAACCTTTCTTTAATTTAAAATATATTTTCATTATTTATAAATTATCTATCTGTGCATTACAATTAGATTGAAACAAGTTTTATTTATCTTAATTTCTAGAACTAAAATAAATACAGAGAAAGGACCTCATTATTTATAGGATTATAGATACATATACCAGTATACCAATAATTATGCAACTATAATAATATAATAATAGAATTAGTAGAATTTTCAGTTTTCTAGGAATTCGTGCGACATCGGTCTTGCCCGAATTCATGGGTACAGTGATGAAGAAATAAAATACGCGTATGTGTCGTACGTTTCTAAGAAAGAAGATCATAAAAGGATATGAGAACGAGTTCAGGCTTGCTCTCCGGTGGTGGACATGTGTTCGTAAATCACGGTAGTCAGTTAAAGGCTCACACTTCATGGTCTAGCCGTTAGTAGAATGTTGTACTATATTTATCACGCTTCTACTTTCTACACGTTTCGCGTTTCCATGGTGCTTTAAGTAACCGTGATTCAATTGATCGGTAATGCTTACTGAATGTCGGCTAAAAATTCGAGTGTAACGTAAACAACAGCATTCAATCAATTGTCTTCGTTCTTTCTGGCGTTCTATTATAAAACTTGAAACGATAATTTTGTTGTTGAAAAATTCACATTTCTTTTTTATTCGTTCTTCTATTCCAATTCATTATTGAGCAGGTATGCCAAACAAAAGTACAGTACTATTACACAAACTTTTGGCTTAATATAATTTTTACTTAACCCTCAGTTGCCAATAAGAAAGTCACAGATTATTAAAAAAAATTGACAATCTTAAGGAAATATTGGATTTTACTATTATTTAAATTACAACAAACAAGAAGAAGAATAAAAATCATATTGTATTTCGAATGTTACTTGCATATTTCATGCATACTTTGCATAGGTGATGCGTGTATTGCGTATTTCCGGCATATTTTGCATATTTTGTGCATATTTAGTTTGCACATGTGTTGTATGCGCTGACATATTTTTCTTGCATAAATATTCGAAATGTAATAATTAGAATAAAATATAATAAAATCTGGCAAAACACGAGTTGTGCTTCGATTTTGCTGACTGCAAGGGGAACAAGAACAATAACGGAGTGGGAAGATAACGGAAGCGAGTCGTGATCTAAGCCGTAGAACCGTACATTCCACTTTCTATGATCATATCACTGGTTTCAATCGCTGGGACTATAAAAAGGGAATTTCTATTCTATTCACTAGAACTACAAAAGTTCAATTATATTTTTAAAAGACACGATCATAGATATCCATTGCATTAAAATTTTATTAAAATAAAAATTTCAGGCACTTTCACACGTGTTATAAGGATATTGATCCTTCTATAGATAGTGAAAATTATATAAGTCACTATTGTTTTCAGTTACTGTCATTCTTGCTTCGTCTAATTTAAAAAAAATTAGACTATGTGTGACTATATTGTCATAACTATCCTTCCATGATTAAAACTCATATCTTTCTTAAACAAATTTTTCTTTTTCTATAAAATTTATTATTTGTTTAAAACTATTTTTTCCATAAAAATCATTTCTTCCTCAAACAAACATTTTTTTCCACAAAAATTATTTCTTCTTCATATAAATTTTTCTTTTTCCATAAAAATCATTTCTTCAAACAAATGTTTCCTTTTCTATAAAAATCGTTCCATATCCAAAAAACAATTTTTTTTTATAAAAGTAATATCTTGTTCAAACAAACTTTCCTTTCTTCTAGACAGTATAAATCGCGTTCATGATATGGTTCCACCGTCAGTGAAAGGGTAAACGGTTTAACATTCTTCGTAATACTTTTTAACGAAATTGAGGAAAGAAAAGGGAAATCGCCCTTTTCGATTTTGCACTCCAGGACGTTAAGTGACCTGTCACGTATATGCGGCAGACGATGAAACTGTTATTTGACGACCTGTATCAACCTAAACCTTCGCGTCTCTGTCGCCCTCCATCCCGCTGGGAATCAGACGAGTTTGCTCAGTACACGTCGAATGTGCGTACGATGTTGATCGTTTGCCAGACTACTAGAAATTATCATCCCTCGAATATACCCGGTGCATAAACGATCGTCGGCCGTGTACGTCCGTTTACCGATGTTACACGCCAGTGAAAATAGCTTTGAACGGGCTTGTGGTGTTTGCCAGTCTTATTTCAACACGCGTCGTCGATTTTTTTAATCATTTTTTCGCAGTTAACTATGATACTTTCGATACGATACGTATTTGCACACATTATCAAGTGTATTTCGAATCGCAACAAGTCACTTTGGGAATTAATTTGTTTCGCTGGCGAGTTTTCTAAGATTAAGCAGAAGAGGTTAAGGAACTGCATTTGGTTGCTCCAGTATTGTAGATGTTTCTGTATAAATATTGACAGTGAATTTTTACAATTATTTGAATTAAATTAAATACGTAATACAATATACAATATTCAGTTTTACAATCTACAAGTTTGTAATAATAAAAATAAATTTTATACTAATTATAATACTTGAACTTTGCAAACATTTTTATGTATCGATATCAAGCACGAATGCAAGAACATTGATCGAATACATATTATAATTAAATATTCCTTTTATTGTATCTTCGGCGACATTCTACGAACGGTAATAAAGTCTTACTAACACTAGAACTACCAACGGGTCTAAATGACTCATTCTTGATTTCTTTTTGCAACTATTGAGAAGAAAAATATTGAACAAATTGATTTAGCAATGCGCAAACTGGATGATAAATCAATTCTAGTCTCAATAGACACACCGTTGGAGTTTCTATACAGAAATTTCGAAAAATCAATTTGAGTGCTCGGTAGCTCTAGTGTCAAACTTCATTCGTGTATATCACTCCAGGTTTCATTTTATCCAATTATACGCGTTTCACAGATAAATTCGCAACCTTCAGTAGAATTAAAATCGCCATTGAACTTGGTGAAAAATAGCGGGTTACTTGAGGTATCCTTTACGTTAAACGAACACTTGACAGAATCATGATTCGCGTGGCTTTATTTCAATCCCACAGGAAAGGTTTGGACGGATATCAAGAGCGCGAGGCACGCCCGGCATCCTTCCAGTGCATATTCGTGTAATTGCAAAAGTTATCGCTGTACCGGCCGATGCGAACCGAAAACGCGAGTGGCCGGCGAGAAAGCATGCCGCGTTATTGCTGGCCAAGTATTTCCGTCGCGACGCCACTGTGGACTGCGACGGGCCCGGTTACGTAATTGGCCGTAGGGAACGCGAGTGCAACTGCGATCTGCCAATTTCGAGTGACGGATGACCCAGCGGACAACGACTAAAGTTAGCCTCGCTCGATAGATAGACAATGACGAGACTTCGACAAGGTTGCGACGCTTTTCCACGCCTCCAGTTCTCGCCCTGATCGAGTCATTTGCTTCTTCAACCAGTTAACCATGTTTCACGAGTATACACGTCATCGTGAAGCTTAAAATGATACTAATTCTTTCAATGATGAATTATTTATTTTTTTCAATTAAACATCTATTTCTTCTTCATTTTGCTTTGGTTCTTCATTAAAATATACCCTGGGTGCATTCGTCC
Organism: Nomia melanderi; assembly: GCF_051020985.1. Taxonomy (NCBI): domain Eukaryota; kingdom Metazoa; phylum Arthropoda; class Insecta; order Hymenoptera; family Halictidae; genus Nomia; species Nomia melanderi. The sequence goes on along the minus strand of NC_135002.1, from coordinate 12,409,001 downwards.
TACGTTTAGCAAGTGCACACTTCATTTTTTGATTTTATTGCACGCAAAACGAGAGATTTTTCAAACTAAATTTCGCAGTTAACAGGTTAACACTAGAACCACTTAGCATTTATTGGGGTTGATATATAACCGTTATAAAGGCTGCGACAATACATTTTTTTTTTTGTTTGGATACTCCTAGTAGTATTTAAGTGGCACTGTTTATTTTCAAACTTAGTTCGGATATTGAGAAATTTTAAAATATCAATTCAAGAATAAAAAAACTGGAACCCGCGATTTTTCCGAGTTCGATAGTTCTAGTGTTAATCATTTGCCGACGACATTGTTTTAAAGTACTTTAAAATTTTAGCAGGTGAAGCTAAAGTATGTGCTGAAATCTTAAGAACTGGAGAATAAGGAAACTTTATAAGTATCGATCTTTTCTGATTTGAATAATTAAATTATCTGTTTGTGGCTTTGAATTATAGATTTGAAAGTTATAATATATATAGTAATCCCGGATGAGCCCCCAAGTTTATAGTGGGGCTACTATTATTATAGATATTGAAAAGGTGGATCTTCAGTAAAAAGAGAATTAGGAAACAATATGGACAACACAAAATGTTCTTCTCCGCTGTCTCTCACCAAAATATCACTCGCATCTTTCGTCCGTAGTCAAAATTCACGCAGTCACGTACACGCTTTTCTCACGGTCCAGTCGCTCAGTTCCAGACACTCTTCCTCGTATTCTTTCAGCCACTCGAGATTTTCTAAACGCAGTCACACTATTTTCCAAACATCCCAGCGCCGGTCCGTCGCAATACGACCTGGTCGCCCTTACGCACGCACAACAAACCATTCATCCTACAATACTTTAACCTACGCTAAATAATTCTAGATACTACATATATATAATAAAATTCGGTTTTAGAGGATTGAATATGACTTGTCAGTTTGAAAATTACATAAACTTTGTTCATGCATTTTATTTCAGTTTTACCTGTTCACGTGCCATAGTGGATTACTTAAACCGATTTTATATGTACATTATCTACTAATTAACAATACTTATCCGCGTATCTTAATAAGATTAACATTAAGAAATGAATATAATATTTGTCTAACCAACCCAATATATTTCATATCATAAAATTATTTCCATAAAACCTATACTGATGTCAGATTTCATATTCATATTAACTACTAAACAATAAAACTAACACCTAATACGTTAAGCGCCATGTCAGTCACTGATGACCGATGCTTCTGAATTTCTTAAAAACAATTGACAATAGTGTAATGCAACGATTGTAATGCCAAATAATTAATGAGTGCTCGTACTTATCTTTGGTACAAAGGAATAAGTGTCACGTAGAACGCTCGAGATGTTCGTGGCACTTAAAGTGTTAAATACAGTCTCTACCATCCCTGGCTAACAATTCTAATTCTAGGTGGTCGATTTAGTCGATCCACGATACCTACGAAGCTCCAGATGCCGTGACCATTGTCATGCTCGTCCTTAATCGCGAGTACGAGATGACATATTAAATTTCATCGAATGTATTCCAAGTTCCTACGTATCCGCACAATCGGCGGAATATCCGCAACGAGTCAGTCGTCCGCGGATTGAAGAAAATCGATAAGACCGTCGACATCTCGTGCACCCCACCGAAAAGTCCCATAGTAATCACGTGGCGTGAGGTACAGTCGTTAGAAGAGCTTTGTGGTATAAGCGAAACCTGCGAGAGCGAGGAGGTTCTGAAATTAGGGGGCAATTCCCCCAGTGCTTTCGGTTCAACTTCCACCGTAGGGGTACACCTCCGTCTGTCCCCCCATGCGGCCAGCAGACCGACAAGCGCGCATGCATATACACGTGCCGGTCAAAAGTACCAGGTTCGAGACAGTCGTGTCTATGCGAATCGAATGCTAACGAGCGCGAAATTGCGATCGCCCGACAACGACCTCTGTGACAGAAATTTTAAACGGCCTGCTCGCGTTTACGTACCGAAAATGTCGGCCAACTGGATAGCCAATGGACGAAATTAGTTCCCGGGCCAGCGACGGTGGTCTCCTTGCTTTGCTACCGGCGAACAGTTCTCTCGGAAATTTTGGAACGGGGAATTTGCTTCCAGATGATCATACTTTTCATTTTCTTGTTTGGTTGTATTTTTTGCGAAAATTGGAATCCAGGTTCAGTGTTTATTACGGATATTTATTCATGGCGACGGAGACCATTAATATCGAAGCAGGAAATTGATGGTTTATATTTAAGTGGTTTGTAGGCTTGCTTTCTTGTAAATGGAGATTAACTGTAGAATTTTGATTTGTATCCTGTAGTAGTTTTATGTTGTAGTTTGTATTTTCTAAAATCGAAAAATATTCTTTTGAAGCATTAAGCTACTATATTATCAGTTACCTTCGAGTTATAATTTCTTCATTGTTATATAATTTGTTTCTATTACCTACACTATTTTTATTTTATCAAATGCTTTTTTTTACTATACCATTGGAAAATGTTTTTGTAATATCTTTGAAAGGATATAAAAGAACGTTATTTTCTAAAACGATATTGAATTATTGTATAATAAAACTAACATATTGTTATAAGAACGATAATAATAATAATAATAATAATAACAACAATACCAATAACAGAAGTAATAGAAACAATGATAACAGTAAAGACACTGTTTAGAAAATCATACGAGAAGTGGACGGAAAAGAAAATTTTCTTACTCCGCGAACCATGGTCTTATTAATCACGTTATAGGGATCAGCTCATCAGTGTCTAATAAAAAAGTACGCGGGGCGATTAAGCGCACGTCAGAGATGGCCGCGTTGCATTTTCCTCGAGTTGATGATTAATTCTACTCCCCTACATCGCACCCTCATCACCTCGAACTCGTCGATTCCTCGTGACCGAAGCGTATTTCCTGCCCGCCGGTGCTTATTCCTGTTACAAGCGATACGTCTGCGTCTCCTCGTGTGTTTCTGCATTCATTTAGATGGCAATCGTGGCCAGAGACATTTTATTACGAACGATCACGAAGTTCGCCCCCGCTTTCCGCATATTTTCTGCATTTCTATCCCTCTCTTCGTCACAATACGCCCACACACGCGCGCACACGTGGTGGAATCAACTATATCAATGGCTTCCTTCTCTAGCTGTTTGATCGCTTCCCCTTTTAGATTAATTAGGAACATTTTTTCCTAGCATAAGGTTGATTAATGAGCCACAGGACGTGTTAGAAAGCGCAAGAATGATTCGCTATTAGTTCCTTGGCTGATTTCTTTTCGTCACGCTTATCATGGATCTCACAGTGGGCAGAAAACTGAACAATATGCACGTATGAGAGTTTGTGTAATTACTGCAAAAAACTGATTGAAAATTTTGATATTTTATGGAATGTTTGCGAAATAGGCATATTTTACACCGTGTATCTTATAGCAATTATTGATACAACCAAGAAAGACAAAGTGTTTTTTTTTTAAATACAATTTTGACAAAATTGAAAAGAAAATAATATTATAAGACATATCCCTTTTCCAATGTCATTTGATTAAGAATATTTTTACTCGTAATTGACCACTATAAATAAAAAATTTTCATAAAATTCAGACTACGGTATACATCTCACTTGTATCTGATCATAACAAACACGACGAAAACAATAGAACAAAAAGATAAAGATAAGATTATTACTGATATCATTTCCATTGAATATCAATCTTTTTCCTCTTTTTCCCCTATATTTCTTCATATTCCACAAGCATCCATTTTTAATTCAAATTCTTTAAACCACAGCACTACTTTCTCTCAATTTACGCGCATAAAATGCTCACAGCGATTATCCAAAATATTCGACCAAAAATATTCCCTATCAACGACAGCCATCGCGGAAGAAAGATCTGAATCATGCAAGAAAATCGGTTGATCGATTTGATTCACATCTAGCGACATCGCGACACAGTATCGAAGGGGAGAAAAAACAAGAGTCAACCGAAGGAGAAAAGGAGTAAGGATCCCGGAGAGACACGCCTTTACAAAGGCATTAAGAATACCCTACCCACGGCTAGGCCATCTGCGTTCATAAAAGCATATTTGGCTCCGTATTTTTGCCGCGGTTCTGTGTACTTACACGCGTGCATGTGTACGCGAACCCGCCGGAACCGCTCGAATTTCTTCGCGCCGCAACATCGTTAAGGTTCCCCCGAGAGTCCTCGAAGAAACGAGAGGAGGCGCAGTTCCGCCGGCGCTGTTATAACGTCTACCTTCAGTTCTTTATTCGTCGGTAATGGTATTCCCGTTCGTCGCGTAGGAGCCCGACGAGCTGCGGAATCGCGGCCCGGAGACCTGCAATCGACCGAGAAATTCCGCGGCGACAATGTTATCGAGAAATATTTTCACGTTTACCCTGGATATATCGGGAACCCGCCAAATAAACCGGGAACTCGCGCTGACGTGTTTCGTGGCATGCCCATCATTCATTCTATGAGCCTTCTCATTATCGAATACTTGGCTTCCGTAGTCTAGGACAGCATTCCATCGCCGATTCTTTCCGATTACCATTCGGTGATTTGTTGGGGGGTTTGTTTCGATGAGGGCTGTACCTAAGGATCTCTAAATCTCAGAGTTTTCAATAATGCAGTGTACCTGTACCTAGGTTTATACTTTCTATAATACTTTCAGTGACTGAATTTTATTATAGTTTTAATTAAAGGTACTTTTATTCTTTTTACTTTTTTTGATGGCTGGTTGGAGGAGTTGTTTCGTTGAAGACTTTATACAAAGATCGACCATTGCTACATTATCAGGCTCTCCAAATCTTAGCTACTTTTCGATAATGCCATGTACCAATACGTTCAACTATTTTTTGAGTTGTCTGTGCAGGGTACTGATTATTCAGCGATGAAGTTTATTGTTTAAGATTTATTTGAAGTTACTTTTATTTTTATTATCTAATTATTATATTTTTTGTTCTCTGGACTTAAAGATAACTATGGGAAATAGAAAGCTCAAATTGTTAATAAATTATAATAATTTTTGTAATGTTTCACTGAAGGATCAGGTAATAAACTCATATTTTTGACATTGAAATTAACAAACTGTCAAATGATCTCAGCTTGGCGAGAAATAGAAGCTTGTATTTTTTGTTTAAATATTATAATAGTGCATCTGTGTAGATTTTACTTAACATAATGTTGTAAATTAATATCTTTATATTTTTAATAGTTTTAGAGGCATAGGTCTGAAGTAAGTAGGTTACTTTGACTTGTCTGGTAGTTCTAGTACTGACGCGGCAATGGTATTTGTGACAGGGCTTTACTCATAGATTTCTCCATCACAAGACTGGCTGTTTTGGGGCGTTGCTTCACTAGCGTGCGACTCTTGGCACTTGGCACGCCGAAACTGGCTCGTACGAGCAACTTATTAGACAACTTAGACTGACATTCACATGCTTACTGTTCTGACTCACGAGACCCTTGCAGCTGATTCTTAATTGTTAGTGAGTTGAAAGCGAAATTGAAGTCACTTATATATCATTCTTGATTTTATCTTTAATTTGACGTTTGAATAGATAACCAACAGTAATTGAATACAGTGTATATTAACATATTGTACCAATTTAAACTGTTAGGAAACCTTACATGTATCGTTACCAAAATATTCTTTATTCAAAATTCTTTATTCTATATTTTTTATTCTATATTTTTTATTCAAATGTGAAAAATTCAATCCATTTGCTGCTTTCTATTCAATATACTTTCAAAAATATATTTATAAAATATTTGTCATCTAAGAAAATCATATCATGTTAGTTGACACGTATAATTTTACTTTTTCAATCGAGGATCTCGTAATGGAAACTTTGGAAAAATTTGAAGCGTTCGTTTCGCTGCAAACAAGGAATCAGTTTCTCGGAAACATGAAAACACTTGGTAAGTTCACCGCAAACGAGTAAACATTCAGATAGTTTCAAACGCAAACACGGAACGAGTTCTTGGACGATTCTCCACCAGCATTTATTTTGCTGAGTCAAACATTCTTGCGTCATAAATCGTGCAAAATAAATAATCAGATATCCTTACTCTTCATTCAAATCAATCGCGAAACATTCATTTGGCCGATGACAGTCCGAATAATCATGCCCTTTTCATTCTTCGACTTTAAAATCCTAAAGAATTCGATAGAACCGTTTTTTAAAGTAGTGTAAGTCTATTTTTTTCAGACACTCAGATATTTAAGGATTTGTGTTTGAATCAATATAAAAATATTAATAAACGTTAATCTGATAAAAGAAATGGTTTGTAATTTCTATAGAAAAAGAAATAATTTTTGGAAAGCGTATATTTTTCACGAATTATTTTATATTAAATAAACAACGTTTAAAGAGTTACATCTCCTTGACGATTATAATTTCAGCTTATACGCTTTAAAAAGAATAAAGTAAAAGTTCACCATGTAGCGTGCATTTAAGATTCAATTATTGAAATTTCGTAATCTCTCCTGTCATTTCTATAGTCCTAACAATAAATTCTTTTCTATTTTTATATTTCTAAAAAAATTGCTCGATTTTCCAATGTAAAATTCTATATTTGCTGAAGTATACTTCTGATAGGTGTTTATAGAAATTGAAATAGTATCTAAGCAGTATCTTATCTCTTCGAATAGCCTAACCTAAGAACGTCTTAGAATCCATTCTGAGGTGTGTCCTATGATTTTCCGCATGGCAACCTCCATTTTTGCAAGATTAATGATCTTCCCTGAGAAAATCGGGCAGGTCCAGTTTAATGTTCGTTTCTCGTTGCAACTGCGACGTCTGTAAACTCTCCGCAAGCGTTGGCGATACTGACGAAGGACACTCATGTCTGGACAGTGTCATCGTGTCTGGTAGCTGCGCCATTGTTGTTCTCACCGCATAGCATGACGTCGTTGTGAGAGAAGATTTCGCCCAATGGTCCCATTTTCTGTACAATTTCTAATTTCTCAGTTGATTACAAATCAATTTTATTGTAATATACAGGGTGTTTCGAAAATCATTGTACAATCATAAAGAGAATTACTAATGCAATAATTAGAATAATTACACTTTTACCTAACTGCGAATTTTATATATTTCTATTACAGATGAATTGTGCGCGAAACGGGGGTATTTTGAACGGCCGCGCCATTGTTCGTTAAGTTGCGTCCTCACTGACGAGCCATTATCGAGGGCAACCTATCTTAATTATGTATAATATCATGAAGCTAATGATAATTTAAATAAACACTCGTTCGACTGTTATTCTTACATGTTGGGCTTTAAAAAATCGAATTTGCATAAACATTCGTTTTAAATTAGAAAAATTATCTTTGACGAGATTTTATAATTTTGTAATACGACGGAGGTTTACGACAAGATGGCGTCCTTATTTTTGAACAGTAACAAAAAATAAACGTTTTGCTACTCTACATTTACATAAATATTTCTCGTCTTTAATACTCGAATGAAGAGAATGGTGAATTATTAATATATGAACAATTACCGGAGAAGTGTTTCAAATTATCAACGCTGATGTATCGATAATTTGGCGCAGTCATTCCATAGCTCTACCCAGAAAGCCGTGATATAATTAAACCCAGGATGCCATATGGTATACAAAATGCTCCCTGACATGATAAGATAACGGCCATGCATTCAGTCTTATCGGAGATGACTACATCGCCTTGTACTGATATATACTTTTTTTTTAATTCACCAGTATCAGGTTTTCTGTCATTCTGCCCGCTTTCAACGAGAATAATGAATCCGTCTTCTTTTCGTTCACGCTATTTCCAGCGAGAAGTTATCTTCTATTCGTAACATTAAGATCATTGACCTAACATTTGCTTAATATGCAAACGTGTTTTCAACAATTTTTAAATTCCAAATTGATTTCAACCTATGAATTTATTTAATTTTTCTACAGCTTCGTAGACAAACTTTAAACTTTAAATAAAAAAAACTTAACATTTGAAGTTTCCTAAGAATTCGTTATAAAATCGTTTTATTCTAACAACATTCTGTTACGTATAAAAAAAAGTTTTGAAAATTATTTCGAAATTCGTTGTTTTCGTAAAAAATAAAAATGATGTTTTAATATCTAAAATGTGTTGAGTCGTTTAAATGTGATGGATCGAAAAACCTAATCTCAGTTGAGGAAATGAAAGAGACGTTGAAATAGACAATGCGCAAATACCAGGCTGCGGTCTATCCTTATTTCGTCGCTGATTGAAATTCTGAGTATCGATGTATCAATCGAACGCCGACATTTCTGGCACAGCTCGTCGGCGCGCTATTTTCATATTTAAGATCTTGGCTTTCCCGCCAATCGATTAATCATCAAGTCGCGACACGGTTATGACCTATCTGTATTTTAGCTCGCAATAAAAATGGAAAAGCGAGTGTCTCCTTTTATAGGAAGTATTCCGTATAGTATTCGAGATTTGAATTGCACAATGATGCTGGGATCGATTTTATCATTGCAATACTGAGCAATCAAGAGAGCTTCGTTATGTAAATAATTTTGTCGATCGTACGATTATGCCAGTTGCGTCAAGTTTCTTTCTTATGCAACGAGGAAAGTTTTCCGAAAGTAATGAACATTAACCGTGCTGTGGCAAAACCACTAAAAACATACAGTAATTATAATTTCTATATTTAATACTGTGTGCAGTTGTAAGAATTGATGAATAAATTAGAAAACTACATTGTACCAAACGTTAATTTGTACGATACTATTTCTTCAAATCGAGGGAACTCCGAATTTTATAAAGATAATTGATTATATAGTATTCAAGTAAATTACTTCAGGTTGTTAATTTTATTAACAGTTTGACACTTATATTAATTCCATCCACTATTCTATTAATCCCTATCTCTATAATTTTCAGTTACCAAAATCTTAAGAATATGCTCGAAGATCTGTAAAACCAAAAATCGTTTCTACGTTGAAGTAATGGTAAAATTAACGAACAGAAAAAAGTAATTAACAACTACATAAAAGATTTAATATTCCAGTTAATTCTTCTCGAAGTAGAGAAATGCTGAAAGGATCAATAACTGGCAACATTTCATTTTAACAGGTTATCTACTTTCGTGGAACATTCATTGCAGGAGTACGGTGTCCTTCGATTAGATAATTTTTCCCATTATTACACTCGTTATCAAGAATACTTATCTCGTTTTATCTGCCCCAGGGATAAGATACTCGGATCGCGTTGAGCCCTAATCAAACAACCGTATCTTAGCCGGAAGGGGGCAAAGGTAAAATTTTATATGGTTTTATCGGACTCCTCTTTAATCCGATCCCAAGATCTCCCGGTTTAATATGAATAAAACATCTCGTTCGCGTTAAACATTCGAAATATTAAATATTAAACGTCGAATATTCAAAGGAACGGCCGATCAGTCACTCGTTTCCAGTGCAACGGGGAAGATTGAACATCATCCCTGGTACGGGACAGGAGTTGAGAAGGGGGGGGGGGGCAAGAAAGTAGGCTCTGTCGCGGTAAAATGGAATCAAGTCGAACTTAATACGGCCCTATCTCGAATGACAAACTCATTTTTCATGACTTATCCCCACTCGAGATGCCAACATGATAGATCGAGGTTTGCTCGACCAAGACAAATTTAAATTTAATCATCTATCAGGGAGCCTGGGATCTCGCAGAACGTGGGATCACATGCACTTGAATGATTACGCATTCAAAAGCATGTCGGCGTACTGGTGGTTGGATGCTCCTGCTGCTGCTGCTGCTCCTGCTCTTACTGATGTTACTGTTGAAGTTACTAGTGGTCGTTACTTTCCACTTAGACGGTTTGCGTATGTGACCGCTTCAGTTTCAACTATTGTTGCCGGTCAGTGGATTCCTCTGTAGTTCCTGATTTCCATTGAACATGCGGAAATAAGTCGATTATACCGATTAATCGAGCTAACTCAACGGAAAGATTAATTTGACTTGTGTTTTGTATGCGTGTAATGCATGGTTTGCTTCGTAAATTGTCAATGCCTGCAAAGGATTGTTGTTGCTGTTAATGAAATGACAATTATATACACGTTTACTAACGATATTACACGTTTAAATTATTTATATTTAATGTCATGAAATTTAATGTAATTTTTCTCTTGCTGGAGTAATAAAAGAGCCAACCGCGTTTGACACAGGACTATCTACACGAAATGTAAATAATTAAATGTAAATTCCCAACAAGAAGTGTCTGATGAAACGAATGAATACCTTGTAAATTGTAAATTGAAAATTATTTACGTCAGAATGCACCTTAATTCACAGCTGAATTATTAAACAATAGTCCGATGTAAGTGTATTTTAATTATACATATTCGTGTTGTACTTTGTCTAAATTAAAGTCTCACTGTTCCTCGTCATTTAACACTTTGAGGGCAACGATAAATTTACATAGTTTTTAATTTACGTTGTGGACTGTTAAATAAAAACAATGAATACCAAGAAACAAATACTATAACTATACTAAAAATGAAAAATGTTTTAAAGGAATACTACTAGAAATAATATGTTTAGTAGCTAATAACTTCTACAAATAACAAGATATTTCTTGTCTTGCTTATGTGGCCTTTAATACCTTTAACTCAATAATCCTTCCAATCAATATTTCCTAGATATTAATATCAACTATTTAAAAATTCATAGACTTTACGGTAACTAAAATCTTCACAGAAATTACAAACAAATATATCCAGCCAGTAGTCAATATCTCATTATATTACACAAATTCAAACATAACACGAAATTCATTTTCGGAAACGATCAAAAGTCCACGACGCGGTCGAACTAAATGATATTTCCGAAACTCGTGCCGTGACATTTCTCATTACTTTTCCACGCTCATTTAACGCGTGATCGCCGATACCGTTGCAATTTGCCGTTGTCGACGGTTCTCGCGTCGACGGCGAATTCTCTATTCCTGGCGAATTGAATTTCGTTTGCATTATTACGACTTGCAAAAGCGTCTCGCGCGTAAACGCGGTTATAATTCCGTTCGACTTCCATTCCCACCGTGCTTTTTAATAATCGCTGTATCCATGGCGGAACTTGTTAGTTTCTCGTTTACCTCCACCAGTATTAACGATCAGCTGGAGAGGGAAGAGCGGGGCGCGCTGGAAGGAAACTCGAGGTGCATTTCGAATAAGAATGCAACCTGGAAAATCGTCGTCGCCCCGTGTTCCGAATGACGCCTGCTCGTATTATGTTATATTACGATAGCGCTTATCGAAGTACCAGCTCCGCTTGTTTGAGTGGAATTTTCCGAAGCCCGAGTTATCAATGATCAAATACTGATAAAAGCCGACGACGCACGGCGTCGTCGATCATCGGCCGACCGAAGTGACGCGTATAAATTGTCTTCGGTCATAAATGCTGGTTTTATGTAGACGCGAACCATCCAATCGACATAGGCGATAGATAAAAATTGGTTGTAAACCGGTCCCTTCAAGGAAACAAGGGAAGAACTCGAGAACTTATCCTCGAGAAAGCTAGGAGACATCTGTGAACGTTGCCATGCTTTTTATTGGTTAATGAACACTGAACGCTCTGCGACCGGTCAAATTATACCTTTATATACCGGTATCTTTATATTTGACTAATACACTTATGACCATGTTCCTTAATGATATACAAAAATTCTTCAGTAAATATTGTTTACAAGAAATGGAAGTTTTTTTTTTTTAATTGATGTATTGCTGGCAAACTTTTGAGTAGTGTATATCATTCCTATATTACTCGGTCAAACTGTTTCTCGGTTTCTGTCTTTCCTCTTGTTTCTATATATATTAAGAAAAATTTATCGTTTAATTTGTTTACCTTTATTTTATAAGTAGTTATAATAGACTACATATTTTACAACCAGTTATTTGACTGGTTACGATAGGAATAGGCACATACTAAGTGTCGGTACGTTTATGGTTCACTGAATAAATGTTTAATGTAAAGTGTCATGCATTAAGGTTGCAACATGAATAAAGTCTGATGTAAACATATGTGAACATGCATATTTTGATTCTAACAATTTTGTGGTGAATCATTGCAAATACGCATGAGGGGAATTAAATGAAAGTCAGTCATAGTTGATTGAACACTTCGCGAATTGGGATGGTACGTTTTATTAGAGATTAAAAACTGAATTTTCTTAAATATATTAGCTTGTATTAAACATTTATTTTTTTTATTAGTATCTAACGAATGCATAATATTTTATGATGTATTTTATGTTAGTGAATTATTTGCAGTCCGTTCTGGTCTATCGTCTTTCTCATTTCACCAGAAATCTCATAATGTTATCTGTCCAAAACTTCAATTTATCTAAACGTTGCGATCCGACAAATTCATTTGTATCAATAAGGTATGAAAAGATTAAAGGAAGAATCACTACGGAAAATCTTGATTTTTCAGTTTCTATTTCGTTAAGAAACCTGTTTCAACTATGGAATTTTGTTGCTGATTTAGCAGACAAAATGTTAAATCAAATTCTATTACCCAACTACTTCGCGAAACTAATAATAAACCAGAAATACTGAATATAATCAATCTTATTTACGTTACAGCCCAATAACTCAAAATTAGATGAAGCCCTTAGCGCACTGTACACAGCGAAAAATACGAATAACGCGTGCACAAAGAATTATTTGCAAATTCTATTTCGTATTCGTTAATCCCCATATTTTTAAATTCACATTTTAGGTTTTTATACAATTTCCTGGGCAGCTTTAAACTGGTCTGTGCACGAACAAAGGGCCGGTACCAAACAAAATGCCAATCGGGTTACGCTCGGTACGGTGTTCCGGCTTAATTTTCGAAATTACTTAAAATATAAAAGAAGATAAAAAAAGTGGGAGGGGGGGGGGGGGAACTGGATGCTGGCGAGCAATTTTTGTAAATGCGCGAGTGGAACGAGGCTGGTTGTACGCATAGTTGGATAGTATCACGTCCAATTTCCAGGGAGTAAAATTACTCGAAGCCAGGCCGCGAAGCGTAAAGCAGTAATTGCCATTTACTCGTACCGGCCAGTGGTCACCGAATATTCCATTAATGATTTAGGGCGGCACTTTCGTCGGCACAGACCCCACTCGTCGGACAAAATTTCCGGAATTATAATTCATCGGGCGTTTAACGATCTTTCGATAAAGAGTGAGTCAGCGGCACGGCAAACGAAACGTTTAATTTACGTTAATGACGTATCGCTGGGAAATTAATTAGAAATTGATACAGCCTGCCACTTGTCAACGTCGGATCTATAGAACGTTGTTCCTTTGAAATGGATTCATTAAAATTTCGCTGCTGCACCCACCGCTGACAAATTGTCCCGATCGGTTACTCCGATTATTATTTTTACTAGAACGATCAGGTTACATGCTCACTTCATTATTAATGCCCGCGCGTTAATGAAATGTGCGTCTCGGTGGTGAAACCGATACGAAATAAAGTGTTTTTTTATTATGATTGGACCATTCGATACCGAGAATGTCACCATAAGGAGTAATAGATACAATTCTACGGTTGTTTCAACCGCCGTTGGCTCTTAGTGTTATTCCCTCCTATTTGCTTATCGCTAATCCCCTTTTTACCGATAGCGATAATGAACAAAGGTCAGTTTGTTAAGACGTAGGCTTGCAGTGTTGTGAGAACGGCAGCGCAGTTGTAATGATGCTGACAGTGTACTGTTACGGGATCGCTTTTAATATTCTCGAAAATGAAGTTTCATTTTTAGAATATTGTACAGAGGCAACGTATTGATTTTCTGTTTCCTTTTTATTGTGTTTTTCTTTTCTTGGAGCCGTTTTACATCATTTGTAAATTAATTGGTTGCTTCCGAGGTAGGGAAAAAGGAATATTTAAAGGTGAATCGTATTATTTTCATTTTTTATATTTAATTGAGGTGTTCCATTTCTGTTAATTACAATAGAAAAATATTACATTTTGCACGGAACGATTTGTACAAAATTCCTACAAAGAAATTCTCCACTATTGATCGTGGTTAACCTATTAACTAGACGACTTTTCCGCCATGAAAACTAACAGTCCGAGAAGAATTGTATCATAATAAACGTAAACACGATGTAATTAACGCTACTGCAGATAATAGCGAGATAATGGCACCATTAAGTTCTACGTCCTCCAGAAAATGAGCGAAAAAGGAAAACTTAATCAAAGATCCTGACGAGTTCAACTAGCAAGTTAATAGGTTAATGCTTCCCCACTTAATAAGTTAATGCAAAATTGTAAAAAGTTCTAAAACGTTTTCACGCTACCGTTATTTTATTTTTATGATAATTTATTCTCAATTAATGAATTCGATGGATTTCATGATTGTCGTGTTCAGTTCCAATTTTAATATAATAGAACATCGCGTATGTAATGTAGTTATTTATAATTACTTGTAAAAAGTGTTCCGCGTGAAAATTCTTATGTTTTCTTTTTTAATCGTTCATGTAATGACTGTCGTTGTATGACTTTTATACATTCTACGATTAATTTTTTTATCAATGTTTTAAATAAATATTTTCAAAACATATATTAGAAGGTAAAGTAAAAAATGACATTACTTATGGGATGGCCCAATATATTAAGAAGAACGCTTGGAGATATTTTTAATAGGCAATAGCAACTAATACTGTAAGTTGAAGAAGCGCGACGGCGGTTTGGCGGACAAAGAGCGTATCGACACGTATTTGCAAAGTTGCATCTTTCGACGGGCTGCTTTGGTGGCTGCTGAATGCGCATTCATCGGCAATTTCGCGTGGAACAGTTTGCGAGGCGGGAACGTGAGGAGCGACAAGTTCTGCATACTCTCCATATGCAGCGCGGAACGTGCATCCACGAAGAGGTATTCTTGTTGTTGGTTGAATTACATTTCCAGAATTTCTAATACGACGCTAGAAGTTCGTTGACGAATCGCGGAAGAATCACCCAACCGAGGTGCGCAAACGTGGATGTGTCTTTATGAATTAATTTCCATCTCGCAGCCTGTAATAATTGAATTCTCAAGGACTCGGATTCAGTAGGAACCGGTATCGTAGTTCCTTAATTCCACTTATCGTCGTATTCTCGTTGAACCGACCCACATAATAACAAGGAATTATTATTCCTATGTTTCTATTAATACTTTAATTATTGTTCTGTTTAACATTGAAAAGGGAATGGAGATGTTTTGTAAAAGACACTTTACAGATTTTGTTACTTCAACAAATATCAACTTATACTGACCTTACCATTAAAAATATTGCTATCAAAATTCAATTATTCAGAGTTAAAGAATTATAAAATTCAACAATTACTAAAATAAGTGATATTACAACATCGTTAATATCACGACTTAACAGCAATAATAAACATCCATAAAATACTTCTACATTTTAATGTCTCTCGTCCACATAATACTCGTAAAAGATCCACATGCTAATAAATTATTTTGCTTCCCGAGCGAAAAAATTCTCCATTGCGCCGCAGAAACGCCAAATAATCGGATTGTCAGGCGGCACTCGCAATTTGTCTTCGTAACTAGCTAATTTAAAGTTCGCCAGAATTTTTACCGGAGGCAGAGTGAGAACCACTGGCCAGCAGATCGTGGTGGCGGAACGGTTCGTCGGGGGGTGAAAGAGAGGGTTGGCTCGATCGACGACTATAAATCAGGAAGGACACGCGAAGCTCGCCGTTCTTCCTGCCTCTATCAGGACAAACTCCTTCCAGGAGCACGCTTCCAGGGAAGTATCGACCAGTGGATAGAGGAGAAAACTGAACTTCAACCGGAGCATTCCTCCGTTCGCGAGGATTCTAGCCTCCCTTCGACATTAAATTTACAAAAGGAATGCTTAACGTTTCCCGTCGTGGCGCGCGCCGTAATTGCCGCGACGGACGTCTCGATCATGCGATGCACTTCGAGGAAACAATGTTGTAGAATCCTGTAAACGTTAGCTCCGCTGTCACTACGCTTTAATACTTTCTTGCACGGAGAAATAGATCACCGGTCCCATACTTTCTTTCGTTTATTAATATTAAAAAGGGTTGCTGGTAATAGTCAGCAATAATGCTGGTTAATATTAGATTTATGTTCGAATTATATAAATTAGAATTTGTGTGTGTAAATTGCGGAGGAAATGTGTAAACGAAATCTGAATATGTTTTTTAGGAATATGTAGGATTTGATAAAAGATAATTGGGGGTATTTGATAATAAAAATATCAAATATGGTTCTATAATATTTTGAAAAAGGTTGCTATCAGAATGCAATTATTAAGAGTTAAAAAATTATATATTTATTAATAATACATCGCTTTAGATATTGTGCTTTTTCGATGTAGAATTAATATTTAGAAAATAGTGTTTTCTGCAATCACAGTTCCAGAAATCTACTTTCGCAGTGATGAAATATGGCCAGATTGCCCATGCGCAGAGTTCCGCTGCGAAATTAGTATTTTATATTTGATAACATTACTAGAAGTAATGGGAACTGATGTGTTTGATTAAAAAAGAATTTTAATTAGCGTCTGTTTGCCAGACAGCGAAATACCAACGATAACTGAATTATGTAGCGCTGAAAGGCTATTTCCTTTCGGGAATCTCCAAAGAATGATGCCTGAAAGATTCACCGTTTTCATGAAGCGTGGTGTAATAAAGGTTCAGCATGCAAACAACGGGAGCCGGCCGTGCAATCGTTCTAGCATGCAGCAAATTTGGAGCGAATAACAAAAGCCGGACAGCGTGTTTGGCAATTTCGCGTGCACTAGCACAATGGCTCGATTCATAATTTGAATAGCAGCAGTTTCGGCGATGCCAGTCGATACAAATGAACTGGTGAAAAAGTTTTCGACGTATCATGGGTCGGTTTTGGCGCTGGCAAGTGGCTTTGTTCATCGGATTAATTAAACACGTGCGTTGAATTCGTTACCATACGTTCCTCCCATTAATACGCCCGGTTGAACTTGTTACCTAAGCAACGATGTTCACAGCTCGCGGATCCCGCGGAGATGTTCGAATCGTTGCGATTATAGGAAAAACTGGGCCGGACTTTCGTATCGATAAAACTTTGTAGTATATTAATTGATTTTCGTGTTCGTAAAATTATTAACGTAATTTTAATCATGACTCCAATCGTGGGTCTTTTTCGATAAACTGGATGTCGTGTAAAATTATGTTCAACCCAGCAAAAAAGCTACCATTCAATGCATCATCAGTAATGATATGTATTTTGAGTAAAATGTGACAGTATTCTACTTTTCTAATAAAAATAGGCTCAAAGTAAGGGTATATATTCGGTTGCCTCTGATAGTTTTAATATTTTGTTAGACATTGATGCAGTAAAACAATATATATTATAATGTGCGTTACGTGTAAAATGGTCTATGATATTGCTATTCTATGTTGATGTTCATTCCATCATATGCAATCTTTTGATCTTTTTTCTGCGAAGAAACTAAATTTTCAGTGTACAGGAAGCTTCACACAAATTTAAGAGGTAACATTAATTTAATCAATCGAGGTTATGTTTAAAAAATATATAATACATATAATTGAAAGAAATCTTTTTTAACGCCAATACACATAATCATCTTTTATTTTCCTATATATTCATCAAAGATTTACAAACATTCGTCAAATCGATTAACTTCACTTAAAAATTGTTTTCAGACTCTATTGTTAAAGCGGTTCATTACTCTTAACTTCTCATATTTGTAATAAATTTCCTTGTTATCGATATATAAAATTCAGTACGAGTCGAACTGGTTCGTTCCGTGTACCTAACGTTAAGACACGGTACCTTGATTGATACCTCGACCACAACGAAACGATACTGGGCCACCTGAAATCCGCGAGACAAATCAGAATCGCGGAATTCTGCCGTAGATCAGTCAGCAGTCCGAGCAGCCATTCTCGGTCGGAATACCCTTCCTGGGTCGAGGTACCCGGTTCCCGGGCCGTGATATCCATTCGGATACCGTGGTCCGACGACAATGACACATTACCGGTGGCCCTAACCCTGCGCACTCTCTCTCTCTCTCTCTCTCTCTCTCCCTCCCGCTCTCCCCCCTCCCCCCTCTCTCTTCTGGCCCAGCTACTAACGCCGGGGTCATATACCATCGATGCATAACTGGTAATTACACGAGCCAAGCGTCATTACTGCGTCCCCGACCCTTCCTTTATTACTCGGCAACGGCTCCACGGAAACGGCTTCACCGTAGAAATGCTATTTGTACCTGGAGTACGCGGGTGTAGGGCGCCGCGCTGTGCTACTGGCGGGAAACGATCGACGAGCTCGGTCAACCGGTGAAGAAACGGGCTGCCAGCCGCGCCGGACCGTGCGCGGCAGGGAATACCCATTCTTTCTGGCCACCTGCGTCCACGAGTGATCCGATGTAAAACGCTGAATGGTTGTACTCCGGGGGCCGAGTGGAAAGAAATAGCGCGCAGCCGTTATTCGACTGCGGTGGCCAATGTTGGGCCGGGCAACTGTCTTTGCGGATAGCTAAACTGATGCATAGCTCGTGAAGTGTAGGGTGTTAAATGGAGATGATCTGGATTCGTTAGTTTTTATAGGGTTTTGGATATTTATTGTTTATTTTAGTGGTTTTTGGAATTTGTGATTTTGAGGACGCCTTTGACATTTGAAATGCACGGTGTACATTTTGTTGGACCCCTAACCATTTCTAAGAAAATATGTTCATGTATATGGTTTGTTTTGTCAGTGAACAAACGGTTGCTATCTCAAATTTAGCTTATGTTACAAAGTTTGCCAAACCAAAAAACGTTATTAATGTGGACCCCTGACTACATATTCGAAGACTCTCAGGGGTCTGTAGATCATAGTTTAAGAATCGCTGGTCTGTTCTATTTTATAAGGTATTAATGTATTCAAAGTAGATGGAGACTGTGGTTACCAAGAGCAAATGCGACGGTTGCTTTAGAAGCTACAGTAGATCATTAAAAACTGTGGTTGCAAGCTAGAATAAAAAATTATGGTACGGTCTTTGGGAATTACATGTCCCATCCATTTCCAATATGTTAAGTAAATAGACGATTCAAAAAAGATGACAGGCAGAAGAATGCGGGTCTGATTGGTGTCATTGTCTCGTCACTATTCAACCCTTATAACAGCAACCGGGTACCCCGATACCTATTTCTATCCATTCCTCTACACAATCGTTACATTCTTTAAAAAATCTGACAAAATCCCTTTGGACCTCCATCATCTAAACACTCACTCATCTACTAACACTGCAAAAATAACAAAATTATGAACAAATATTCTAACATTAAAGAATGAACAAACACAAACGTTATTCCTAATATGAGTGTCAACGTCTTATCCCGATCTCCTTCTGGACGTACATTCCGTTACACCTAGAAATCGACGAAGTACTAGGATAGCGTCAAAGGTGGTAGCAGACCGAGGAAACGGGGTTGCCCGGGTGCTCGTCATCTCCGTGCCATAGAAGCGTTTCAAAAGCTTGAAATGAAGACCGTTTTTGCCGTATTAGACGGGTTCCTCGGTCGTTCCGACGGTTTACCGCGGCGTTTAAACGTCCCGGTGAGGCGCGGCGAGGACAGAACCGCCGACGGAAATGATCGTAATCGAATCGCAATTGCCCTCGGAACGGGGACACCGTACGTCGATGATAATCAAGCGATCAACAGTGGCTTGACTCCGTTGACGCCAGGTGCTAATAAACGGCCGTATGATTTGAATTCTCGTGCGACCAGTTCGCCGCGGCGGTGGCTTGCGCCTTGCGGTTTCCAATTACAGTATGCCGGGCGACGTTTCAGTGACCTCTAAGGCGGGCTATCCCCGTAAGCTGCGTGGTGTATGGCGGCGTGAAGGAAGGACAGGCCTGGGGGTCGGGGGACCGGTGGTGGAGGGAGCTAGGGATGTAATTAACACGACCAGTTTGCAGCAAGACACTGCCGTATCCGTCTTCCAGCCCTCTAGCCCTACCACCTCCTTTTACGAATGATATCCCTTCACTGTTACGTAATACGTGCCTACCTAAGACGCGGAGGTACGTCTGCCGCACATAACTTAGGGGACGCTTGAGGGGATCGATCGAAGATGCTGTCTGGGTTTTTCAGCGCCTTGTGTGCCAACTATTTTGCGCGTTTAACACGTTCACGCTGGCTGTATAATTTGCATTTTTCGGTGTTTGGTGACGCTGTTATTCGTGTTTTGGTTCTTGCGATGGTGATGTCTTTAATTGTTAGTTTGTTAATCCTTTCCACTTGGAAGTCTGCTATTTCGTTAGAAATATTTGACATTTTCTGACGGGACAAACACGATATTTTTTGAAACTAACTGAAAGAGAAATTACACGTCAATTGAAGAATAAAGATGTTTCACATATTGATGCGTTATGCGAAGTACGATATTGAATATCAAATTTTATAGTTTCACTGCATAAAATCAAGTAGTGGATTGTACGTAAATTTAAGTGATTTATATTTCTGCCAGAATTAACTGAAAAATCTACAGAAATTATTCAATAAAATAATGTTCTAATTTCGTTCAGCATATTCTCTATATATTTCTTACAATTAGAACATGTCGCCGGTCGTGGCATTTTCGAAAATATCTTTGCAATTCACCAACGTGGATCGCTTTCAATATACCTCACTTTTTGCCTGCACGTAATTGGAAGGAACTGGCAGCTAGTGTAATCTTTCACAGGCTAAAGCGCACATGGTTAAAACGGAAAAGCTAGTAATATCCAGTGTAGTGAATATTTAGTTATTATGCAGTTGCGCTATCGCTTTAATTGGTTAACATTTTCCGAGTTGTGCACACTAAACGTAGGAAATTATTTAAAATGAAGAGACAGGCACGTAGTTAACGCTGACAGGCAGTGAGACGCAAATGTAACTTCGTTCAACCATTGGTTATCAGCCTTTGTCACACATACGAGGTTTTACCAATTTTAAACATACCATATTAAATTAAAATACTTAGTCCTAAAATAATTTAATCATACTCCTTGTCAATAATAAAACGACGTAAATATTGCATTTTGTACTTCAAGTAACAAGTATGTTAACTTATGCAATTGTAGTATTAACTAATTAAAACTAATAATTTAAATAATTAATTAATAAATATCTGCCACCATTTTCTGAATAATCTCTTACTATAATTTGATATAAATATTTTATATTAAACAGCTGCAACTGCAACTAAATAAAATAACATCCAGTAAATGATAAATCAATTTATAATAAAAATACAGTTAATGCGTTAATACGTAATTATTTTAAGAGATATTCATTTGAAAGCGGCAAGCAATTTAAGAATAAGATCGTTCCATTGAAAAGGTAAACTGACAAGACATTCAGCTCGATCAAAGTTAATTCCAACGATGAAACAAATCATTCTGGTAACAAGAACCCCTTGGATTTCATTTCCCGTCGGTTGCGGCGAACCTGCCGGCAAAATTGATTCGATTTCATGTACACTTCCTACACGAATATTTTTCTTCCGGAAATTACTCGGTGCAGTCCGCGGCCACGATCATCCTACTACGTTGTCGACCAAGCACAACACAGTCGCCGCCCGGTGAATTGCAAACTCGAATCGTTATGCGACACAGAATTGCATTCCTTAATGAACCAGTTCGCGTAGAATCATCCCCTGAGGGGCTTGTTAACAATCTCCTCGTATCTTTCTCTTAAAACAGAAAAGTGTCCCCGTATATGTATTCTGCGGTACAGATGGGACGATATCAACGCGCGCAAAGAAACGCGAGAAAATTAGAATTGCTTTTTTACCAACGGGTTATTTTTATAGCCTGGAAATGTTTAAATATTCGGGAGATTGAACCTCGTAATACAACGTACGTGATCGTAAAAATTTCTGATTATCTTTTAACTTGATGATTAATTTCATACGAAAATATATAGGTTCTATGGTTTTTGAGTACTTCCAACAATTAGTTTTAACAATTTTATAGTGGTATCGTTATACCAGTGAACTGTTGAATCGTATAATCAGTTCTTTTATTTTAAATCTATGCGTGACTGAGACGTATTGTCGGCTGGGTATGTCGAACATGAATGAGAAGAATTTGTTTATATCAGAAAATATAAGATTTATAAAGAACAACGTATCAGTTTTTAAAGAAATTAATTTTTCTAATTAATACTTGTATGGATTTACTGAAAAATACATCATTTTGAAGTTTTCATTTTTCGTGTAGCGCTAATAGTTTCCAGGATGTTCAACAAAATATTGTTTTCATTCGTACCTTTGGGGATTGGTTCCATCTCTTCGCCACAGTAGATTGCCTCTAAAAAAATACGTGTCGAATATTTTTCAGCATTGCATCTTTCTGCAAAATCTCATCAAAATCGGTGATTGTCATTGCAGCATGCTCTTCTGTTTGTTTCAATAAATTGGGTACACAAAGTTTGATGTATTCAGATTTTTATGATCAATCATGTGTACTCCACGTTCTACTTATGTGTAACATACACGACGGCTTATTCAAGTTAAACATTTTCAGGATTTCTGTTCATATTGAGAATACGAAAACAATTACTTAGTATAACTTATGAAATTTGGGTACATGCATGTGACAGTGCTAAAAAATTCATTTTGAATATTATTTCCTCTTTCCACATTTATCTTTGTGATAATTAAACGTTATAATAAAAATAAAAATACACTCTACAGTTTATGATGTTAACACTTTAAAATGGGATTCAGTTAAAAAATGAATTTAAGATATGAAAATACAGAAATATAAAAATAAAAATAATGTATCAATTAATTTCACTTAATATTAAAAAATACTAACCACTCACAATGACACATTTATGCACACGATAAACAAACGAATAAAATGCAATTAAAAACAGGTTTCTTATTCGTCCCTAGATACAAATCGATTTTCTTAACATTGTTCTTACTCCCATAAGCATAAAAAGTAATTCAAATCTTCATTCTAAATGAAACATCGATACTTCGTGATACATTTAGGTTAAGTCTAAATTAGTACTTATTTAATTATTATAACACATTATTTATATTTCACTACTATTATTACCATGATTATCGCTATCATTATTAATACATTATTTCTTAAAAACAAAGGTAGTCCGTATAATACGTAAGTACCGAAACATTTCGCCCAACATATAAACATCTCCACGGCCGCCATTAGTTTGCTATTCGAAGTATTCAGATCCACCCAGAGTTCTCCTCGACGATCCTGAACTGTATTCGAAACGTATCCGAGGACATGTATCCGGCTCCTCTCAGATCGTAAATTTCGCTCGGTTCGAGACTATGGGATTGGTAGCACTCGGGAGGAGGGGGACTACAAATTAGAACGACAGAATTATATTAAGTGGAAGGTTCGTAAACTCGGAGAGCAATGAATGTAAGATGTTTCCGACGAATAGATAGGAACCACAGGGGCTAAAACCTGCTCCGGTGTCTGTCGTAAGTTACAACTTGCCACTACGTCTTAGGTGATGCGCGTAAGGGCCCCATTACGCGGAGTTACGATTACGAGTCGTGCTGGTCGTACAGTTCGTTTGCCATTTCGGGGGGCTTCGCGTTCGCCGCCTGTCAGTCGTTTCACGTTTGCGTCTCGCTGAAGCTCTAACGCCGTAAGTTTGATCCCTCCGTCTCGACGGGAAGGTCGCGACGCGCTAATAAACGAACACGAGAGAGTTCCTCGAGAGGGGGAGAGATTTCTCGCTGGGACTGATAAGACCGGAGCCATA
The DNA here is from genome assembly GCF_051020985.1 of Nomia melanderi. Classification (NCBI taxonomy): domain Eukaryota; kingdom Metazoa; phylum Arthropoda; class Insecta; order Hymenoptera; family Halictidae; genus Nomia; species Nomia melanderi. The sequence goes on along the minus strand of NC_135002.1, from coordinate 12,385,258 downwards.
CGAGCGTTGAAATGACGAACGTTATGGCCGACGTTGCAACGTCCGTCGCGGCGTGACATTATTTTAGAATCAGTTACACGAAACGCCCGTCGAATACGACGATGTCAGGTCTTATCGTCTTAGAAGACGTTGACGATTGCTACGATTTTGTTCAACATTCGGCGGAAATGGTGTTTGATTCTTTGTTCGTTTTATGGAACTAGTCATAGGAGCAATAAATTAATGTTCGTTATTGTACCAATATGGAGCGTTAATCGCAATTGTCGAAGATAATATGTATCTAATAGGTATTTAACTCATTCACTGGCTTAGTTTCGGTAAGTCATCCTTGATCAGATTAATTTTTGCTGTGACTTTTTAAGGAGTGGATGAAGATTAAAAGTTTTCTTGATGTGATAATATAGTAATTTTGTATAATAAGGTAAAAGCGCCAGCAGTTAACCAGTTAAGAAAAATTTTCTGCGTAAATAATAGTAAACGTTTATATAATTATAATGCTTATGATAATAAATAAGTATTGTAAAGCAATTACAGTGCAACCAACAGTCATGTGACAACAGTTTACTGTACTGTCTACTGTCACCATAATGGTAACATCAAGCTTCGATATATAAACCCATAAGTTAGCAATAAATAATTTAACCATTCGTGCTTTTCTTCTCTAGTATTTAAGATTTCCATACAAACTTTACCTACCCATAAAAACAGATCATAAAATTTAAAAAAATCCTTACCCACAAACGTTTAACGTCCGTCAAAATTGATGTCCGTTGTAACCTATTTCGGTTCAACGCTCGTATGACCCTAGCTTAAAATTGCTAGGGACATCAAGAATACATTGAGTCACTCTGGCGGAGAAAAGGTTTCCGCGAAGACTTCGAAGGCGGAAGATTGAAAATGAACGGTTTTAGGGAGCCGGGTCGGGTTCCGCGAATCAAGAAAAATGACGGTGTAGCGCGCGGATACGGTACAATGGCCATTCTCTGCGCGTTGGCGGCGGGCCAGCCGACAGAAGGGAACACGTGTTCAAGATTAGCCGGCCAAGACAGGTGCCACGGCTACGCGAACGTTCGGCCGCGTTTGTGACCATTGCGAAACAGCCACCGGGCGCCGCTGGAATTTCTTTAAAGCTCGGGATCCACGGTATTACTTCGATCCGGACCAGTTTCCGCCAAGAATGCTGATACGTACATTGAATTCCGCGACATACCAGGTTGGCAAACGTCGGGGCATTCTTGTTCGTTCCCGCTTCGTTCTTAGGTCGCGCGCGTAACTTATGCAGTCGGCGCTGGCTGATTGTGTACCAGCTACGCCCACGCATTACGAAGACGTAGTGTCGCTCGAGTTCTGCTAAGCATTAGTGTTCACTGATTCTGCCAGGAATCAGTCGACGCGGTATTTATTTCGCGGAATTGATTGGAAATTTGGATCTTTGAAGCTGTTTTTAGTGAACACGCAGATTTACGGTGTCGCTCGTATGTTTCGAATATTATTTCTTGCCTTCGGTTGATTCGGTAGATATTCTGTGTTGCGCTATTTTCATACTTCCTGTTGCTTTTGTGTGACGTTTGTTTTAGTAAAGAATATTGTTTTATGAGTTTGTACGCTTCAAGTGGTTTTAAAGATCGATGGCCCTGTTTGGAATTAGATTATTGGATTTCAAGGACGAAAATACTTTTTTTTCTCAACGAAAGGAGTGTGAAATTGTTTAGCGAAATCCATCTGAAAGGAAGGTTATCTGTTCTGATAGAACATTATAAAGAATATAGATCAATCATTACAACTTTAACATTTCTCAGTGACGGTTTTGAACTATGTATGTGAAAATTCAACTATTCATGACTTCTTTGATTAAGCAATGAAAATTTCATTTTCATCGAATGAGTTATCCTAATTTTTAAGCAATCGAGCAAATAAATATGATGTTACATTTATATTTAGAAATTATGAGAGGATTCTTAAAATCGTGCATCATTTTGTGCTGTAGTTGGTATTCCAAGTGTATGATTGTATTACATTGAGCGTAAAAATTGTATCATTACCGCCATAATCGATATCTTTTTTTCTCCATTCACTTTCGCCGCGTGAAATATCCCACTAAAATTTCCGGCGAAGCTCTAAATCTGTTCGATATAACAAGCAATTTTCCCTACGATTCTATTTCGCCCGAAAATAAAATTACTGCAGTTTAAGCGACGACTAGAATATCGTCGGGTTTTCCACTTATTCGGGAGAACTGCAGACGCGGTTATACGTTTCTACAAAACATTGGGCACGATAATCGTAAAGCCGGGAATGGGTTAGCTCGCGTTTTACGATTCTCAAATTTCGCAGCTCGTAAAGCTTTCGATTTAAATTCCAAGGAGAAGGACTTTTGAAGCGGCGGGCCGGCCGGATGCCCAGGTTATTGATGTTTTCGTGCCGTATGACCGCGTGGTTAGCGTTAAATTTAACTGGTTCACCGTGCGCTGTCGACTGACGTGACATATTCGCATGTCGGAAGCATCGCGTTTCAATATAAATATAGGGATGCTCTGTCGTTTGCCGGGAATTGATCATTAATGATGCCAGCCTTTGAAATACATCGAAAACTTCACATGAAAGTGCCCTTTCAAGCAAATATTCAGGAATAATTCTCGAGTTACTCGAGATACACCATTTTTATGGATATTTTTATATTTACAACTTGTACAATATATAAATAATTGTTTGAGTTCTAAGAATTCTCATTTATTTCTTTAAAACGGCTCGAAATTTATTTGACCGATTTTCTGATAAATGTTATAGGGGGATCAGTCTTGATGGAAACAGATGTAGAGGGTGATAGAGAATATCAAACAATTGTAACCTCAGTTCCAATCAAAGTTGAACTAGGTGCACATCTGAGTAAATTGAGCTATTTCAATTCCCTGCTGAATGAAAGTGTAAAAGCAATGTATATGGAATTTACACTCAAAGAAAAATGATTAATTATTCCTTTATGTAGCCTTTATTTATATTTATTATAGTACGTATTACTTCAACTCAATCTTTGGAAATTATACTATAAAAATAAATCATTGTTTCCTCACTTGTTTGGATTCTTTAAAACTTCGTAATGGCGTAACAGTACGAAAATAGATATCAAATAATTATATACTTAAAACAAAACAGAAAGGTATAAAATTTTCACTCTTATACTATTTAACTATGTATTCAGTACTACTACCCACATTCATTACCAGCGAACATAGATTACCAAAACAAAACCGGCCCCTTCGTACAAAACTATTAAAAACAAAACAGTCTCAGCAAACACGACCACAAAAGAAATCCCCAAGCAAAGGTTCAATTAAACCAGCGAGAGCCAAGGTTCCGTCTCGATGTCACGAAGAGATTAGTCAAACAAAACCTCAAAGCTCTCTGTAATGCGTGTCGCGTCGTCGGGGGGCGGCCCGTCTCGTAAATCAGATCGCGCATAGCCGCCTTGCGTCCGCGGTGTTCGGCCGGAGCCATTTTCTTGACCTTTCACGGGAACGATTCTATACGATAAATTTTCGTTGGCATTGCTCGCGAGCAATACCGTGTAAGACAGAGCTATTTATAACCAGCCACCGTTAAGTTCCACCGGTAGCCGAGTTTACGCTAACTTAAACCGGCGAAGTTTCATCAGTGTCTGAGGGAGAGAGTCGAATGCTTAGAAACTCTCGAGCCAGGAACTTTCGAATCGTTTCGAAGGGATAAAAGAACTTTCCATTCGGGTAAACGCTTTTAATGAGAAAATATGATGCACCGGCGTTCCCCGCGACGCCAATTAGAAGAGAATGCTTCTTTCCCCTCCGTTCCACCTCCACTTACCCCTACGCACCTACTCGATTAACCAACACACCGTCACACAACGGACTTTCTCTTTCCCCTGATTATTTCTCTCTTTCTCTGCTGTTCTCCCTCATCCCTCCCAGTCGGTCCGGGTCTATATTATCACTCCGAGAGGAGGAAGTAACCCGGGCCTGGGTATTTTGATGAAAATCGTAATGCAATAGGCATGTAATACAAAAGGGGATGAAAGACGCCCTATCGAAGCCCTCGATAAGACGATCGACCCTTCTTATTCGTGTTCATAACTACGTACCCGTGGAACTGATAGGGTACGGTTTTTTTGGGGTGGACGCGATGTGGGGTACGGGGATCCACCGTCTCGGACCCGCGGTCCCCGCGTCGGGACAAGTTAATCTTCAGATTTGGAAATTGATTTCTTGACGAAGATGGACGTCGGTCCGTTGAATAAAAGGGATATCGTGTTGCCGGCTCGGGGGACGTCTGTTGGAAAAGTGACGAGATTGACGGGGTTATTATTTCAGGAGTGTTGTTTAGGTTTCTTTTCGAATGAAGTTGAAAGAGATTGATGTATTATAAATCTGTAGTATTTTCTTTTTTTATTTAATTTCATGATGTGTCGTGATGGGATTCTGCTGGTTTTTAGTTTAATTTAGTGGACATAGGTTATAATGACAGATTATATTAGTATTATTGATAGGGTGGACTGTGGGAAATTTAGAAAGTTAATTCTTTAGAAATACTTAATGAGTACCCATTTATTATAAATATTAATAATAAAAGATGAAAGAAGGTTTAAAAACATTTTGTTGCAAACAAGAAGGAAACAAAGGAGAAATGTTCACTCTACATTTTTTAGTGAATCGTATAATTCATTCATTTTTGGAAGAGATCCAGAGTTTTATTAAAAAATCCTTCAGTTAACGGTATATAATTCAATGATGCTATCAGTTGATTCTATATGACATATCCAGTGAGCAGAAAATTTCTTTAACCTTTTATCATTTATTAATAGTAAAATGAGCATAGTCATGAAAAAATCGTATGGTGAAGGGTTAAACAATTAAGTTAAACAGAATAATCAATAACTATAACAGTGTTCTTTTATTTTCACTTTTCAATCCAATTTTAATTGTTTGTAATTCATTTAAATATAAATATCTATAACTATAATAGTATATTTTTATCATCGGTTTTTAATATAACTTTAGTTGTTCCCATTGGTGACTGTATTGTAACATATTCATTCACGGAATGCTACAGTTTCCTTTGTTACATTTCTCAGCACAGAATCGTTTATTCATGATGAAAGTAAGGTAACGTCGCTGTCGAGAAGTTCTGATTTGGTAGATTTCTATATGAATAGTGACGAAGGAGACAGTCGATGACGGAACTTTCATACAGATAGCGGGAACACACGCGTGTCCTAGCCGCCGTCGTTTTCTGCATGCGAGCACGTCGTGTAAATTTTCTCTCTCTTTCTCTCTCTCTGCCCCTCTCTTTTCATCCCCTAACTGAAACTTCCTTGCCCCTTTCCGGCGGCGTTCTGACAAATTCTCGGATAAAACATTCGCTGGGAGCCTGGGACGTGCGTACATCCTTCGCTGTACGTGACATTCTGAATAATTTGATGGGGACGATACAATCTCCCTGATAAAAATAATAGAACAGAATAGTTAACGTTTAATTGTTCTTGTAATTAATTCATAATAGTGTTAGTACGATTATCAGTTGTCTCGTTCATAGTTCAAACTGACTAATTCCAATCTTTGAATGTATTCATATTTTTATGTAATTTCATTAAATCTCTCTGTTTCCAAGAATTAATCTGTTTAGCAAATGAATGGCTCAATTAGAAATTCTTATTATGAAATGTACACACTTAACAGTATACTCCGGCTAAACTGATAAAGAATATTAATCTGTAGAAAGTTTTTAAAGGAAGGGGCTATGCGAAGTAAACAATTTTTATGGATTTTATTAATATTTTCATTACTTTTTTTGTTATTGATTATACTTGCTGTGAAACCTTTTGTTATAGAATTACGAAGAGAGTTATGTAGACTTAAAGAAATTTTAAAGAACTTTTAGGCTTAAAGAACTTAACCCATTTGCGTAATTAGTCTATATATAAACTCAATTTTCCTGATCACTATCACCTTTTTCATACTTCTTAATCGACTTAATCTTAACTACTTAATCATTTCTTCTAAATCAAAAAGATGCACTCAGCTTTCTTTCTTTGTAGTTATTAGAAGGGGTTTCGTAAACTTTTTTACAAATGTACAAAATCTACTTTTAATTTTGAAAAACAAAAAACACTTGCTACGTGATACATATTCAAACCATATTAGTAAAGTTCTTCGTAATTGTTTCAAATGTCTTACTGTCCTGTTCAGTTACGAACTACATATAGTGAACAGTACAAGTGACAGTGAAAGTACAGCAGGATAAAGTTATGTACACAGACTGAAAAAAAATTACATGGAAAGAAAACTTTTTCCAAGTAGCAGTATTTCGTTTGCGATATCTTCCTATGTAACCTTCTATTAACACGAAATACATCTACCATATAAAAGAAGAGTTTCTGCTTTTCTTTGTCAACATACGATAATGAAAAAATACCATTTTGATTCAGTAAATGCATAACAATTAAATTGAGTGAATCTCTTACAAAAGTCTGAATTAAAATATATATACTCGAATATTATATTATCACAATAGAACAATTTACGAATTTGTAAACAACCCGATATTAAAGATCATTTCAGTTAAAAATAGTATATGAGACTTGATTCGTTATTAGCTCACTCTATTAATATTAACCTTTCACCTTCATTTTCCCATTAACGATAACACCAAACTAGCATTGATACAATGAACCAACTTAACTTTCTCACTCGAAACCTAAAAACGAATAGAAACATACAAAAAGAAACACATATCAATTATCCACAGCACCATCCCAACGAATCCCTAAGTCTTCACGACCCACGAATAATTACAGAAACGAGCGAAAGGTATCTGTATCAAATTCATCGTCACTCGTTATCACAGAACAAATCAAATTGATTCCTTATCCTTTTACTTTCCGTTCCATGTAACTTGCTCGATCCTCCATGATTCAGTACGGCAAACAACCTGCACGATCGAAGTGCTCACTAAATCCGATAAAAAGGCGAAAAAAGAAGGAAACAGTAAAAAAAAAGGTCGATTCTGTAATGGATGATGAGATTGGAGCAGTCCGTGAATATTTATCGAGAGCACTCTGGACAGCCGTAGGCAAGGATGTCCAGGTATCGAAGTGGATAGAAGGGATTGCTTCTCGAGGAAAACGGGAGGAAGAAGCAGCGGCTATGGCCGAAGGGTAGAAGGGATATAATCCGAGGTAGTCGTGCAAAAGTCACCGAGCATCAGAATTGAATCGCCACGGATTCGAACCGCCTCGGGCGACTGTCACGCGCAGTTAGTTCATCGACTTCCTACGCCGATGCGATGCTTACACGCGTTTGCAGGCTTCGAAATGTACGCGGTAACTTCGCCGACCGGACCGGGTTAACGGCTCTCGTCGAGTGATCGATAATTGGAATTGTCCTTTCGTTAATGCGAGCCTTGGCGAATTTGCTCGCTGCGGACGTAAACGCCGGACGATGCTAACCGGATGTAATCGTTATTAATAATTCGATCGTCCCATAAATTCGCGCCAGTTAGGAAGCTGACGCGGTACTCTCCCGGCGCAGTCAGATTGCTCGGAATTGGTAACGTGATGTAGCGGTGACGGCGGTGGTCAAGTTTCGGGGAATATTGATTTGAGCTGGTCTTGTACAGTTGCTTGGTAATTGTTTATCGTTGGCAATGTTCCTACAGGGAGATTTGAAAATCAAACAGATTTCATTTTAGAGTGGAGGGGAATTTTGTGATTTAATTGTACGGGATTATAGATTATTTTTCTGCAAATGTAGGGGTTGTTTACGCGAATTCCAGCCATTGTTTTTTTCGTTCATTGTAGGAACGGGAGGAGAATGAAAGCGCAATGCGTATGTGGATTTTTTAGCTAAATGATAGTTTTAATTAAAATTTGAATTATCTGACTTTCGTTTGGTAGACACAGTTGGAGATTACCTTTGTTCCTTGGAAAATATTGCTAATGTCGGAAATGTGTACTGGTGGATATTATTACAATACATTTACCTATACATTGTATGGATCAACGGACTAAACGAGAAATTAATTCCCCAGAAATAACTTGGATACGTTTCAATCATCGCTCTTGATTTTCCGAATAATTTGTACAACATTCTAATTTTGATAACTGTCTAATTGCAAAACCTAATAGAACTATGCTATTGCATTACGCAACAGGAATAACCAATCATATTTGTTATTCATTCATCCCATTCACATACGGCACGTTCACCGATCGAACAAATAATTGTGCTGCATCGTTTCATGTATAGCTCGATTGCTTAATTAACGTCATCTGTTTCACCGTTGCAATTTCTATGGAATTGCTGTTAGCGAAATGGCCGTACGTCACATTACGAACCATTCTTTGTTAGTATCCCCAGAAACAATTGTGGATAGAAAATGTTATCGAATCCGTTCAATACATCCAACGGGAAATTAAGTAAAAAGATAATATTTTATTCTATCGATTAAAACGTCGCGAATACAATGTACAGATTTTTTCCGTTAAATTATTTGTACCTTTCGCCTTTTTTATACTTAAATGTAACCTGCTTTTGACCATTCTGATTCGGAAGCTCCCTTAACAAGGCGGAAGCAAGAACCTCTACCGTCGGTGTTTGATTTTATGAGGATAACATCGCGATTATAAAGGAGGTCGGCAAAGCACAATTTTAGCACCATTATAATTAGCATCAAACGAGACTTCATGCAGCGTGAAATCGTGTTTTATACGATCAGCAATAAAAGTGTCAAGAAATTAATGCGCAAAATTCTCGGAGTCCATTAATGTCGGAAATATAAATTTCGTTGAATATGCAAATAAATGCATTCTCAGCTTAAAGGAAACGATAAGATCAGAAGTATACAATCGGGAAACAAAATTTTTCTTTACATAATAAACATCATTAACGCCATTTACTTTTTATAAGAATAACATATAATTTAATTAAACCGGCGGCACACATTACTGACGACCACTAGAACGCAATTAGTTAATTCAATTACAAATCGTTTATTGGGATTTCAAATCGAAGCTAGCACACCATTGAAATTTCGACACATTACAATAGCTCCCATTCAAAAATACAGAAAATAACTGGAAATCGAGTCAACGTGTGCATTTAAACCCTCGATTTTAATACACGTATTCATAAATAGATTACAATTCACCGAACTTCGTTTCACGCACAATACTCATCATCAAAACAGTGCTCCGATCACCCTTGAAATTCGGAATTTAATAAACGCTGCGCCACATGAATGCCAACCGTCCAAAGGCTCGCGAAGCAGTTTTTAGGCCGGACGTCAGAAGCGACGGGATTTCCCTAGAAAATAAAGAAAGAAAGGCGGGAGGAAATAGGAGGAGCCGGAGAACTTCGGAAGAAAAGAAAAGTCTGACGACTTTACACACTGCCGAATCACATATTTCCAATTCAATCTGCCTTCGCCTCGCCGACGAGCGATCGAACGAAAAACCATTATTCTTTCCTTGGACGGCTGCGGGGAAGGGTGGGGGACGAACGGCAGGAGCAGAGGGGAGAAATTGCGAGGGATGAGAGAGGAAGGCGAGACAAAGAGAGAAAGAAAGGGAAAAAGAGAGAAGAAGGAGGTAAGGGGGTGGAAAGGTGGTGGAGAATCGTGGTCCTGCGGCAGGTTCAAGACGAAGCAGAAGAAATGGAGAGTGAATCGGATCGTGCAGGGGTTGGGGTTGATAGTGGGTTGGGTCACGAGGAAAGGTTGGCCCGATAGCATTGTCGGGGTAGCCTCAGCTACGAAATATTACCGGTTATTCCTATCCCACCCCACGCGAATTCAGGGGTGCAGTCATCCACTGATAATCGTACCGGATATGTCGTAGATCTTGCCGGTAATATTTACGAGCGATCCCGATCCCTGTGTTTCATCTCTCCCCTCGTTCACTCTCGCGTGGTCACCGCAATCGTTCTTTTTTTCTCTTTTCTATCGGTAGCTTGAGTGCATGCTGTTAACGCAGCGTTAACTTTTGGGAGTGCTTAAAAGTTTTTGGATTGGTTTATTAAATATAGATTTGTTCGTTCTGTAGTTTTCTGTGAGTAATTGTTTGGAGTTTACTGGTTCTGATTTGTAAATTTTGAAGGTATAGCGGTTTACTGCGTTCTTATTTTTTTCTAAGTGAGGCTATTATTGCTTTTTTTAATTTTCTATCAGTGGTTTGAGTATGTGTTGTTAATGATGGAGTGAATATATTTGAGGCGTTTAATATTTTTTAGACTGATTTGTTAGTTAGGTATTGAAGAATTAGGTGTTTATATTTTTTATTAGTACTAGTTTGAATTTTAATATTTCTATTTTATATTGCTCCCTTGAGAACAAAACACTTTGAGTTACTCAAGAGTAATTTTATTGATAGTTTGGATCTTCTTTTTCGTAATTTTGGATTTTAGGTTCTTTGTTTGTAGTTTTAATAGTATAGTTTTATTGAGTCTCGCCGATGTGCCTAATATTTGTAGAAAATATTTCTTTATTTCTTCAGCAAGCCACTCCGTAGGAAATATCGAGGAATCTGTTTTGTTTATTAGATCATTTCGATTCTCCTCAGCCATTCAGCCCCTTTGCTACAGCTTTTATTCACCCCTCTTCTCGGAAGGGATATTTCGTTTCCGAAACTGCCTCCAATAATCGGCCCGTTATTCTCTCTTCGTTGAACCATAATCTGACGATCGAGCCCAACTTTGCGACCCTCCGAATTCTATTGGCGCCGAGTAGAAATTCCACCATTGTCCGTGTCCACCCCGTGCTAGTGTGGCGGTTTATAAACGATAATGTACGTGCCCTGGGAAATCCCCTTTTATTTCCCGAAATAGTTCTTACAAAATGTAACCAGTATTTTTTCGGCAACGTTTAGTATCGAACGTTCGGTAACATATTTCCTTTTACAGTTCTCTAGCTGTATAATATGTGCGATAAAAATAATATTGCTTACCCGATTTTAGAAACATGTCGTAGGAGTACGTAAAGTTTTATTACATTATGAAAATATCTTTGTTGCACTATTTATAATTTTTAAGTATATCTGTGAACGATATGATTTTATATATGTAGCAGCTGTAATACACATTATAATAATTGAATATGTAATATTTGTAATATTTGATTATTAATATCTTCTATTTTTCTTATAATATTTGTTGCATTAGGTTAAATATTAATCTATCTAGATTAAATTGAAATAACATGTTGATATTTAATTAATATCATGAAAATAAACCTCATATAAAATTTCGCAGCGTGTATAACAGAAAAATGGAATTTTGTGAGATCTAATTGAATATTAAAGTTAAAGTGTATTATAATACAATTCAATTTAAATAAGCAGATCTTATGAATTTTTCCAAAATTAAATTAAGTACATGCTTTATTTTATTATCAATTCAATAAATTCTTAGATTGGTGTAGATTGAATTTCAGTATTAGATTTAGCGAATTAATGCACGGGACTGGAAATATAAATAAAGTAAAGTGATAATTCTGTGTTCCGAGAGAAGCAGAGGGCACACGCATTACAGAAATTATTTCATTCTGCCCGAGTATAATTCCGGGCACAAAAATAAAGTTTAATTAGTCCGCGGAGTTATAGGATCCCACATATTCTTTCCCCCAATTCTAATATTACGATTACCACCTCCTAATGTAAAATTCTCTTAAGTTGCTCATTCTGAAAATGAGATTTTCGTCCGTACCACTCTGCCCACGATGAAAGCAAGCACTTCGTTTAATTAATTAAGTACCGAGCGGCATAACCCGCCAATTTTTGGATCCAATTAGTAGGAGTGAGCGTTACAACGTTTTTCATTTCGTCTCACCGCAACGAAGACACTTGTCAGGTTTACGGTCGGCAGTGTCTTGCGATAATTGAATCGTACTGGTTTATACGAACTACTGAATGAAAATATAAGCGTAATCGTTGGAGCTTCTGTTTCTGAATTCGGATTGTAAAAGATGAAGGGTATTGAAGTTACATGTAAAATGAAAATGAATTTACTTTGCGAAATGACAATTCTAAATACATATCTGTTTATGACAAGCTTCATTAGTATAGAATTAAAAACCATTCATGCAATATTTTCCAAGGTAGCCATAGGAAAGCTTTGTAAAATACGATTTTTTTTCTAGATTGGATATGATCTTGAATTATTTAATCCTTCCGCGTACCAATTCATCCAGATTCTAAAAATTACAACACGTATATATTTGTCACAGAGTCTGAAAAATGCAAAAGTAAAATTTCGATATTTTTACATGGAAAACCAAAACGTTTTGATGCGACATACTTAAGTCATTTTCGGTGGATTGAACAGTTATTTGCAGGAACAAATATTTCGTTTCATTCGTGTATTTTCGAGAAAGATATCATCTTTCAGCTTTCCTTGATGGTGATTACACGTGCTAGGAACCACCGTGTACTTATGTTATTTACCAACGTATGCATATGACATGCATGTAACAAAGCATGGCGATGCGTGTACATTACGTACGTATGTAGACTCGTCTCTGGTTAAGCATGTTAAATTCAGGTTTCGTCTGAAATCTAATAACCGCGGAGGGTAACTATTTTGTAATTATCAGATCCAGTTCAGCGAAGCGTGAACGTAGGGAAGAGCGAACAAATATAATGAGAACGAGCAAGAGAGACCGCGCACAAGAGACTCGTCACACGCCGCGCTCGGTATATTAAAGCGCGCCACGAATTGTGTCAATATGTCAGTTACTAATGCGCCATAAAATTTTCTCATTATTTCTCATTATACTTTCGCGAAACTTTCCCTTCGTAAAATTCATTCCAAACACTGGTTAATACTGGCTACTTCTATGTAATTTGCAAATAATTCAAATTTCTCTACGTTAATGGGAAGCTGTCCGTTACTAAATGCCATTTGAACGACATTACATTTTATTAATTAATTATAATTCTATTTTGCGATGACATCGTGGCGAACAAGAGAACATATATGTTCTCGTAGTAGTTATATTACAGTGTCCTGTTTCGTTTGCTTTCATTGTATTTGCACACTTCCATTCTCTTTGCATTCGCAGGTATATGCAGTGTGCTTCTGAAATTGCACAGCCGAGAAGAGAGTGAATTTACGCGAAGAAAATAAATTGAAAATATATAATAACCTTTTTTTCATAGGGAACATCATTTTCGAGATAATAAACTACGAAAGTTTCACAAGCGCGTATTGGTGTTTAGGATAAGTGGAAATGGCGAGTTTTGAACAGACGCATTAATCCATTCCTATTGCGTAGCGCCGCGCGCCGGACAGACTTTCAAACACAATTATCTCGAAAACGAAATACCATTTATAAAATGTTCTTCCATATTTTCTATTATTCATGGAAAATATAATAAATATAGTATTTTACACACATGTCATTTCACAAGTATTATATTCATTAATAATGTATTCGATTAATATTATATTATTGTGCGATTAAATGATTAAGCATCTTAATATTGTTAATATTTCATTACACTGTATAAATACGAATCTCGTTCAATATAGATATTATTCAATGAAAATTATGTAAAAGTTCAATAAAATATCTACCTCGTTTTGAATTCAACGAAATCTTTGATAACATTAAAGAGATCCTATTCTTACATTTTTAATATAAATTTATTAAATTCTAGTCAACTCGTAAATACTATTTTTATTGTTTGAAATATTCATAGAAGATTCGAATTTACACTAACAGGTTTACGATACCTTTACCGTCCAACGCAGTTGGCCCTATCATTAGTTCTGGTCTCGGCTGTGTGAATTTCGCCCAATTTCGTTTGAAATAGAGAGAAAAACATTCTTTGTTGTCCCGGTAGCTGTTCTTTCCAATCCTCCTCTATATTGTTCTTGTCACAGTGAATTTGAATGTGAGTCGGCCCGAACGGCATTCACAACCGCCCTCCCGCTGTCTCTCTCTCCATCTTTTTTTTATAGAGCCCTGTTTTTTCGCACACATTTCTTTCACGGCATTTTTTTCCAGTTCCGACGCTTCCAACGTTACGTAGCTCACGCTCTGTGGATTAAACACGTAGTCTACTGAAGTATGAGAATGGCAGTGAAGGAATAAAAAACGTAATTGATTTGAGAAGTCGTTGATGCGTAGTTAATGACGTTCAGTTTTTATAAAGGATTTCCCACTGTTTGTTTAGGGATTTAAGGTCGGGATTTTAAAGGATAGATGCTTATGTATAACACTTTATTACAAATTGAAAATACTACTTACATGTTAATCCGATTTCCAAGTTTATTTAATTTTACGAGATTTGTTTAATTCTTCTATTGGACATGAATTTATAATATTATAAAACAATCTATACATTTATCATAGATATCCACATTATCTACTTTTTATTATAAATTGAAGTACAGGACATCTCACTAACTCCGTTACAGTACGATGTCTTCGTCATTTTTGCTGCTAAGCAAAATGTTAGAACCGCTGACCGTATAGTTCAAGAAGTCACATGCTGCGGTATCAATAATTTTTCCTTAGCATTAAAACTGCCGAGCAATTGACTGTTTGAATATTGTTAAATCTATATTTTTAATATTTTCTCGGAAAAACATCTGTTACGGTTTTAATCATTGCAAAAAGAATACATCAGAAATGAGTCATTTTGACACGTCTGATAGTTTTAGTGTTAAGATCATATTTTGCAATAATGATAACGTTGGTAAATAACGTTGGTAAAAAGTAATAGAAGTAAGTATGCGTATCACGTTGTAACAGACTTAAACGTGTTGTGTATACAGACACTCTGTATACACATGTTCGATGTTGAATCTTCTATTGACGGGGATTTTTGGGTTTCCGGTGCGCGCGGAGTGGTTAAAAAACTTGTGTTTCTTTGAGGATTTCAAGCTTTTAGCGCGTGTTAGCTTTGCAAGGGTGGTAGTTGACCCTGCGCGCTGTTGCACAGATGTAAACCCGGCTTAAAAGGGTATTCTGGTTTTCGTATACAAAACACGTAAGCATTATGTACCTTACAGCGGAGGTGCAATTCTCATGTATATGTTGCGAAATCTCATAAAGACAGCTTGCAATTATTCTTAGTTAATGTTGTGGACTATGGACGCATATATGCGATTTACGATCTTTTTGATCTGACACGTGCCACGGTGACAATTATAAATGTATGATATTAATGTACACATTTCTTAGCATTATGAAATTCAGCGAAACCGAGGAATTACGATTACAAATGAATTACGTCTTGTATGAATTAACATAGTCCATCGATCGTCAGATAGCAAGCTAAACAAAAGAATATTCCACACGGAACGTTTCGGTTGAGAGTACTCGGCACTTAAAGGGTTAGAAGCCAGCTGAAAACTATCGAACCAAGATACCTATTTCCCCCAATATTTACCAATTTTAATCAAATTGTAGAAATGTCAAATTATATTCAAATTATATTCGTTTCCAATATCACTGATTATATTTTAGTATCCACGTATTCTCTGTTACACCAGAAGATAAATTATATGTCTTTGAATAATGGATTTACTATAATAATAATCAATTCAATGTTTCTCTCGATAATTACGTGATTATTAATTATTTTATGAATGACAAAATGTTTATTACTTCAGCTGAAACAATCGCTCTTAAATGAAAATGCTTTATTTATATAAAACGATAACATAGTAATATTTGCAGATACTTTCTTATCACGACAATGCCCTGTCATCGTAGTTTCTCAGAGTTTGTGTCACGAGTGTTCCTTTTGAATCTCATCAGGCTGATAAAACTCGTGGCGACAATCGACGTTCGAAAGGAAATTAATCAGACATACGGAGTATATCGATCTTTCGTAGGCTATTAGATATACATTAATATTCATGTATGTTGATAGTTCAAACTGCTAGGTACTTCCTCCGGGTTTGGGTTTAACCGGAACAGTCGCGTATACGACATCGGGCCGAGAGTAACGCAAATTCGTGCCGATAATGCCACTTTGCATCAGAGGGCTGCAACCAAGTGAGAGACTAACTAAATTGCAGATGCAAATAGCAGAGGTTGCTTCTTACTGAGATTTAATGGATCGAATGTTAGAGCAGCTTCGAGCCACTTAGTGGGCTATTAATTTGCGTGATGGCTAGATTCAAATCTGACCTATTTTGTCGGCTGCAAAGATAACTTGGTGACAACGCCTAAAACACATGTCATTGAAGGCTGCGTACTCGAGAAACAAATTTCTGATCTTCCCTCGATACACGGGATTTCATTTTAGGAAGACATTGCTGGGACGCAGATAAACATTGACTTAACCAGTCATAGTAGTATAATAAATATAGTATTTTCTGGTATTAACGAAGACTTGAAATTCAAAATTTGTGAAGTCTAACTACATTAGGACCGCTAAGTTCGCAAGAGTTATTTTATTCTGAATAATTCTCAGTAATATTTAAGATAAGAAAAACCATATATTTATTCTAAATACATATTTACTAAATCTGCAATATACAATATATACATTTCTAAAATTTAATACCTTCATCGCGTGTCCAATCTCACAAATGAGAAGTTAAATTTACTTAACACTCTGACTCCCTCACCCAAATTTATCTGACACAGTTTTATACATAAAAATTAATTTTCTATTGAAGACAGAACTTTATAGAACTTAGTAAACAGTAGAGTAATCGCTATGAAGAAAACTGTTTTAACAGTATCAGAATTTCGACCAGCATTCATTCAGCAATGGTCAACGCGTTAACGTTGAATGCCACACGATTTCATAGATCAAAATTCATAAAATCAAAAAAATATAATATTAAATCATTTGATTAAATTGTATTATTATTATCATTGCACGTTGATCTAGCTAAATTTCGCTGCATAATATAGAAATTTTTTTTCAAATAATCATCGCTTAATTCAGTAAACTATAGTAATTCCATTTGGCTGGGGGTCACCGGTGACCCCCATGGTATTCACCATGTTAAAGAATTCCAATAAGAAGACAGTAACAGTTTCAAATAAATCTTATAAACGAAACAAGTACCGGACGCCTCCGATCAAGCAGCCAGCAAAGCAAACTACGAAGGTGGCGGCAGAAGTCTCCTCCGAAATTACTATCGGATACTATCGATAACGTCGATTTCGGTAAATCGATTTTGCGGGATGTTCAGTTCGGAGGGCAGAAACACGGCCCAGTGACTTTAGCGCCGCAAACAATCGTGCCCCGCTGGCGAGCCACCGAAGATCTTCCATGACTCTTCCTTAGCTCCGCTGTCTCTTCGTCTGCTCCGGCAGCCTCTCTCGCTCAACCAATGTTGTTCCATTCAAGTTTATTGCCCGGAGATAACCCCGGTTGCCGACCCTTCCATTCTTATCGAGGATTCGCTATGCGCTATCCAAGTGCTAACTAACGAGTTGCCGCAACGTTCCAGGCTGTTTGGTCCACCGGAAAGATATTACTTGGTCCCAGCCACCTCGACCTTCTTCGAACATGTGCGCCTCTCTTCCCTAGACACGACATTTTCGAATCGACCTGGAACAACTTGTCGCTATCGATACCTATCTTTATCGACACCACCTTCACTATTTCATTCGAAATTTGGCTACGACGTTCCTTCGATCGGTGGAAGCAATATTCGTCAGTATCATTTATAATTTGCTTTGAGAAAAATTGATTTGTATGAATTTTGTGATTTCTGCACTTATAGATCGACTTTTGAATTAGTAAAGATTGAGAAGTGTAGGGTGATTAGAAAAAAATAATTAAGTTTTTGTTTGAAATAAAAGTGACAAGCAAGAAAGTGAAAATGGTACGAGTGAAAAGATAAGAAATTATTTGCTGTAAAGAAAGTGATAAGTAAAGTGTGTGGAATATGGGCTCTGTATTTTAATTATGTAATGCTTGTAAGATTTAATCTAGTTTCTAGGTACCTATTAAAATACATGTAGCTTATAGCGGCTAACAATGCGCCGGAAAAGAAACTTTCGGCGTACGAGAGTTCAGCGAGATTTATGGTATGCGCAGTGTAAGACCCTGTTTTTGAGAAAGTGCCCTTAACGTTTTTAAACATTTGGAGGGCAGATAGGTCCACGTAGCTTTCCCACGACAGTCTGAATAGCGCAAGTAGACGCTATAAATTTTGGGTCGTCGAAAGGGCTGCAGCTCGAAGTGCTCGAGTAAAGCGTGCGCCTGGGCTTCGACAACCGACGAAAGTCGGAATCCGGTTACGCGGACTCAAGACTGTGCGCCGCACTTAAGCTGAGCCCGGAAGATAACTCGCTGCATCATCGCCAATAATTTAGGAAAGCGTTTTAAACAACTACTCCCGCTCCAAAGAAACACCCCGAGGGCGCAAACAGTAGGAGGGTAGTTGTAAAATTACCTGATTGGTAGAAGCCTCTTTTCGGAACCAGTCGGCGGAAGGCCAATTGGACTCGTTCTTAGTAGATATTATCATCACAAGCCTAATATTCATTATTATATTTATATATTCATTATTGTATTCATTATTATATTTTCACGAAACAATAAGTTTGATAAAAATTATTTATATTCTATCCTGTTCTTCAAATATATAGATTGTATATTGTTCTTCGTATTTGAACCTTAATATTCCCTGATTGAAAGGCATAGATTTTCATTTCTCCGATCGTAAATCACTTGCAAGTATACCGTTTGACCGACTTTTCGTCATCGGATAATGCAGTCATGAATCGTATCATTGAAGTGTGATACGCTCGTTGTAAATTAATTTGCTTCTGGTTGCTTCTACTTGAGGAGGCTGCAGCGGTAATAATTAACGAGAATACTTCATACCTTTCATCGGGAGGAAAAGAATCTCTTCACACTGGATAGTTTGATGTTATGAATCTTTTTTGTGTGCCCTGTACTTCTGCTATGTGACTGATTACTAATATATATGTACATTGTAATTGTCTAAAACAGGATCATTATACTTTACAATATGTAACATACAGTTCAAATGAATTAAAAGAATTACAATCATATTTGTAAGAATATTAAAAAAGTTGATTATATTTATTATATCAATACTTCATTGAAGTTATTCAATGCAAGCTGCTTTAAATGTTAATAATAATCTATCGATAATATTATATTTAATATTAATTAATAATCATTTTATTTTGTTGTTTCAGGTAAGTAATCCAAGACCACCTAAATCATCTTCAATTCATCAAATCAATGATCGAGATTGGTGAGTGAATAGTTTGTACTATATAATCACTTTTAACAGAGTTGGAAAGTGGAAACGACGATGCAAACAAAAATGGAATCAAATTTAACTGATAATTTTCATTTATTTTTCAAATATTGTGTCGATATGAAGCCAGATTACACTCTGTAGCGGTCCATTGTATGGAATAGTTAATTTTTCAAAGGAATCAAGAATCCCATTCGTCAAAATAGGATTCCGTTATTCGTTTTACATTGCCCCCCTCATTCGATCACTGTTATATTGCCGTGAAATGCCACGGAATTTACTCGGATCTCTGTTTTTGCCGGTAAATGAACCATCAAGCTTGCATTCTCGTTAACGTCAGATATTCGGGAAGTTTTCCCCGGAAATGGAATGTGAAAACACAATGTGATTTATAAAAAGAAAACTTTTGATGCAACCGTCTCGTCGGGCTTTATATATATTTGCAGTGTTTGTAACTTCCATCCCGATGAATCGAAATAAACGTTGCTATTGTAGCAGAAGGAATTTTGTATTTGTTAATTTATTGATCTATGTATTACATTGAGGCAACTGTGATCAGTAGTACCATTTAATCTTACAATAATATTATTTACATGTGAATCTTATACAATTTATTCTATATTTAAAAAATAATCTGAATTTAAGTTTATATCAAATTTGCAGACGATTGTTTAAAAAGAAATCGTATAACTGCGATTATTACAACGAAAGAAGAATACTTATATATTTATATATTTATTAAAATTTCTTTAACTAAAACGGTTCCATATTAAACTTTTCACTTAATATAGAACTAATATAGAGATTTCGTATAGAATTATCTTTACACCGCGTATACTACAATTTCCGATTGAATAATTTACAATTTATTTTTCTTAATACTAAATTTATGGAAATTTATTGTACAGTTTATAATAGTTTGAAATAATAGGAGTACACTCATATAGTTCTTGGAAATTGGAGCTTTCAAAACACACAGTTTATAAATATATACTACCACAATTTCATGAGTCATAATTAATATATATTTTTACCAAATAATATTTATGAATTTTAATATTCGTTAAATTGACAGGTTCCATAAATCTAGTGTTAAGTAAGCAGAAAGAGTGAACGACGTTCACCAGTCACCCTTACGCGCGCAAGTGGCGTTAGACTTTTCCGCCCTTTCCGACAGCGTGGCACACCGGACGCGATCAAAGTTACGGATAAACACCGTTGTCACGCAGCCCTTTCCCATCCGGTCGAACGTAATTTTTACGAGGAAACGATTAAAGCACCTTCGCAGAAGTTTAGTCGTAGCAGCAACGATGTCGTTCGGCCGCGAGAAGCTGAAAATTATACGGGCGACGTGTTTTGCGGTTATCGATCACGGGCAACACCGGCCGGGACCAGTTTCGAAACTTTTATTAAGTCGTAATTCCAGCTTATAAAGCGTTGCCAACTTGCTCCCGGTCGGCGTGCATTGATGGCGCGTGAAATTGTACTGGCTTCGAACTGTCTCTTTCACGTAACTGGGTATCTCGAACGGAATCAATTTCCTGTTGCTCCGCCGTAACGATCATTATTAAATCGTAAATATTAACATTCTGTCTTACGATTTTTCTCGTGATCCTAGGTGCCAAAGTTACTTCGTCTTTAATCATTTATGAAAAGTTTTACATTCACTGTAAGTGAATATCTACTTTGAAACTTTCAAACTGATAACAGAGAAATATTCTTTTATTTATAATAAATTCATAGGATAACAGTATAAATAAGTTTAATAACAAATGTAAATATTCTTTGATTTTGATGATGAAAATTTTAGTTCTTCTAAGAATTTAGTTAATATCAGTTTAGCACTATTATTTCATTGCTGCGTGAAAATAACGATAAAAGAAAAGTAAATATTGAATGTAACCGAAATTAAATGTGTTCTAATTCAATATGAAATTGATTTCGAGATTTTTACTACGAATTTATGTAGCATTTATTTATATACGAAACCTTAATAATTTTACTTGTTTAGTAGTTTAGTAAAAGACATTTGATGGTCAACAAAAGATTACTTAAATTCATTTTTAAGTCCTCGAATTCGCGTAAACATTTATTTCCTTCTACTTTCATTAATTGAACAGTTTTTAATCGTGTTGTAGAGAGTTTCAGTGATATCAACACCCGTTAAAAACACTGTACTTCTAAGCAAGAGTCGATGAAGATCCTGCGGGATTATTGGAAGGTCCTTGGGGTCTTCTTGTGGATTACAAAGGACTACGATATTCTCTAGAAACTGTGGTAGAATTTTGTCGTTTGTCCTTTGCAGGTCGCTGAAAAGTTGCATGTCGTTGATAGATCCTCTGAGCGTGTCTATAATATTTGGTGACCAATGATACGATATTATAGGGTCTGATATTTTTTTGGGGACACTGGAAATTTCTGAGGGCATCCTTTGATCTTTAAGGACCAGCGAAAACTTCTCTGGGTTTTCTTCACTCCTCGACGACCACTGGGAAGTTCTCAGAGTTTCCTTTAATCATTGAAGACCACTGGGATATCCTGAGGGTCTTCTCTGATCGCTAGGGATCACTGTGTGGACCTCAGAATGTCCGTTTAACTGTGGTGAACTACTGGAACATCTTTAGAATTGATTTCTAATGAATAATTGATATTGATCACTTAGAATCAGTAATTGATATCGAAAAAATTGATAACGACGTAGAAAGACCATTAAAGATTTTAGAATGGATGTTCCTCTCAATTTTCCAGCTTTCAGAATTCAGCTTCCATATTTTCTTCAAATCTTAAAAATACTAAATTTCAATACTAAATTTCAGATTTCGTACCAATTGAATTCAATGTTTTTAATATCACGTTTTTGTTTTTATACCGCTACCCTTTTACAGCATATTTCTATGTATTATCATATTTTTATTTTTCTAAAAATATTTTTTTATGCGAAAACAGCTAAATGGAACTTTTATATAATGAAGATGCAAATCTTTGTACGTCGTTGCAAGAAAGGAAGCGTACGCGTTCAACCTCTGAAATCGAAAACAACATGAAAGTTACTATAAATTATTCAAAAGAAAAATTCATTCTTTAATGTACTCTTCAATGCGACGAGAGTGTTTGTAGAAGTTGGCGAATACTAAATCTCCATAAATTTACTGGTAAACAGAAATCCAATGCTATGGCCTCCGAACAGATTTATTTGCAAAAAAAGAATTTAAAAGAATGTTTTACAACAAGAGGTTTGGTCTCCCGGAGGCTAAAACGTATGCAGGGCGAATTCTCATCGTAGAAATGGAAGCCTGCTGCATGGCCATCGGACATAACGAAATCCACGCGTCGAAAAATATTTGCTTTCCGGTTGGCGTGCGGTCTCAACGAATCCGGATTTAAACGAAAGCTCTTTACACAATGCGCAACTGTACCGCATTGTTTGAAATTTACTTCGCTCGGCTGTGTTACTTGGGTTCGATTTGAACTTAGACATTTGAGAAATCGTATCGACGAAATTATTGTATTTGTTTCAATTTTGAATAATCGTAAGTTACTTAAAAGAGAATCTTTTTTGTAATGGATACAGAATGCGCTATCGAATAATTGATCATCGTTATTGGCAACATTTATCTTTGTTATTAAAATCTAAAGGAATACTAGTGAATAGGTTATTACTTAACAATGTAAGTTTCGAGAATGCACAATATGTTCAATTAATAACGGTGAATAGTAATCGTAAAGTGTTGTTCATTAAATTACACAGATTTTCCAAATACCTGTAAATGATTTTGAAAATTTGTATGACGGCCAACCTATTAACACGTTGTATACCACGGGGGCCATCGGTGATTCTCAATCAAATCGAATTACTGTAATTCAATCAATTGAACAACAATTGTTTAGAAATATTTCTATATTATAAATAATGCTACCTAATGTGGTGATGTTCAGCTAGATGAATGTACGATAATAATAACGCAATTCAATCAAATGATTTAATATTATATTTTTTCCATTTTGTGTATTTTGGTATATGAAATCGTGCAGCGTTCAACGTGTTAATTCGATATAACAGTTATTTAATGCTACTATACCAATCAAAATGTTTAGTTCTATTATTTTGCAATTAATAGTATCATAAAAGTGTTTAAATATCGAGAAAAATGTTGAAAACGCATACTTTCATTTTCGTATTACAATGAACTTCAGAAGAAACTTAAAATACTCTATTGTTAGAATTTTTATAAGTATTATACATATCAATCATGCAGAGTACTCGGTAGGTAATTGTATTATAGGATTACGATGAACGAATTTCAATGAAAAATCGAAGCAGAGAAAATGATAGAAAGTAAGTTTCGCTCGCGGCATTCGAATGCTCAACGGAAAACTTGCGTCGCCGTTGCTCACGTGTCCCGCAAAGTTTAATATCTGTCGCGCGTACCGAGGGAAGTTTACAAGTACGAGATGGAAGTTTGTTTAAAATGCTTTGTATTGAAATCTGTCGCGCGACAATAGGATGGCGGCCGGTTCCGAAGCCAATACGACGCCACTTCCGATTTGCTCTGTATACGAAAAGCGTTACAAGTACGCGACGACTGTTTCTATGAAGACGAAACTTTATTCGGACATCCATGCGGAATATTACTGAATCGCTGTTGTTTTTCTTTTCACGCCAAAAAATTCGCAATATCGATAAAATGAACGAGCACAATATTTGTTCAGTTCACGAGAAATAAGAATTCTCGGGCAGTAAGAACGGTGTTACTTTTAAAAAATGTGCAATACGAAGATGAAGTATCGGGAAATATAATACAGGTTAATGGAGCAAGAACGATCAAGAAGGGAGGAAAAGATAAAGCCGTTGCTGAAGCTGAGGATGACCTTTTGATACGGTTAAGGGATTCGAGAAAAAGCAATGGAATCTTGATTGCCGTCTATTATTATTACACTTCGAAATTGTTAACACAATTATAGAATCAATGAATGGATGAAGATAAATGAAATTTGATGAAAGAAGAAGCGTGTATTCGATCTAATTCACAAACCAGTAAATTCCAAATTTCATTTACTTTATCGAAGAATATATTAAATTTAAAGTGAACATTTTCAATCTTTAATTTAATTTCCATAAAACCACAGTTTTTTAAAACTCACTTAAAGAAATAGTGACGAGATAAAAATGTTTTACCTATTATTACATTTACTTAATTGAATTATTATTAAAATTACGATTTTTTAATTCATTTTATAATGAATACTTCATAGCTTTTACAAATTTCATTAAGTCTAAGATGCAACATATTGTTAAATTTTATCGAATTATTAATCCAATCATCGCCATACATTTTTCTCTTCGACAATATCAGAAACAGATATTTATAGTTTGATCCACTAGCCATTTATGCTACAGAAAATCTTGTCGAGAACAAATTGCAGTATTTCTTCTCTACGATCACGTTTCGTTGCCTTTCTCGGGAACCTATCGTCTTGGACATGCCAAAGATAGCTGATAATAGGCTAACCCTGTAGCAATTTGTACTCTTCACGTTGATGTCCACGACTGAAATACCTTATGTGCTTTCAACCAGTTCTTCCTCTGTTTTCTATATTCTTCTATTCTCAGTTTATACAGAACACGCAAACGCAATATTGTGTCTGCAGGCAGAGGTTAAGGCATCGGTGAAGCAGTAGGGAGTTCGTCGCCGATAGAAAAAGAGAAGCTCTTTAAGCCATGGAGCTTACGTTGGTCGGCACTGACAATGAGTCTCGTCGATGATAAAAGAACGGAAGAACACAGACTCGTTCGGAGTATCATGAGAATTGATATAATCAAGCAGGAGGCTGAACGTGTAAAAATAAATCGAAGGAGAGAAATAAAATTCTTTCGTGCGAGGCCTCGTTCTCAAGAAAATTGAATTTTGAAATTCGTCGAATAGGTGGGCGTGCATTAGTATGTAGAAGATGTAGAAACGGTAAGTCGTATAGGGACACGTTATCCGAACCCTGTTCAATAGCACACGTGCCCGGCGAATTTTCAAACTCGATTTTCTCTAACAGTACACTTTAAATGAAAAAATGTTCATTCTATTTGTTCAAATTGTCTGTGCTTTTGAAACTGCTTTCTGCCTCTCTGCGTTACTCGTTCCGATCTTTTATATAAATTATATTTTTGTAATGTTAAATATAATTGAATTTTCTTTCTGTTTAACGTAGAAAATTTTAGATAAAGTTTACTTTTGCGAAATACAAATATGCAGTGCTTACATATGTACATTTTATAATTTTGTTCGTATATTGCTATCATTATTTGTTTTTCATGGATTTTATACGAGTGAAATAAATGTCATTTTAGGTCTCGAATGCAAAATAGTAAATTCTTGCGCTTTTATGAAAATTTCTGTTTACTGTTTATTTCATTGTCATTTGCTAAATCGTTTATTCGAAGTTGATAGACTTGATAATAAATGAAGGAAAAATTATTTTATAAAAATCTTTAAACAATCTGTGTATTGTCAGTGTGAATTTGGTTTTACTTACTATAATAAGCTATTGATTTCTGGATATTTTATGTTTTTAATATGGCGAAGCCATCTGGCATCTTACAAATCATATTTCTAATCTGTACTGTTTAACACTAGATTTAAGTACAGTTATTGTGTAGTTTATTCTATTACTCCTAGAAAATTGATACTCGTTCCTTTAAATCTTTAAAATGAGACTTAAAAAATAGATAATTAAGATATATGTCGTCTAATTTCACCAATCGAAATCAACGTAAACATTTACAAAATATCTTCATAAAATTCAATTTGACTCACATTGAATTTTATAAACATTATTTATTAAATATTCTGGCTATATTGATTGATGCAGATACGCAAATATATATCCTAATAGTCTACTGTTAAACATCTAATTTCCAAAATATAAATGAACGAATATCAATTTTCCAAAGGACGATAGAATAAACTGTACAGTTAATATCCATAAATCTACTGTTAGAATATAAAATTTATTCAAGTTCGTATTCCTCAATCGAACAATCTGACAACGTTAAATTTTGTTTCAAGACACAATGAATATTTTTTCGTGCACCGAAACTATGAAATTCAGATGTCCCGATAGCACAATACCGAACAGAGAAATCAGAGATTTTTTCCCCGGAACGGAAACGGACGTTGTCAAATTTTCATTCTTCGAACGGTGAAGATAAAAGAGGATAGTGGCGCACATTTTCGGTCCGGGGATGGGCGCGCCGGTAGTTATCGAGGAACACAGCGTGGCACACACGTGTACAACCACAAATCGTCGGTATCTAGGTCAACGTGAATCAAACGGTTATTGTTATTCGCTCTTTCGGAATAATTTGGAATTTGTAGGAAAATTAATGTCACCGCCGAATTGCCGGTCAACGAAGATGCTTGGTAGCCCCACCGATTACACACCGTTTATCGTCGGCGCCGTGTATTTTAGCGCGCCGAGTGAATTACAAACATTGCTGATACCTGACTGACGTTAAACCGAATCGAACCACGAGATGGTAGAGTCGCATTAATGACAGATTGTATCTGTCGGTTGTTGAGTCGCTAATAGATTGGCATTGGCCCTTATTGCGCTGTGGGTTTACTGTTATGACGTCGCAATGGCGCCAATTTATCGGGAAACAAGGACGAAATTTGTGCAATAACAACGATTGATTTTGATTTTCTGCTATCGGATTTCCTTACTGGTCGATTTATTAGTCATGCTCCGATTAAAGTTTGCTCTTACTTGTCAGTTCCTGTTTGAAATTAATTATTTATGCGGATCGGGGCTAGTCTCGATTAATTTATGCGTATAAAAGAATACGGGTATTCAGGAGAGATGTGTGGGCTTCGCAAAAGATTTCATTAAGAGGAGCATAATATAGTGAGGTATTTATATAAATGTCAAATTCCAATATTTCGTTGGAATTCTTACGCTTGGATGAGTGCATAAATCTGCGAAATGCACTGACTACCGACGAACACTGAAGCTTTTCGTCCTTTATTTTTTTTCGTGAATGCAATTATATGCAGTTATTTAAATTTTGGAATTTAACAGCGGAAAACTAGAAGGAAACCTGGTTTTACGTAAATTATCGGATGACACGAAATTCATGGTCGGCATGTGTGAGTGCCCGTATTAAATTCAGTTCCATAGTGTATATAGATATAAAAAAAAGGGAAGTGGGAGCATAAACCAAGTTTTGATGTGGAAGCACTTTCCGCGTTTCTACTGAGTTTCATGGTTCGTTCAATTTCATAAATTTTATTGAGGCGAACCCGGAAAAATCTTTCGTAATTGTTGAAGTAAGTATAATTAAATATTCAAATTAAAAGAATTATTTGAACGAAATTATAGTTGATAATACGATAGAGATGAAGAGTAAATAATGAATTCAAATTCAAATGAAAGTTATATATTAGTCGATGTAGACATTTTCAAGACAGTTTACAGTCAATATTGTCGTTTAACAAAATGTCTCTTGCATCTACTGAAATCTTCTGATAACTTTGTTAAAAAAAACTTATAATTGTCCCAGAGTAGATACAGTAAGACCTCGTTTAACGCGTATTATTATTAGATTATACATAACATGTATTACATCCGTGTAAACTGTATAAACTGTTGAAAAAAACTGCATTATACTGAAACTGCGTAGCATTAACGCTAGAACTGAAATTCTAGTCAAATTCTTGTTTTGCAATTATTAATACCTTAATGGCATCGAATATTCTAAATGATTTTGAAAATAAGTAGTTTTATTTGAATACTATAACAAATGTCCGAAGAGACCGAAAAAAATTTATTGTTACAATTTTTATAGGGATTATGTATCAGTGATATTAAATGCTCGCTAGTCGTAGTGTTAAGCAGCGTGTTACTGCACTCTTTTCCAAAAATCATTGAAAATTTCCAAAGGAACCTCGTGTCAGCGGCTCACGTTCCTCACTAGTTATAATATTCCCTTTAAGAAAGTGATTAAACCGGATGAAACGAGGGCGAAATTGAGCTAGCAAAATGTAACGACGGGATTGCGATTTAGCGTTCCGATCTCGTATCAGAATCCAGAACGGCACCTGATCGGCATAAAAGCCGCGGCGTTCGCGATCGTTCGTGTATTCTGGGGGTAATGCCGCGGCGATGATTTGCAGCTACGCTATTTGGAACGCATATGCGAGTTATGCCCCTCGCGACGCCATTACTTATCCCAGAATCGCGTACGCATTACGAAGCTGACCGACTAATTGGGGGCCAGTGCGTAACTCAACGGTGTATTTCTCAGGCCAGCACGGCGAATTACATTTTGCTCCATCATTCGTTATTCACCTGTCAAATTTAGGTTACATACATTTCGTCTTCATCACAATCAAGTTTTCCTATAGCCTCTTTGAGCATTTTGTATGTGACTTATTTGTTCTTAGCAGAGGTGTATAAAAATGATTATTCATTATTTGGTATTTCAATGCTCACATTACACTATTATTTAGTTCCTTAGAATATTAAATATTTTTATTCTACATCAGTCATCTTGCATATTGTAATTACCTACAAACAACTCGAAAGCACAGGTTATCGGTAACGATGGCAGTCCACGTGTTAAAAACTTTGTGCTTACACTTCTAATTGACATCTCTTCGCAGGTTACTATCTAAAAAATTACTTATCACAAATATGCTCCGAAACATTTTCAGAAAATTACTAATCACTTATTAATATAATATAAAAACAGTAAAAATTGTCACAAGAGACTACGACCGAAAGTACACTCTTTGCACCAAAATTTATCTGCTACTTACAGCTATATTTAATAAAGAAACAGAAACATGTATTTCTTAAAGAATTAACACCAAATGTACCGAAACACAAATAAAAGGAGAGACAACAATGGGAACACTGAATGATCGGATAATAAAGGAATCGATATGAAGTTAAATGACCGAAAACAAAAACGCAGTGGTTTCTATCAAATTTTAAAACCGGTCATTGTACGTTTAGTGTTAAAGGATGCCTGAAGCTTCGCGCGTCACGAATATCAGCTCGATACAGAATTGGTGGTTGAAACGGGGAACAGACGCAAGTTCGGAGTCGGTGTCTCCTCGACGGGTTCTCGTTGATTTATAGGTGTCCCACATTAAACACGCGCATGTATTACAAGAGCGCCGGTTAATTGGAGTCGCGATTAATATAGCTGCACGCGACGCCGCTGCGTCTGTTGCTTCCGCGAGAATAACTTGCTCTTCCTGTCTAACTCACGAAAATACTGGCGGGCGAGCCCGGCCTTCGCAGAAATGAATTTCACCGTGGTCGGATGCCAACCGGGGAATACAGCGTTTCATTTACAGTACAGTGCTGATCGTTCGCCGGGGAAAATAGATCCGGAGATGTGTGCGGAACCCGTCGAAATAATCGATCGCATTCAGACACCGACACTCAGTTTCGTTGCTCCGCGCCACGGTTACTCCGCCACCCTCCCCCTTTACATTAGTGTTTTTATAACGGTCGCTAGGTAATTAAGTCCACCGTTTCGCGATGAAATCTAACTAGCCAGC
Source organism: Nomia melanderi (assembly GCF_051020985.1). Taxonomy (NCBI): domain Eukaryota; kingdom Metazoa; phylum Arthropoda; class Insecta; order Hymenoptera; family Halictidae; genus Nomia; species Nomia melanderi. The sequence goes on along the minus strand of NC_135002.1, from coordinate 12,355,464 downwards.
CACGTCAACAAGTATTGAGGTTCTATTGTACTTATTTATTGAAAGCGAACATCCGTGCACGCGTTGCCCCTCGTAGAATTCGACGGGGTGTAACGGGTATCATACGTTTTTCTCTTAACACCAACACTAGAACTACCGTAACTGTCAAAATGACTGATTTCGATTTTTTTGTTTTGTAGTTGTTGATACCCTGAAAGCATTGAATATTCGAAATGAGTTTGAAAATAAATAGTTTCAGGTGAATAGTATAACCATTGTCTGGAGAAATCGAAAATAATCTATTGTTACAATTTTTATAAGGATTACATATGAATTTTATTAAATGCTCGGTAGTTCTAATATTAACCGTATTGCGAACCGAGCAGAAGACCTGTTTTAGAATTTCCTTAACAATTCTGCGACTTCCTTGGTTCATTTGACTTTAAGTCAATTCCTATATTGTCCGATAAACGTTAAATTTACGGATTTGACTTGTAAACTTGACTCTCAAATTGACTCGTTCCGTAAATCTAGTGTTAACCGGTTTTTCAATTCCTGTCTTTCCGCCTGTTCTTGCTTCCGTTAGGGAAAATTTATTATTTAACTTGGTTACCTTTCTTTTGCAGCTAGTTATTTGAGTGATTACGATAAATATAAGTATTTATAAAATTCCGGTACGATTAAGTATTAAAAATATGCTAACATACTGTATAAGTGAGGATAAGAAAGAAACAAGTGAATGACTAGATTGCAAATCTCTATGCATACTTGTATTATTATCATAGTCTTTTAGTAATCATTATAGTATGTATGAATTTGCAAATATAAAAAAATATTTCTTGTAAGAGGCATTAGCATTTTTTAATTAGTACAATCAATTTTTTTCTATTTTGGTTCTTGTGAAACAGTTTATGAGAATAAGAGTTCTTTGTATGAGAATGGAATCGTGTCAGGATTTATTGTAGAGAAATCGTAATGCAGTGAGATTGAATGATATCGAGAAGAAATTATTGTTTTAAATATGAAGGACATTTTTATGTGAAGCTTGCGTGTGTATTAGCAATCTATTTATACTTTGTATTGCACGAAAACGAATGGTCCCTTGTTATTTCGCATTTTTTTATTTTAACTTTATAATGTAACATTTACGAACCCACGATATTATAATGTTTTTTCCTTACTATTATTCATAAAATGTGGTGAAACCGCTTTGACGGAGAGCTTGAGACACCCTGTACAATGTGGCCACAATTGAGGGTTAATCGATCCGTCAGAGGGTTAATCCTCTTCAACTAGGTCGACCAAAGTCTGTAAATCACCACCAAAGAGGTTGCTTCACCATACTTTATTAAACTTCGAATTTATCTTCTGTGTATATTTCGTCTTTTCTTGTCTGCTTCTTTCATGCTGCTTTCTGTTAAGTCTTATGTTAGTAACAGGGTACCCGATTATCCTCGTCAAACTTAGGGAAATGTTAAAAGTCGAAGAACCTTATATCGTCTAGTGAAAAATTGCAAAATCGATTTGTATCCCCAGTCTTTGAAGCTTATAAACTTTTTCTTTGATAATATTTGATTTTCTTTTTAATTCTTAGATCGCTATACAGTATGAAAATTACCGCAACAGCTTTATTATTTGCCAACATATTACAACATAGTATTAAATTTCAACAAAAACCAATTAGCATGGAAAATTTTTCATATGTTATATTCATTGGTTCTATACTTTTTATTTTACTTTATAGTATTTACAGTTATTAACTTTCATGATTGAAAATATGTTTTCAATAATAAGATAGAATAATATTATGAATTTCTGTATGAAATTGTTATCTGGCACAAATAAATTTCTTCAAGTAAAAATTCAATCAGATAATTGAATAATAAGTTTTGGTATTGCATATTGTCCGAATTCTATTTCATTCCTATAGAAAGAGACATGTTCATCAATTGTGTGATTCATAGAGGGTTCATACAATTTCATTAAATTGGTTTTAGCATAGTCTGTGCGCCACATATAGAACCTGCTTTGTCACTTTCTATTCGCCGTGCTCGTATATTTGTATCGTCGAACCAAATAAATACAATATTCTAGAATCGATTCACACGCCTGGTTGGTCTATGCCGAGCTTACAAACTTGTATTCCACGTGTCCAATGTATAGTCTTTATTCGAATTATTCATACTAGCTGTTGAAAGAAGAGTCCGTATAATAGACTATATAGCTTTAGCTCGCGAACATATGGCGTTTCTGAATATTATTCGACTCTCACGTGCTACGGCCTAGCGCTTTGCGAAAAGGGCAAAACATAAATGTAGGGGAACTGTGGAAGAGAAATCGTTGCTGCGTGTTTGATTTATCCGTCAGAAACGTTTGAACACTGTAAAAAATATTACACATTGGCATGAAGATTAATATGAAAAAAAACTTTAAATGGTCGTCGTCGTGGGTGACAAATCGCAAAATCGTGTACAAATTTGTCGACGCCGCGTTTTGTCTTCGAGCTTATCACATGTCAATTGTCACCGAGTTTCGGAACTGGTATTTTTTTTGTACCTATCGAAAACGCATCATTATTATATATTAGAAATCTATTTTAATTAAAAAAGACTAAATTGTTATGTTTTTAGCCGTTTGCATTCGATTTATTTTCAGTGTTGTTGAACGTAAACTTGTATTTATTTTTAGGGAAATTAATTAAAGTAATTTACAGCGGTAGAATTCAACGTTTTGTATTTATTTTATTTATTATTATTATAATAAGATATAATTTTTATAATCTTTCAAAGCGTGGTACTTTTTCAAACAATATCCAACGTTATCTAACAAATTTTTATTGTCATCTCCAGAGTGACATACAAACGCAAAAGGTTAAAATATATTTTAAGGTAATACTTTCAGAAACTAATGAGTTTACAGTATATTTAGCTTTTTGCGGTACTAATTTTAGACTTTGCGGTACTAATTTTAGTTGACCATTTATGAACTACATTCAAATTTCTTATCAATTATACCTCGAACGTTGGCCATTTAGTATTCATTCAACTTCTCGGTTTTCTAATAATGCTTTGTGCCAAAAAAGACTTATACTAAGAATAACATGGTTGACAGTTGTAAATGAACTTCACTCAATTTGCTAAATGGACTGTTTCCGAAACAGATAATAAATTAATGCGTTCTTACAGTAAAAAGTTTATAAACGAAATGGGGAATATTCATTCACTTGGTTGTTTATCTGGGGTCTTTACGGGCCATAGTAATTGATTCAATTTAGAAGTATTTTTTTCAAAGAGATTGTCTATTATTGTTAATTTCTAATGATAACGTTGGTATAGTTTATATTGTTTCATGTTGATGATGTATCACTAAAAGAGCTCTTGTAAAAATAACTATAGAATCAGGAGGATTAAAACAAATGAAATAACATTTTTTTATACAAAAGTTATAATTCCTATATTAAAATGGCATTACTTCTTTTATACATTCATTATTAATCACTATTCTCCCTAATAAAATAAAAAATCTTGTCTCTGTATACATAGAAACTAAACTAAATTTTTATAAGATAAAATTTTAATTTATATAAGATGTAGTTATTATATGACAGTGTGATGACAATTATTCAATTGTCGTGTGATATTCTAAATTGTCGATAGTGTGTTAGTTTCGCCTGGAGAGATATGTACATTATCAAGCGACGTTATTTTGAACGAGGCTGACGCTTAGCTGAGGATAGATGTCAATTGCTGCGCCTATAGCGTCTTTACAAATGTATGGTGCAAACTCTGCACACGTGCAGGCTCTCACAAACTTTATGGAGTCGATTATACCTAACGGCAAATCGTAACATATGGTGGATCTGTAAACGAAACAGATTGTCAGTAATATATATGTATCAACAGCTGTGTAAAATATTCTTTTCTCGATGTTAAGGTTAAGAATAATATAATTATAGTACACGAATTAGTTGTCATCGACCTACAATCGTATAGATAACTGACACAATCGTTCCAAAAATAATATCGAAAAATAATCATTGAAAGTCGAAATAAATTTAGTTGTATTCCAATGCTGCAAAGTTTAAGAAAACCTGAATTTGGAAGCACGTATTTAAAGCAGTTCAATTTTTGAACCCTCGAACACTCAACCAAAAATAAATTTCATAAAAATGTCAGATTATAAAAAAAATAAAAAAAACTTTTGACGTACTTGCAGATATTAACTCCATGTCTGGCGATTTATTCCGAATCTATACGACTATCTCAAAGGAAATTGTGGTATTACAGTTTCAATTAAATTTATTTATATAAGCAAGAAAATTATTTTAGTTACAATTCAGCATATTTGTAAAATAATTTGTGAAATCCGCACTGAAAGCACGTACGAGCGAGACTCATCATTTCAGTTCAAAGGGTTAAGAAACATTCAACTAAATTATTTGTCTATTTATTTATTTCCATAAGTCGCGAATATTAAAGATGATCCAAAACATTTGAATAACACTGCATAAATTTCCTTCATCCGCCTAAAAAAAAGCAATTCGTTATTTTGGAATTATCGGCAACCCAAGTCTCATCTTGCCCTTTCCCTTTCGCGTTTTAATCTGCGGTGCGAGGGCTAAAAATAAGGGGATGTGGAAATGCGGAGGGAAACTCGGGGAACGAGCAGAGAGCAAAACGCGATCGTGGACGCTTTAATCTAAGGGGCGACGCATTCGTCGGGTTATTCGACAGGTTATCAAGAACGGTTGCGCGAAATGGCGACGATTTCCGTTCCGGCGTGGATTTTCGAAGCAGGACATCGAACGAACTTTATCGCTCGCGCCGGAAAATCTGCGAAAACTGCCAAGCACGTCGTAAATAATCGCGGACGCCAGACGCTCTTGATGCTGACACTATGATCGAGCATTTATTGTTCGATCCGCCACTTTTTCCCCGTGTGGACGGTATTCTTCTTCGGATGCGCATTTTTATAGAGAATTTTCGTATCGGCTAATCCGCTTCCGATGCGCGTCGGTCGAAAATTTTCCGGGTTTTAAAACGCTCTTCTTCGTTGTCGATATTACGACATCCCGTTTTTCCCCCAATCTTCCATTAAGTGAATCCATTAACTAATATCAGCTCAAATAAAAGTGAAATAGAAATTAGAATTGCTAACAAAGATCACTGTCAGTTGGGCAAAGAATAAATTGGCTGTATTATAGAATCTTCGTTGAGTTACTTGAGATTTTTAAATTAAAAAAACGTATGTATGTTTGAAAGTATATAATTTAAAAAAATTTTTCAAGTGCCAGTCAGTGGAAGAATTTGCAGAATTTGTTCAGGATTTGACAGGATTACTTTAAGTAATTGAACCAAGGAACTTATGAGTGTACTAATATTTTTCATTTCAAGTTGAACCGATATATTGCGCCATTGAAACTGTACTTAACTTTTCTAAAAAGAAGTATACCAAATTCACTGTAATCATCAAATCTAACAATTAAATAAGGAATTCGCCATTCCACGCAATACAGTATATTCCCAATTTATTTTTAAAAAGAATTCGCGAAAGCGAACCATTCCCTGTCCATCCTGAGCGAAATTCAACAGAAATTTGATTACCTCTACGAATGATCGGAACATAATTTGAATTCCTAATATCCGATATAAATATTCGAATTCAACGATACGCGCACAGTTGAACGGGTCAGCCAAGAATTTTATTGTCGTTCTCCAATATTCCCAATGAAAATGTATCAAGAATTTCGGAGTTATTTTCGCTCGCCGCGGTGAGTGTTCATCGCTATCAGAAACGTTCACAATAAAGCTACATCTCCGTCCGACGAAATTTCTGAAAATTGTCGCGAGGCAAGCAGGCTTCACGGTGATTTATTTGTCCATTTTACAGCGTTCGCGGGGCGTCAATCGCATGAATGTGCGTACCGGCGAAAGTACAGGTGCGCACGCAATGAAAATTCGATTGCAAGCTCGTCTGGGTACAGGGTCACCGTGGCTGGAACACGCGGTTATTTACGGCGTACTTCGCGTGCTTTTTGCCGCTGCCGCTGCTTCCATCCACCTAGCCCGATAAAATTCCCTATTTTCCTTTTCTTTTGCCTCCTCTGTCTCTGCGCTGTCACCGAGCCACGGGAACCGGTGCACCACCAGAAACCGCCACATACTTTCGTCCTTTGTTTCCCATAACCTGATACCGCGAATCCGACATTGGATTAAAAATTGATCCTAGCGTACATGCCTCCATTCGACCCTAAAACGCACCGACACCTGTGAAACCTCCTTCTCTACTACGACGATTTTAGTTTTCATAATGAAAACGGGCTCTTACCAGTGAACTCGGAGTTTTAAACGAGAAACTGACTGCTTTGAATGTGTGTATTCATTTTTCGTAGTGCTTTGTCGACTGAGTTCATGCATTTTAGTTTGTTTAGTATTATTATAGAGATAATTGTTAACCTTTTACCTACGACGAGACTAACCGCGAAGCTATACCTCTGTACGGTAAGGATTGACGCGATTTGCGTATCATAAATCTAGCACTGCGATTTGAGGCTCATAGAATTTTCTACTGTGCAATTACGTTAGATTAGACTATAATGTGCACAGCTACGGATGAGAGAGAAAGAATTGTGCCGCTGTAGTGGTGTATTGTTCAAAAAGATGGTAAACACAAAAGACACTATAGTGGCGTACCATTTATAAAGATAATATACACGAAAGCTACTAGTGGCGTATGGTAGCTAAAAGATTAATATAATAGTGATATGGAATTTTATTTTAATATATTTATGTCTTATTATATCTTAGAAATAAACTTGATATAGTTTGCTCAACTTTATAATCAAGAGAATTGTTTACCGAATCAAGTTCTTTTGACTGATTTCTGCTGAAATTAATTTGGAATTTTATCACACTCGTTGAATATTTTTTCCATTTTGAAAAATCTTCTGTGTAATTGCATTTTTTGACGCTTTATATCGGGGCTATATGGAAAGCGTCGTGACTCATAAGTTGCAAATTTGATACACGACTGGATATCTACCCTTTGTTCCGCTTTGCAACCGTGACTGCTGAATAAACGTTATCTTATGAAAGTCGCTGTTACCTTTGCTACATGAACAGCGGAATGAAAGTATCTTTTCATGACACTGACACAGATGTGCAAAGTTATACTAACACACAAATTTTCTTTAAAAACATAGAAAAAGCGTGTTCTAGATAGGGAACTCGATTGTCACATTTTGAACGTTATTTCCGTACCGTCAGATTTCAAGTTACATATAATGCATCTCTCATTCAATTTTATAACATTGTACATGGGACGTCACAGGCTAATTTACATATAATGATGCTTCAAAATGCAATTTCATTGTTCCTTTTAACACTTTATCCTTCCATTAATCATGCACGAGTGATATAACTTTCTGATCAGCTTCTATTCAAATTCAAACATTTATGTTAGCAAAAGTATTTTAAATGAACCAAATTATACTAGGATCTTTAAGACACAAGAAAATTCATTAACGACGTGACTTTTATAAATCCTTATTCGACAACCAACATGTTAAATTAATACCATTACAGTCTGCATTTAATTAATTACCTGACATTTCCCTTTGTTAACACCTTGACTTATGATATTTTTGTCAGACCCATGACGAAAATTTTGAACCGAATTTGACAAATCTAAATATTATTTACTTCCTCTGAATATAAATTAAATATTACTTTCCTGTTATCAATGATTAACCTCTGAATTAAACGTAGGCATAGAATGAGTATTACATTCTTTTCGTTTTATAATAAATTATTAATGATAAAGTAGCTTCAACGAGCACACTTGTGAAAGAAATCACAAGGCAAGGGTTAAGCAGAATTTTTTTTATTGAAAATATCGATCACAGATGGTTCTGTATTAAGATATTTCCATTTCTGTCATACAGCGAGGGATTCTGTAATATAGGAAGTGATGAATGAGGAATTCCATTGGCATCGGTTCGATTGATTATATTTTCAGCGTCGGAAAGTCCACGTGGTGGCAGGAGCACAGTATACACCTGCGTATATAACTTCACTGGCAGCATTTCAAGATAATTCAAGATAGATTTGCACGGATCATGGGATATACGCGACGTGGGGTAGAGAATCCCTTTTGACGAGTCAAGCTCAGTCGAATGCGTGCCATTCGTTGATAACGGGTTTGACGACAACTCTGCCATGTTTCGCGAAATCCGGAGATTCGGACTTTTCAATTTCGTTGCAAAGTCTGGGCCGAGGTAACCTACCTACCTACCTACCTAACCTACCTAACTTAACCTACCCAACCTACCTAACCTACCTAACCTAACTAACCTACCTAGCCTACCTAACCCACCTAACCTACCTAACCTACCTAACCTACCTAACCTACCTGACCTGCCTAACCTACCTAACCTACCTAACCTACCTAACCTACCTACCTAACGAAGACCATAAAATATTTTCCTTTAATGCACCATTGTCAGTATGTTAAAAAATAGACGCTACAGAGGGAAGCGCAACATTGATTAATGATTACTTATTAATTCATATTAAAGCCTACAAATCAGACATTTTATTCGAAAAAGAACCTTATTATATATAATATTTCTATTAACAGTACATTATATTCACAAAAATACAAATTTACTTTCTAAAAACATTTCAGTCTTACAATTTCCACACTGTTGTTTGCACATTCTATCAGTTGGTAGCATTTCCAGTGTCCATCAGTTCCAATGCACAGTTTGTTTCTTAATAACGATTATCTATGACGCGAACGGTACAACGCTGAATTAGAAGTCACGTTCGCGCGAAGCAGCTAGGTGTCTACCGATGAGTGACTACAGAATTCCATTGAGTGAGTTTCGGCACATTGTCTGTCAGAGGTTCGTCTGCCGGAAAGATAGACATTGTCTGGATGTCTGGAGATCCGAGATCCGACCTTCCGGTATGTCCGGCTGCCGGGCCCGTCGACGAGCACTGGTATGCGATCAGGTGGCACAAACGGTCAACGAAGTGTTGCTACGGTATGCCGATGGTTTGTACAGCGTTTCGAATGATCTGTCAGCTTTTATCTGGAGAATCATATTCTAATAGTGTGCTCTTCGAGTGGTTGGTGCATTCATAAGGTTAAAAATTATGGTTGACTGTTAAATCAGCTATCGACAAAATACTATACGGTGAAAACAATTCTCTTAATAAAATGGAAATTGAAAGGTGAAGATCTGTTACAGTGATTCCTCTCTGCTTCTTGCATCTCATAGATCTAACGAATTTCTATTTGTTCGATGTATCACTAAGATGCGTCACTAAGACGTATCGCCGAGAAGACAGAGCGATTATATTTAAATTTTTTATACAAGTATGAGCTATGTCGTTATATGAAAATCATCACTTGAGAAAATGTGTTGTCAATTAATACTTGATTAATTGTTCCACTTGATAATTTTGGTTATAAACAAGATCTACAAAATATTAGAATTGTTTATGCAGTATTAGTTATTTGAAGATAGGTTTTAATTATTTAAAAATAATGCACTATTTATTAACAATTCATCTTGAAATCAAAATTACTTCTCTCGAAATAGTTCTCTTAAGAAGCTACATCTTGAATGCACTGTTACAAGCTTTCATCTGTAACTGCTTTTAGTCAGTCTATCACGTCTTACTAAATATTCTTCATGATTCTAAGATGGTGATCAGTAAGATATATCTCATACTTTAGGACAGAAAATTACACAGATTCTGATTAAGTAAATGAAAGGATTATAAGGCGCGTTTTCTAAACATGAAAAGCAGAGCTGTATTTATTAAATATTACGAGAAAATCAACAGGAGACGAGAAATGAATTCAGTGAACCCGAAAGGTCACACGTTATTTTTAATTAGTCTTTGAATTCGGATAATTACTTTTTCAAAGGATGCGTTTCACCTCAGACATTTCATTCATCTGTTCAACGACATTTTCATCTTTGCTCCTTCACCTTTCCCTCTTCTAGCGTCGTAGGTCCCACGACGAGCATGGAACTCCCCAAGGTGGCGGCCACGCGCCACGAATTATTAAGGAGTCTCGCAATTAACGACTACTTTGCCGGTTAGTTAATCGCAGTATGCGGTGAGTGTACCTAGGGATTAAATCTCCGAAGATAGCGTAGAACTCCCGCGCTTGCCAGACCTTTCTGTTTATTACGATTGAAGTTTCTGTTCCCGTGTTCTGTAGAACTGTTTCACGCTCTCTATTTTGTATAACAATGTTACTTGCAAATCTCAATACTCCAGACTTACTGTATATTTCATCCGTTCGAAAATTCCTGTCTATTGTCAGTAGAAATTGAAGGTAGTTCCCATGTTTTGTACAATTTAAAATTGGTCGGTAAATGAAATTGCATAATCGTCGATTATGAAAGTGGTGTAAGTCCAATTGACAGAGGTAGGTGGCTCAGCAGATTATTATAATTATTATGATGTAATAACACAATGTAGAAAACATGATAAATTCATTTTACATGAAACGAAACGAGAGAATTTCGTTTCAATAAAACATCTTCAAAATGCGATTAAAAAACAGATAAGAAAAAACACTAATGGAGAACTGGTAAATTGGTTGCAAATATGTTGGATGAGGTTTCTCAAAAGTGCACCATACACTATTTTATATAAAACATCGGTGAAGGACAAAGAATTTAAAACTATAAATTTATTACCTACACGTCCTGGAAGACCGCTGAAATTTGAAAAAATCGCCCTGGCGCCTTTGTACCAAGATGCCAGGCCTATTACTTATGAAAAATATAAAGACATCAAGCAGTTATTACCTTATATACCTCTGGTGCACCGTGCATATTTCGAAACACTGCCACATGCAGAGCATAAGTAAATACTATCGATATCTTGTAATTTTAACAATGTAATTAGCGTCCAAAATTAAAAATACTACTTCTATTTTATGTCCTGTCATTATTTGTAAACAAAATTAGATTAATATGAAGTATATTTTAAGTTACATTTGATTTTTCGTACATTTCACACATCGAATTAACGTGTGTTTTACTTTACGCATTATATTGTTTAGATAATTCTATGTTGCTTGTAGTGTGAACTTTGTTCTTTAACAATATAACCTCTGGAGGAACCTCCAGGTACCAATTTTTAGATATTATTGTATAACGTAAGTTATTTAACAATTTGACACATTTTTATTATAAATATATTTTCGAAAAATGGTACTTTTAGTATTAGGTACCATTTTTTAGATATTGTTTTATGCAGTCATTTAACAATTTAATACACTTTGATTATGAATAGTATATTTTAAGTTATATTTGATTTTTCAAAATTGAAATTAAACGATTTTTACAGTTGTCTAATTTTGAAAGTGGTGTAAGTCCATTTGCAGCCCGTAAGTATACATCAGTTTAGTAAAATACGCCTAAAACAAATTTATATAAACAAATTACATATTGATAAAACAGTAGAAACATTGTCAGACTTCGTATAATTAGCCTAAATGTTTTAATTAACAGATATGTTAACCTTTCATTTTCTCGAAACAAGAGAAAATGGACTTACACCACTTTCAAAATAAACGGTCCATATGTTTTTAGTTTCGCGATATTTAAAGGTTTCCGAATAAATTAAAAAATGTGTTTACACTATGTAACGAAATATTTTATAAGATGTTTAGTCTTGGAAAATAAGAATTTATTATGATTGTGTAATGTTGTGTGTAACTTATAAGGAAATATGGGTTTTATACTTGAAATGGTTCAAATTGAAATTAGTTCACCTTTAAAATTAAAGGCACAATTGTTTGTTTTACTATCTCGTATTGCACTGAAATATGTACCACCATATACAAATACATATACCTCTTCGACGTTTGTTTTGTTTCGATTTTGGAAACTGCAAAACAGCAGAAATTCAAATTTTTATTCCTTTATACTTAGTCTGAAGCTTAATTCACTTGAATTAATTAATTCCAAGAACCATTAAACTTAAACTACGCGTGATATTTAAATAAAATGTTGGCAGTATCTCTACTAAAAAAATCAGATTAATTATTACATTCTAAATTTACATTAAAAATTTATATGTATATTATATTATATTTTTGAAAAATTCGAAAATACATAGTAGTGCAAGTACTCACAATAGACACAGTAATTACTATCGTAATTCTATTTTCCCAATTATATTTTGAAAACTGCTCTGCTAATTATACCACAATTAACCTCCATAAAGAACAACGAAAAATATCTACCAGCTCGACATAACTGAATCACACCAAAACTCTTCAAACATACACATATAAAATTTAATAAAACGTCAATTGTTCGTCACAGCACCGTTTAGACCAATCGTAGAGCCCGAACACGTTGCCCTGGCAAACATTGTACTCACGAACGCGAGCAGTTATTGTATTCATAAGTATGTTTGAAGGGCCGCCTGTAACTGCAAGAACTGCAGGGACAGGTGTCTCTGATCTCACGGCGGGCGTGTGGGCTCACAGAAATGTGCCACGGGACTCGCGATGGAACCGACGTCCACGGTAGACAACGGGTCGTGTTGCAGCGGACCAATGGAAGAGAAACAAGGAACGGCGTAAAACAAAGCCGTCGGGAAACAGAGAGAGAAAGAGAGAAAGAGAGAGAGAGAGAGAGAGAGAGAGAGAGAGAGAGAGAGTGAGTGATAGAGAAGAACGGGGGATCATTGGGTGGGAAAGGGTCGGCAACGGCTGTATGAGCCAGGAAATACACTTGGCATTACATCGTGTATACATACAAAGGACGAAAACGAGGGTCGACGGCCGGCCCTTGATTACCGCATAAATTAGCCTCTGTTTAGTTGTAAACGGACGCGTGTTCCGAACAGCGGCGGAGATGCGAATTCTAAACAGCGCAATGATGGCCAGAGTGAAAGACGCCTTTAGGTTTTGCCCGGTGCGAAACTTATGGGCCGATTCACCTCGGGGTTATTGTACTCGCTGGCCGTGTCCTGCGGTTTGCTCGCCGAGGACAAATAATCTTTGGACGTTTCACTTATCATTCTGTTTGATAATTTTTTACAAAGTGAATGATTAAGCGTTCGTGGAAGAATTGTATCGTTTCTTTTTTAAGTTTGTAGTTGTAAATAGGATTTATGAGGAAGATTGACATGTTGTGTTCATAGGGATTATTAAATATGATCATTCGTGTATCAAATAATTTTGTTTAATCGTTTTATGAAAAATAAATGATTAATTGTTTATATTAAGGGAAGAAGTTATCGGTTCCCTTAACTTGGTACTTAACCCCTTGTCCTATAATATCGTGTCAGATTCGTGGTGAAGATTTCAAATAGAATTTAATAAGCATAAATATTATTCAATTTGTTTGAATGGAAATTACATATTATTCCTCTGTTATCAATGATTATACCTTAGAGCAAACGTAGGTATAGAATAAGACTCTTATGTTTATGTTCAATCAATTATTAATAGCAAAGTAGTTAGATCGATCACAGTTCAGAAAGAAATCATACGGCAAGGGGTTAAAAATAGGAGATTTACGAGAGAAATTCTAGGAATGCTTGTTTGATGTTAATAAGAAACACTAGGTTTGATCATTTGTATATTGCCTTATTAATGTGTATCTTTCATGACATCCGTAGTAGATATTTTGCAATTCGCTGTGAGTTAATATTAGGTAGCAACATAAACAGGTTTGGTTGCAAGTATAAATATGTTCTAATTCTAGGAATTTAGTTATGACTCATTGGAAATCCGCATGTCTGTAACAATGAGCTACTTGCAGCCAATTTAAACTTAGTGCTACTGCTTCACTGTTTTGTGAAACTAATAATACAAGGAACATATTGAATATAACCAAACTTATTTATTACAAAATTGCAACTAAATAAATGTAATATCTAAAATTAACCTTGAACTGCTTTGGATTGCAAAAACTAGCGCAAACCTCAGCTGCCTTACCTACGTAGGTGAGTGTTTAATAATTACTTTCAGAACTGAACTTTATTTACCCTCTACATCGTTTAAAACTAAATTTACTCGGTACTCGATGGTATAATAATTATTCATTTAAATTATAATGAAGTTGTTACACAGGACGAGCGATAGCAAAGTTCGAAATTAATTAACGAATATATATGCATTATTGGTTTCATATTAATACTCAACTCATGCAAGACCGATATATTTTGGTGGACTGTAGAATGCCGTGATGCCCTAGAAACTTTTTCATTCATAATTCTTATAATGAGATTATAAATGCTTATAAAAATTTACATTGTGGTAATAATAAATTTATAGAAAGCGAAGTTGCCAGAAGGTTAATTTTCTTTAATTAATAGTCGTAATAAATTCATAATGACAAACTATATAAAATTCCATTATCTCTTGTATTTGATTCATTTCCTCAAATTATTCTAATACATAAGTCAATAAAAATCTACCGTCTGGTAGATAAACGGTAAGAATAGAAACCATTTTGTTTAAAACCAAATTTTATTTAAACATATGTGTATTTTAAGTAAGTGTACTATTTTTTTACAAATCCGAGTATCCTCAGATCGCCATTACAGACCAAATTTCACGATAATTACCCAAACGAAAAAGGAAAATTCCAAATTATTAATCATCATCTATTACCAAATTCTACCTAAAATCCATGGTCCATTACCAAACAAGATACCCGAAACCCAAACAATTCAACTTCCAACGTCTAAAATAAGAGTCCCAACTGCGAAAAAAATCAAGGAATTCACGAAACCCATAAACGTAACCGAGACGCCAAGCAGTAACTCGGAAAGCGTCACGGTGTCCCCGCATTAACGCCAGTCACCGTGCGTTGTCTCCACCGACAAGCGGCGCGGCGGGACGTGGGGCAGGAGTCGCGAAAACAATTTCACCTCTCCATTACGAGTAGGTACCGCGTGCGCGCGCGAGCAAGCAAGCGAGCGAGCGGCACTTGCCAAGTGGCTCTTCCATCATTACCTCGGATATAAAATATGCGCGCGTTCGCCGTGTACGCGTACGACGCGGAAGAAGTTCCTGGTTGTACGAACCGTACCCGTGGACAATGTAGCTGGCGGCCGGCCAGCAATACCAACCCGACAAACCGTTCCATTGTCCGAGGTACGCGGGTCATATCAGATTCCTCGGTGCACGAGTTTTCCCACCGGGAAAGCTCCCGGTCCTAAAATTCCCCACGAAAAAAAGGAACAGAAAGAGAGGGTGAGAGAGAAAGAAAGATCACGCGCTGAATGATCTATTCGATCCACCTCGGCGATTCGCGGCAATAGACGAGAGAGGTCGGTCGATCGAAATTCCCCGGCGATAGACGCCGAGGAAAAGGGGATATAGGGGTTCGGGGGAAAAAGACGTCTCTTTTCATTCCTACATGCAATCCCCACCCGTATTGAGGGCGAACAAAGGGCCGATTGTTCCTTTGACACCTGAACATCCGCTTCCTCGGAGTTCCTCCGATGTGTGGCCGGCTGATTCTCGGAGGAAATTAAGGTTTCACTCCGCCGGCCGTCCGCGTTTAATGAATTCCACCGGCGATCCCGTTAATTCGTGTCTATGAACGGTTGGGCCCTCCTCGTTTTCCACGGGTGGTCCTTTCGCAGTCTAATTTTCCATTTCCGCGCGATCGGAGACGACATTTTACTTTACCACGGACTGGGGGATCGACTTTCGACGCAGTAGAACTATACGGATCGGGAGACTCGTTCCGCCACGAAGAACTGTTTCTAGGGGCTTTAGTTTCCTCTCCGTAGACACGGGGAATTCTACGATTTTATTCATTAATCGAATCCTTTTGGCTTCCGTTATTGTTGCCAGACTCAGGGAATGTATATAATAATCGTTTTCCATTCGGCGATCTACCCCGACTTTCGCGAAGCCAATATCTATAGGACAAAGGCGAACAACTGATATTGCCTCGCAGTTTGGCAATTTCCCAGCGACTGTCCTACGATTTTCGCTGCTCTGATCTACCCGCTTCCTGCGGGACGTGATGAGTTCTCTCTCTCTCTTCCCCTCTGTCCCTCTCTGTCTCTCTCGACAATGATTTCCGTTAGTGAATCGGTTCTGGTTCCGATCAGTTTGTTTTTTCGCTGCGCTGCGAATTTTCAAGCGACTGTTTGGTCTTCGGGGGCGAGTTGCTGAATTAATTTGAATTTTGGAAAAAGTTTCTCGGCGCCGAATGATGAATACATTTTTTTGTTATTTTTCGAATGTGGTAATAAAATGTAGGATTGGAAATGTTCTGGTTATACTTTTTGGGATGTTGGTTTGCGAATCTCATTGAACATTTGGAAATTTGATTGTGAGGTTGATATATTTCAAATGGAATGAAACTTAATTAAAATCATTAAAAATTTTCAATTTTTGAAGTACTTTTATATTGTTGTTTATAGTGACTTGAGTTGTATCAGAATTTGTTTGGTAGCTACCTTTTTCCTTCGTTTCGGACAAAATTTTTCGCTTGCGTTTTTGAACTGTTGGAAAGGTTTCCGCTGGAAAACTTCATTCTTGTCAGAGTTATAAAGTTTTCCATTTTGGCATAGGGAATAAAAACTATCTGCTTTATATGACGGACTTTCTTTTTCCTCGAAGGTTCATTCACTTTGCAACTCTGTAGTTCGTGTAATCTTTCTTGGCGCGTTTGTATTTTGTCGAAGCTTTATATGTTGCAAAGCATTTTCTACACAGTACGTGCACTTTGAAACGATTCGCCAGCTTAATCCGTGCAGTTTTTCACTCAGTTATACATCCCAGAAAACCTGGTGAACGTATTTTACACACGAATAAACGTTGTTGAGATCGGAGATAGCTGTAATTGCATGCGGACAAGGAAGTATTGTCACGGCACTTTTTGATTGTGCTTGCAATGATGTTTTCCTATTTAAATTGTGAGAAACTAAATTAGTATTATTAAAAGGAGAAATTGATATAGAATTATTATTTCAAGGACCAAGATTATTATTTTTGCTCTTCGTAACATTTCCTTTGATCCAGAAATTGTACCACTATTTTTGTTTAATATTAACATAATAATGTTACTTAAGATAATATTAATATTAGTATAAAAATGTTACTTAATATAATATTAATATAATAAAATAATGTTACTATAATATTACTTTATTACGATCAATACTCAAGCAGAAAAATATATTCTATATTCATTGCGAATTATACATACATCACGAATTTTAAATATTCTAATCGCAAGATACTGTAATTTAGAAGTTCATTCATAGTTTATTTTAACAGTGGTAATCAACATTTATCGAATTGAATTTGATCGCTTCGCTACAAGTTTATTTAGACATTACAGGGCAAGTTGTTGAAGTGTGAAAAATGGACGAAGAAATGAATGTAAAAAGAAGAGTCAACTGAAAAAGGAAAGAATTGAAACGCTTGGAATTATTTTTTTCACTGGGATGGAAAGTGTTTGTTAGGCCAGGTATGAAAGTGTTTCCCATTCGAGTCTTAATTTACCTGTCTGGTCGGATTTCAATCAATTCAACGATGAGCGACACGCATTTCTGCTCCTCTGTTCACGCGACGCCACGCGTCCACGCTTGAAAGGGTTCGCTTATCTCGTCGAGAATACTTCGAAAACTCTTTCGTGACAGCTCGTTAATTCGCAAATTCCGTCGGCGTCCGACGCTTCGCGATAATTGGAAACGTCAAACTAATCGAACAATATGCGTTTTACCGGGGAATCTTAAAGGAATGAGTTCACTCGAATGACACGCGCGTCGAAGGAATAAAAAATTTTATTGGGATGACACACGCGATGAAGGTATAGTGGGACGAAATGGAAGAAGCATTTATTCCGGTATTCTTGGAAATAAGATACTTATCTTCGAAGGAATCAATTCTTCGTTGAGTGTTCAGAAGTAGAACTGGTTTGGTGCATAATAATTTCTTTCGGAGTTGTTGTTGATATAATAAGCTTGAGAAAGCATTATGAAAATTAATATAAGAAACTGAACATCAGTGAAGACCAATACTTAATATAAGCAGTGAAGCTTTTAAGGTTGGAAATTTAAAAATAAAACATTTTAATTAGAGATATTTGTTCTATACCAAGAAATTTGGAGAAATTATTCGTTGCTTTTTAAGTTAGGTATTCAATTATTCCTGTTGTTATTTCAGATAAATATTTATTCAAAGCAATTACAACAGTGATTAAACCAGCTACACTAATTCTAATCAAAGTTGTATTGTCTTCATTAGAAAGTGTACATTGAACTACTATAAACATTCCTTTTTCTAAAACTTCAGATGATGTAATTCTAAAGTCCGCACTTGAATCTACACTGCAGAGTCAGGAAAGTATGAAACCTACTATGATTATGTTGTTCGGAAAGTTTCTGTCGCTTTCCGAGATAAAAGTGTGAAATTAGTTTCGAAACCATCCTAAGTCCTCCAAGAAAAACTTTTAATTTTATAATATTTATCATGTTTCCTGCACACTTATTACCTATGGTATATGTTTCGTCTGGGTTAGTCGTTATCTAAACGAAATTCTCTTCGCTGTTTCTTTTCTCTGCTAACACTTCTTCAACACCAAATATTCTCTTCACCATTATTTTCAGTACTTCCAATTTCATTGCATTAAAATGTATAAATTCAATTTTAATTACGAGTTAATATGCAATAAAGGAAATAATTGAAGTCGAAAAGAAATTGAAAAGAAATTGAAATTGAAAAGTCGAAAACATTGAACTACTCCAATTAGTAAATATTAAAAAGCCAATCGATAAAAATAGAAAGGTAGTCAAAGTTTTCAATATTACTATAAAAATTGCATTAATTACAGTTTCAATCCTCCTTTCAGATCGACGACTCGAAATTCTCCAAATAATGTAACCTTACACCAAACCAGCACTTATTTCACCACAAAATCACGGATATCGTTGTCTTCTCATCGCACAACACTTAAAAACACAAAGAACCGTCTCTTGCGGCACAATCACGGTTCACTTCCGGCGCATCGCTATAGGATCGAGTTGCGCGGGTGCAAAGTTAATTAACACCGGCCCCCGTTATTATGTCAAGACTGGCCGCGTTAACTCTAATTATTTCGGATATTTCATTACAGGAAACGTTACGATAAATCAACGGAAAATTTCACGGTAGGACGTGAATCGCCTTGTCAAATATCTGACGGGTCACGTGTATACGGGTCGCTCGATCATCGGTCAATTTCGCGGACGCTCATTCATCGATGTAATTCGAGTGGCCGCATTCACGTGTACGAAATTTTAATTAACGAACTGCCGCTACCCCGTGCAAAAACGGCCGAATAAAGTTACGCTTCGTGAAAGGCTATTAGCCGGGCAAACCGTTCCCCGCGGAACGTTTCGCAAAAAGCTACGAACGTGGTGTCTGCCCGTTCCCACCCACTCACCCGCGCCGACCGCCCCACCACCGTCCAACCACCCTTATCCCATCCTCGACACCCCGGTTCAGCCTCATCGAGAAATTAACATAGAGTAATTATCCGGTCGAATCATATTCCAACATGTAATAGAGGCTGACAACGTGTGCAACGTGAAATCAGCGTTTTATTGGCCCCCTGCATTGTGTGCAAGTTTAACGGAGATCGTTAAACTTTCATAACGTCACGCTCGTGGATTTATAAAAGAAAATGACGTTGTACTTTTTTTTAATTATCTGGATTTCTGAGTATTCATTTGTTAGATTTTGAACACTGCGATGGGATTTGCGAAGGAAATAATACGGGACTAAATGAAATTAGATACGGCTGAAATAGTTTTGAATGATGTATGGTTATAGATGAAATGGAGTGTAGGAAAGTTTTGTGTGAGGAGTGCAGTGATTTTACATAAAGAAAGTATATATTATAGGAATATTGAGTTTTTCTTACTGTGTGTTTCATAAAGTACGAAATGTCGGGAATTATATGAGAAACTGAGGAAGTGTGTGTATCATTTGAAATTATAGAGCAAAGAAAAAAATTCGCTAGGTGAAAGTAGGGGATGAATTCGATTACGTTTCTTCGATTATATTTTTGACATTTGACTGTTTATTACTAACTAAATTTTTTTGAAAAAATACACCATCATTCTTAAATGACTTCATAAAGTCTCTCTTTATTGATATAGACATTTCAAAATACGTAATTATTTCAAATATTGCAAGTTCCTCAATTGGTTTGTAATTTAGCTAAAGCCGTCCCAGCCACTCCAATCCTTTATCCGGCTAAAAATGCGGATTCAACTTCTGAAGTGTGTGTGAGGTAATGATCCTGTCGGGAAATAACCTTCTCCACATCTCATCTACTAACTACTAAATATACAACTAATATAATAATGATTATATATAAAAGTATAAAATTTATGAGTAACTAAATTAAAAAAAAATATATTAGAATTCACAAATAAAAAAATTAATAACCATACACAAACGATTATAATATTAATTTTTCTTTCAACTTGTTCACTTTAAAAAGTATAACGACTTTACAGCCTCGCCGATTTTTCTATTGCAAAGATTTCTTTATAATTTATTAATTATCAATATCGAAGTTATTTCAATTCAAAATTTCAACGAGCAGATGATGTCTAGTCTTCTGTCACTCTCGCTTCATCTAAGTTTCATTCTCCGCATCCAAGTAGCAACTCCTACACTTAAGTCTTAATTAATTAATTTCCCACGCATTTATCAAATTGAGCTGACGCGTTGGAACCTAGGAAACTCTGCAGACATCAAGACCGCCAGATGTATCGATTTAGTTGGCCAGTTCAATTTGAACTCGTCTTCTGTTACTGGCGAAACAACCAACAAACTACCACGTCGTCCCTCGATGTCATCGTAGTAGTTGAGCCGACTCGCGTTGTTACTGTTGTTGTTGTTGTTATTGTTGCAGATGCTACCAGCGTGACAGGATTATACCCAAAGTCTTGGCTTACGCGAAGCAAACCCACCTCGCTCCGATATTATTTCTTTGAAACATAAAATAAATACTTAAACTTGCTTCCTCGAAGTTGCACGGAATTTACTTTGCAATTTATTTTATCTTGCATATAATGAAATCTTCTCGGTTGGAACGAACTCCAATAAATTCTGTTGGTTACGTTTCAAGTATAGAATTCGGTAAATAATATTTCTTTTAAGAAAGATAACTATGCTTTTGAAAATAGTTCATTCAGTTCTATATATACTTTACCTCTGAAACATTTCTTGTATTTTAATTTCATCGTTTTGCTTTTGTAATTTACATTTATTATCGAAAGCATAGCCGAAATTCGAGTGAATTAGGTTACGAGACTCGTTTACGATTTCCCAGCATAAATACGTACAATAAAATTAGTCAAATTTCAAATACACGGTCTGTAATCTAGCTGATGGTTCGAACAGATACTGCCTTATAAACAGTTTAAATTTAACATGCAAATAGTCACAATGGTACATCAATTAGTAAAATGTAATGAATATACAATCAAGTATACCAATTAGGGAAATCAATTATTTACTGTGGTGTACAAGATTATGTACCTACATCAATCGATATATTTTATATCAATTGAATTGTTGTTGTTAACAGTTATTATGATATCTATTTGAATTTAAAATGTATACTTCGTGATAAGAAAGTCTTACTATTTCCGATAAATTTTTTCTATTAAAATTAACTTACAAATTATATATTAATAATTTTCAATTAACAGTCACTGCGAAATTCAGTTTATAATTAATTCAGTATTGCATAAATGTCGTAAAACACTTCGAAATATAAAAATATGTGCCACTATTGCTGTCCTTTTTTATTGTTATTACAAAATTGTAATTACAAAATTGTAATAACAATAAAAATGTTCCTGTAATAACAATCCAAATGTTTATAAATTCCTTGTTCTCTATTATTCCTGTATCTTTAACAACAATCAATGAACACAAAAGAATTAATTATAAAATCGAATTTCTCTATTAAAAATAATATATTAATATAAAAATTATTTTTACGGGAGAATTTAATTTACCATTTCATATTCAATCCTCCATGCATTATAAATGCATAAAATGCACGGTCTACCTTCCGGGGTGGCGAACTAGCAATCTACGATAACACTCTTAGTTAGGATTACCGGAAGCGTTTTAATTGCGACGAGACGCGTATACTGATTAAATTCTGTTTCCTTTGTTTCAGGTAAGTAACCCACACCGATCTCGATGCTGCGAGCTTGTAAACTTGGCGAACTATCCGGCAAGTAAGTGCCAAATTCGTGTCTAAAGACGACGCCGGCGTCCCAGATGAAGATCCGGGTATTCACCACGCGTGCGGTTAGGGGAAAGTGTGCTAATAAACTAATCTTTCAGTTTTTGATTTTTAATATCCTAACTGTACTTTTCGAACGTGAGCATTCGTAAAACCGCAATTCGAGAAGAATTAAAGTAATATAGTAAACACTGTACAATGATTCCTTTCAATATTGCATAGCTCGTATTAGTACAGACAGTATTGTTATGTTTCGTAAACTATCCGTTTGAGTATATAATTAAATCAATGAAATTGACTTAAAATGACGATAATTAACCCCTTGATTTACGATTTACTTCTCAACTATGGTCGATACAACTACTTTGCTCTAAATGTTTGCTGTAAAGTATAATTATTGGTAACAGAGAAATAGTATTTAATTCCAATTCAAAAGAGTTCAGTAATACTTATGCTTATTAAATTCTGTTGAAAATCTTCATCGCGTGTCTTACATGTTGTTATAAGGCAAGGGGTTAAGTTACTTTAGTATTTTCATACCTTCCACGTTAGTCAACTAGTTTTATAATTAGGACAAATTGACTATTTATGAAAAGAGTCGGTTAAACGTTGATGAAGTTTTAATAGATTGCCCAATAAACAAGCTTCAGAACCAATTCTACCAATTAATCGAAATATCAATTAGCAAAAAAGTGCTTATTAAATTACCTTTTTGATTTTTAATGTTGTGATTACCGCGGAGAATGTTAAAAACTATAGGTGGCCCTAATGTTTTGATCAAGAATAGTAAGTAGTCAACTATCCTCTGTGCTCTATCGTTTGACAGTTGGCTAGGGCCCCGAGTTTTCCAAATCCGAGTAACGATTCACAGACGCTCGCCGATTCCGTGAAATCCGCGACCAATTGAAAAAGAGGAGACAGCATTAATTTCGAATTTTTTACTTGACGCTCATTGTTCCAAGGGGCGAACGGTTCGCCCTCTCGTCGCGAACATTTTACGGGCTTCACTTTGCACCCAGTATTATATTCACCCGCGCTGGAAAATAGATTTGGTCGTCATTCGACCCTGAATAGAGTAATCCATAAACGATGTCTCTATGTTTCCACGTATATTTTCGATATCAAAATATTAGTTGGTGAAAACTATTATTACCGATAGAATTGAAATGCATTTTGCAAGTATAAAAGGTGGGAATCGTGGTTTAGTAGTCGTGCTTTTTGTTCGGTCGTAAAAATTGGAAAAGTGGTTCAAAGGAAAGTGGTTATTGTTATAAATAAACTACGGGTATTTACGCATTTGTATCGTAATTTGTATTGTAATTTAAAAGTGCACAGAGTGCATATGGTACGAAAAGATTTGTAAAATATCCAAGATATAGTACTTTTGAGAATCTTTTTGTGAAGAAGACTGTTTTCTGTTAAATTTCTATTTTTATTATTATATTCTCAAACATTTGAAGTTTTATAAAGATCTATAGTATAATTATGAATAACAATAATAAAATACATATCGTGATTATAATTATGACAATTATTTTGAATGTATTATAGTATCCGAGCACCAACATTTTTCAAATTTATTCAAATTTCTCATTTGGAGTACTTTAGGTCGTCGACACCAAAAATCATGCTTTCTGATAAAAATAAACAACATAAGAATAATTGAAACATCGTTAGTGTAAATGTGTTGGCAGTATTTTAACTTTTTAATATCTAATTTGATAATTATAAAATAAAAGCGTGGGTAAGGCACCCTCACCCCACAAAATATAGCCTCACTATTACCAACCTCTATTATTTAAGTTTCAATAGACTTCTGTCTACTTCATTGAATTATATCATCGTGTCACTATGCACCAATAAGAGTTCAAATATTCCCACATCCTTTTTACGAATTGCCATGAAATGTTGCAAGTTGTTTCACGTTGAAGCTTCTCAGAGTATTATTCACAACCCTAAAACCAGCGAATTCAGCGACCCTAAGTCTGAATCGTCCGGTACACACGTGTTACGTGCGCGTTACGACTGGCCCGGCTTTAAACCTAGGAGGTATAATCCTTGGAAGGTTGATGGTGAACATAACGGCGTTACCGTATCCTTGCGACGTAAACTGAAACACGTTTTAACCATCCATTAAACTGGCACGTCTTTAACTCGTTGGACGACCGATTTTACGCGCGTTTAGATTTCCGGCTTATCTCCCATGTCGAGGGCTGCGGTTAAGAGCCGATTAGAGCGACAGTTTCCTGCGAATTTCCTGGCCCGAATGTAAAAACTCGTGATCGGATGATCATCGGGCGAAGATTCGCGAAGGGGATTCCAGTCCGTGATGTCCCATCACCATTCTTCATTTTCTTTATCGAGCAGTAGGCTTCGTGGAATCTTTCAGTGTTCTACTGTAAAGTAAGGCTCCCTTTATTCCGAAGTATCATTTAAATTCAAAGAATCATTTCATTTGGAATATACTTCAATTCACTTCTTAAATTTCCATTGATTCTTCAATGATTTGTTGTAGAAATCGGTGCAACGATTTTTTAACATATGTATCATTTATTTTTAAAAAATCATGGGTACTTCAATTTTAGAAATGTTCGCCAGTACTTCACTTATTCTTAGTTTCGTTGCATCTTCGAGGCGGAAATAGAAAATTTCAATTTTGGAGATCATAGAAGAATTTGCAAGAATATTCGTAATTTGGTCATTGATTTTCTCTATTTATTCCTTTAATGCCAGTATCCCTGTACAAAGATCATTCTTTTCTTTGTCACCCAAGTGAGATTAACTAATTTCTTTGGAAGTGGAAGATTTTTCGAAGGAGCAATTTTTACGTTCTATTTCTGTGGTTCCGTCAGATCAATCGGACAAGCTTGCATAGTATGTAAATTACGAAATGCCGGCGACTCGTAAACACGCCCTTGACATTTCGTGTATCGATTCGTTGATTAATCAATTGAATTTCAACTAGCCCTTCGATCGTTCGAATTGCTTTAACGCGCGGTCGGACGTGCTCTTACGACAAACGATTTTTGTCTGTCGCCCGTGTGCGCATATACAGCGTCGGTGAGTTTTATTAAATTCCGATGGTTTGACATGGAATGAGAGAAAAACCTTTGTACCGTTTGCGTCCTGAATGATTGATTCGCAACGGTCATAAAAATAAAATAGGCGAATACCTCTGAAGCTGTAAAGGAATTGCTTTGAACGCAGATGTTAGTGCCAATAAAAAAATGCAGCAAGAAATTTAAATGTAACAGTACTTTCAAATGATAACATAAAACTGCTATATTATCATCTCAAATGAACACGACTTTCATTCTTTAATTTTTAAATTTTATCTTCAAATAAATTCTACGAAACACGTTTTTTTATTCTTTTATGCGGTTTCTATTTCTTTGATTTAAAAAATAAAAATAAACAAAGCCTTGTTAAAACTAATTATAATATGTAGGTACACAACTTATAGATAACGAAGGAGAATATGTTTTAGATTAAAAACAGTTTTGTTTATCTTTATTTTCAAAATCAAAGAAACATAAAAAACCGCATTATTTATGGGGTGATCTAATATTTTCAATTGCTCTTATTTTCACTGCGTCTCTTATCCTCATATTCACAGACAACACAAACGCATAAACATCCGCGTTTCAGTAATTACCCAGAAAACAAGGGTGAAACTGGGAACTCTTCCGTTAAGTTTTTTCAATTGCAAATATAAAAGCCGAGCGTTTAAATGCTCGTTCGCAGCTTCTTATGTCGCAACGGTAATTTCATCGTAACCGCGAACGAGAATAGAATAGGAGAACGGTAGAGCGGAGAGAACGGGGTCAAATCGACGAGAAGCGAGATGGGAAAGGGAGAGGCAAGGTGAGATCCGTAATATGTAAATTCTCGAACGATGCGCCAGTAAAATGGTAATACGGGGTCCCGAATTCCGGCGTTTTGTGTTTCGACAATAATCATCGTCGATCCGTCGGTGTTATTTCGTTCCGGCTGTTCATCGAGACTGTAAAGGTGAAACGGAAACCGACCTCCGAACTTTTTCATTACACCGGGAACTTTTCCCGACTGGAAAGTCCTTGAATTTCAATTTCAATTCCTTTTAATTAAATAGTTAAAAAAGTTTCTTCGACAGGGATTCCTCTTGTCGCGCAACGACGCCGTCAAGATTTAGGGCGGACAGTTTAACGAACGAGAATGTTTCCTAGAGACTTTATCTCGTGGAAGGAAGCGTGGAATACCGTGACGCGTACATAGAGAGAAGTTGCGGCCGTTTTAGTTGAAACATTAACGAAGGAAGCATTTAAAACTTGAGTCTCGGCCGAACTTCTTACGCGTAAACATTAAAACCAACCGGCTAAGTGGCACCCGTTGCCTCCTCTCCAACGAGCAAAAGTGGTTATCCGCGCTTTGAGCGCTAGTTTACTCTTGATTGCGACGTTCCCGGTTCGCGTTTCGTAACGGGGGTACAAACTGGGAAAAAAATATATCGAGTCGGGCTGACTGTTCAACTTCTTTTTTATCTGTCTCCGTTTTGTCGGCTAACTGCGACATATTTCCCGACTCTCCGAGCGCGCTAAGTTTAATTGCTAGTTAAGGGGTCCACGGCAGCACCGGTATTCGTAAATACTGTAATTTGCTCAGTGGATGTGAAATATGCTAAGTATTTGGAAAAGGAACTATTAAAAGACACTTTGAAGATTTTTCGTGTTTTCACTAATTGTATTATGCATGGGAAATTGGTTAATTCCTCGATCCTCCTTTTTTGAGAACAGGAAATATACATAAGCTATAATTGCTTGTGAGAAAGATTTATTGAAATGTTGATATTTTTTTTGCGTTTTGATGGAATGACGATGTAATTTTTCTAAATTATAGTTCGATTAAGTAAGATATATATGAACAAAGGTTTCAAAAAGAATTTCAATTCTTTCTGTTTACGAAATCATTATTTCGTTACGTATATCATTACTGCTTATAATATAGAAATGTTTTAAAATAATCGTCCTTTAATTGAATGACCCACAGTAATTCAATTTTGTTGGGGGTCACCGGTGACCCTCACGGCATTCAACGGGTTAATGTAGGCTACGCGAGGTGAGGTTCGATTTCCAGCGAAAAAATGACGATTTCCAGGCGAGCAGCATAGGCGATTACGCTGGCGCGTGTACAAGCGGGCAACGTATTAGCGAAAGCAGTGATCCGTGGGAAACTCGAAGGGGGTAAACCTTTCGCAGGAATCTAATAGAGTTACCGTCGGGGTCCGAGGATTACTGGAAAATACGTCAGACTGGCTACGGTCGACGCTGCATTGCGGTGTACTCCACCACACACGTGGGCATCTATGATCCGCGCGTGTACGAACGATGCAACGCCGGATACGTGAGGGTGGTTCGTTCGTCGGTGAGGGTTTTATCGGCGGATTAGCATTGCTTTACATAGTTTCGAACGGGTTTGCATAGGTTTCAGACCGCCGTCTGCCACATGCCGCAGAACCGAGTGGAAGCTCGACGAATCCGCAAACCGATTTTCAGTCGTTCTAACCGGAATCTTCTAATCTGCCGTCGAAAGCTTCGACCTACGGAGACCCACACCCTGTTACGCGATGCTTAATATTGTGGATTCTTCCTCAGTCCGAAGATCTTTGACTGCAAACTCGATCAAGAGTTTCTACCTTGGGTGCTCCAGTTCATTTGCCTCGATGCTTTTCTAGTGGTTTTATATGAGTGAAGTTCTAAGCAGAGTTAACCTTTAACTTAAATGTTGTAACATGAGATGTTTACTCATTCTAATACTTTTTGTGTGTTTATCGTATTTGTCTATATTAATATTAGGTTTAGGAAAACACGTCAATTTGATGCATATTTAACGTGATAAATAGTATTTGGTAATTGTTTAGGTTGACTTTGATTGCGATTATATGAATACGTATTTTAATTATCTATTTTTAAATCTTTAATTTTTCATTTAAATGTAGGCATATCAATATTTCTAAGAACAATAGAATATATTGTACAATAAATGTTCGTAAATTTAGTGTTAATGTTCAAGAAGTATTTTAAGTTTGCACACAATATATAGATAATAAACAGAAATAAATTAACTGCAAAGAATTGAAGTAGCATTTGACATGTTAAATGAGAATGTAATAAAAATAACAACGATGGTAATAATAAATTGATTTTTCGCTGCAATATTAGACGCGGTATTAAACTTGATAAGTAAAAGTGATGAGGGTTCACATGTTCAGTACTGCACTAAATTCAATTGATTTTACATTTTTGTCAAGTGGATCTTCAAGATGATGCATATTACAGTACATATTAGATATTTTTAAAACGTGTATTATGATTTTCGTATGGCTACAAAAATATTTATTATGTTTATCCCTATAAGCATTCAATTCGTTTATAGTGATAAATCTATCTTTATATCATTTTTTCTTTTAGACTACCTCTTTACCTGTCAAAATTAGGTTCACAACTTGTAAACAATTACGTTTATAAGCAAACTGCATTTACATTTTTGTAAAGAGTGAAAATACAGAATACATTTACGTTTTCGCTGGGTAAAAATATAAAACACAATGAAAGGGTAAGAATAATCTTCAAAGAGAGCAGTAAAAGTACATTATCACAGTCATCTTGATATTTATGCGTGACCATATATTTTTGACTTCGTAATGTTGTAGTTGACGTTAAAATAAATTTGAGCCTTTAAATAACATAAAAATAATATTTAATATGTTAAAGCGACCAACCAGATTTTAAATTTTAGAATTTTAAATGTCAAAAAGTCACAATACATCTCTAGCCAAGCGTAAAACCGACCGAAACGAACCATTTCTGACACCGCGCTACAATTAAAGTGTTGACTCGGAAGATCTCACGAAACTTCACCGGCATCGCATCGGTCGCGAAAAAGCATTAAACACGCGGCTCCCTTGTTTTCCCTCTAATTGAAAGAGAACGAATCTTCCGTAGTATTAATCTCCACGCTGATGAAAGTACAATTTACACCGGGGGCGGGTATAAATCTTCTTTTTCATTATGGGTGTAGGCCCTCGGCCGCGGACAAAGGTGAGCTGGCCTTAAAATATAGCGCCCGGTCGGCTTCAATGTGTAATGATTCCGGGAGCAATAAATATGGAGTACAATGGATAGTAATTAGAGTGTATTTTAATAGAGGAACAATTAAGAAAGTAGGTCGCGCACGGAGGCTTTCCGCGTTTAGGTAAGAAGAGGTCGGGCTGAGCGATTTACGCTTCGTTCGGGGTGGATGGAGATTGTGGGAAAGGGTTGGGAGGGGGGCAACATGCAAGAATTTTACACGGTGCCTTTTATTACGTATCTGCATCGGTATAATGGCTGGTCCTTTAATTAGATGCGCTGGCGCGATGCTTTTGTCCTCGAAAAAAGGGACGGGCGGAAGCGGAGAGGATGGGAAAGGATAATTCCCTTTTCCATGTAACCGAGACTTGGTCAATGAACCGACCAATCCACCTTGAAGTAAGGAACGCCCTACTTTGTCGAGTCATCGAAATTACGCTTGAGTCGATTACTGACTTTGTAATGGAACAGTTTGCCAAAGAATGCGTTTAAAATCGATTATTCGCGAGTACACGGCTTTTACTAATTAAATTTGGGTAGCTCTTTATTCGAAATGAGAATAATGGATAAATACGATGAATTACTAATTGAGTGGAGGAAGGGGTGAATGGTTGAAAGGTAGTGAAGATTAGTGAATCGATTTGGAGTATTTTATTTATTGAATGAACTTTTGCGTGTAATATGAACGGACGGGTGTATAATGGTATTGGTGTAATGTAAACTTTGAACAGAGCAACTGAGTACAGTAACAATTTTGTTTGAATGATCATTTCAATAGAATTTTCCTTTTACAACGCTCAAGTTTGTTTATAGATTGGGATACTTGGTTTTTTGAGGTGTGCAATTGAGTTTAATTCCTAATGAAGATTTTTTATTAAGTTCTTCAACTCTTACCTTAGATGATAATAGTAACAACACACTCAATACTTTCTTATAATCACTTAAAATAGTGTCAAAGTAACAATTAATAGAAAATTATAAAATGACATAAAATCATTTAACTACAACAGACTTACAAAACAATTCGCTTAATATTTCTTTAAACCATCCCGATATTATTTACGTACACGCGTATACTGTTAACGTTCCAACACAGTTAAAAACCCAAATTCATCTCCCAAACTTGTGAACGACAATGAAACTGCTGCGATTCCTCATTATCAAAGTTGGACAAAGTCCAAGCACGCTATAAGTAATCGAAGGAATTAGCACGAGAACGAACGGAGAATATTATTCAAGACGAAACGAAAGAAAAAAGGAAGAACGGAAAGAGGAAAAAGTAACGAGAAAATGAAAACATCTCAACGGAGCCGTCCACCGTTTCTCCGTAGGATTCGTCGATACCGTCGCGAAATAAATTTAGTCAGAAAGGATTGGAAGTTTAATTGCATGCAACTTGACCCTGTCCCGGCCGCGCCCACCCCCGCAGTCTACAGCCTTTTCTCTTTTGCTTATCCCGCGCGTTGGGGTCGAATCAACTGAACGGTTAGCGCCGTTGCGTTGGTCTGAATCGATAGGGTCGCCTAAGGAGCGCGAAAGAAAGTGGAAGACGGCATAGATGGAAATAAAGGATTCGATGGGGTCCTCGAGCGGATTCGACGGGGTTAGAGGTGGACAATAGAGCCAGTACGTAATCAGAATGAAACCAGAATTATGCAGATTCCGGATATCCGATGTAAAAACCGGGGATAGCCGTGTATTCTTCACGAAGCCGACCCCTTAGCCAATAGGCATCCGGGATTTCCCGAATTGAATGTAAACTACCTTTAGCTCGTGCTCACGGAACTGCGATCTATCGTTAAGCTTTTGCAAATAAGATCCTTCTCTCCCTTGGTTTTTTTTTAGTGACCCCTCCTCTTCTGGTTCTTCCGCCTTTTTCTTCGTTCTGTTTGTCGCGAAGGTGCCACGCGAAATCCTCGAAGAAAAAGGGGGACGTTGGAGAAAGGGGAATGAAATATGCAGTACGGCTGTTCGGAATGGTCCCGGGAATTCTTGGACCTCTTAGCCGACAGGTTTGTTTCGTTGTAAATTAGTATCAGTTTTACGGCGTTTCTTTAAGTTTTATTGTCGCGCGTTGCTTCGTTGTCGATGCACGATGACAATGTTATCGTATTTCACAGGTGCGCTACGTTTATTGGAGTTTTACGTTCGCGTGTTATTCTCTTGTTAGTGTATGATCGGAATACTGTAACTTCGTAATTGTCGTTTGGACTATGGGTATGTTCTTTGAGTCTGGGTTATTACCACTAAAACTACTAGACAGGTCAACACGATCTAATCCCGATACGTTCTTTTTGCAGTTATTAAAACGATAATAGATGTTACTCTGAGAAATTATTAAAGAAACTGCTTTAGCAATGCGCAAATTGAATTGTAAATCAATTAAAGTTTCAATAAATGCACTTTTAGAGTTTCTATAGACAAATTTCAGAATGTCAATTTAACTGCTCGGTTGGTTTAGTGCTAATAATGTCAGCAATTAGATTCGAAGGTTTCTGTTTGTATGAAGTATTTATCTTTAATAATAAATTAAGATGTCCTTTTTCCACGGGAAATTTTGCAAGTGAAATATCTTCACACGAAGTGTAATATTAATCATAAAAGACAGCCAAATTTTTATTTCAGTTAGTTTTCTTATCTGATTACTATTCATTAGAAATAAAATGGTAAATAGAGTCTATATAGATACTCTGCGTAAAAAGATATTTTATCTCTTTAGCCGTTTAACCTCAACTTTCTTGGGTCTTTCTCAAATAAATCCTTCCTTTATCGACCTCATCCTTGCAAGATCGTTGCCTTTCCTTGGGTAGATCGATCAGGGACAGTATCCTCGCCTGAAGCGTCTGACCTGTGTTGCAACTACACGCTGCAGCATCTGCAAGGCATCCGCGACTCTCGGTGATACTGATGAACGACACTGTGGTTGGATAAGGTTACCGTCCCCCAAAGTTTCACTATCCCTGTTTTCGCCAAGACTTAGGACATTGTCGTTGTAAACCAACTTCATGGTTGCATTGAGGTTTTTGTGGACACTAGGTACCCTTTCATTCTACGTAATTGCATTTTTAATTTTTCATTTCTTTTATCTTTGAAAACACGTCCAGAGTTCAGTATCACTATTAAATCATTACAACGTTTTCTAATTGGAAAATGTCATGATAATGAACACTTGAACTTAATGTTAAACAAGCCTTTCAATTCTAGCCACTTAGAATATTTTTCGGAAGAAATATAGTTATCTAAGAAATAAGAAATGATTAAATAAAATAGTGGTGACTACGTTGCGGATCTTTATGGAAATTCAAAAACAACATAATTAGAAAAATATAATTTCGATAGAAAATACTTCTCCCCAAAGAATATTACAGAAAGTACTACGCTTTGGATATTTTATATATTTTCCGTACCGTGTGCATTTTTGCAATTTTGCACTTTCAAATTCTCCATAAATGCTTAAAAATCTGCCAGTCTTGATAATTATATCGATGTTTACAACAAAATGTAAGTACTAATATTCTGTATTGAAATTTAAAGGAATATACGAACAAAATTACTTGCTGTTCGTTTTGATACACTGTCGCTTTGAGTTTGTCGGAGAATAGCTGTGTACAGATGCAATTTGGCTTATAAGGAAATTAATGAATCTCTTTTAAATGCATGTTCGTTGTAGAATGCGGCCTGATACGACCATTCGTTAATGTCCCAACATTGTGGCGAGCCTCGAATAGAATATCGTGGCGTTAGGCGGTAATTCTATTTACTTAATGCACGAAATGACGCGTGGTTTAAGCGAGCGCGTCCGTATAATTGTCGATGATACAGATTGATAAGGCATAATTGGTGGATAATGAAATGCAGAACTGTTTTTCACCGCCACGCCAAATAATGCGCCATTAAGTGGATTTTATATCGACGGGAAACGGTATAAACTAAGGCTACCGATACGATTAATTACAACGGAGTTTTGATACACACGTTGTCTGTAATTTTCGTACTTCATTTCTGTCATCTTCAAAGTCCTTTCAAACATGACAAGTAGATTGCAAATGATATGCAATCAATACACTACCCTCGTAATAAGGAGTGATGAATATTTTGTTTTGTTACCAATTCAATACATTTACCGTCAACATTTGATTTGTTTCACGAGTAAATATATTTCATTGAGAATTAAAATTATTTACACATTTTTCGGAATGAATGTTACTTTTCGATAAAGTACGTGTTGCAATATTGATTGCGTGGTAAAATGTATATAACAGTTCTTGTTTATTTGATATGACTGTTTTAATTAATCATTTTACTTTGTTCAACGTTATTTATTCATAAATATTATTTTTTAATCAAATAAAGTGGTTGCAAAACACAGCTAACCAAATAAAATACGACGAAATACATCGAATATTTAACAGTTAATAAGCTTTAAAGTTCTTTGGTAATAATTTAGCTCCAAATCTTATTTAACTGTCAGTCGTTTAATCTATGAATGATATTTATGATTTTATTTTACCACATACTTTTCACTTGTTATTTACGTTACAAATTAACCAGTTAACTGCGTTCGACGGGCATACACGTTATCTTAAAACGCAAAATGGTACTAATTTTTTCAACGATTAATTGTTTATTTTTTCAGATAAATGCGCAATTCTTCTTCGTTTCGCTTTAATTTTTTATTCGAATGTATCATAGATGCAATTGCTCTGCGTTCGACGAGTATACACTTTATTACTTGATTTTATCGCGCGCGCTACGAGAGAGCTTTTCAACCTAAATTCCACAGTTAGCTGATTAATACAGTAAATGCAATTATTAACAAAAGTAAATCACCATGGAAATTTCTCAAGAACGTTAATTTCCTCACGATTTCAGTCGTTACAACGCAATCCATTAAGATAGCAGCCATTAGTTCGATCGAAATGAAACGTTATTAAAAGTCTCAATCTAGCGGCAGCAACAGCAACAGCGTTAATCACCGAAATGCAACGGTGCCCGTTAGTTATTGCTTTCGCGGAGAATTTGGAAACGCAACCCCTCAGCTCTGGCAGCCCGTGGCGAATAATACGATCGTTCTATTCTCGTGCCCGCGACTTGATCGATGATCACTGATGACAAGCAGTTTCATGCGCGCCGCGTTTACATACCTGACAAATTAATTGGTAAACGCCGAGTGCACGGGTTACTCGTATTTGCGCAACCGAAACGCCACATTCCGCGTGTTGTGTTCATTATTACTTGTACCCATCGTTTCCTACCGGGACCGTCGTGCAAGAGAATCGTGCACGAATTCGGAATTATTAGGATAGCCGTGAGTAACATGTTCTGACCACAATGAATCCAAATATCAGTATTAACACATTACATACTGGTAACGTGGAAGTACGTTTTTGCGCGCCGTCGACTAGTGGTAAATCAAGTTTTGGATTCAGTTTATTTCATGTTCACCTACTGCAGTTGAAAGTGTTTCACTGGAAACATTCATTGTTTTCTAATGAAATATAGGTCGTATTTTTTGGAATTAATCTAACTTCTTGCCTTATAATGACGTGTTAGACTCGCGAGGAAGATTTTCAATCTGATTTAACAAACATAAATATTACTCGATTCATCCGAAGTCAAAGTAAATATTATTCTTCTGTAATCGATTATTATACTTAAAAGCAAACATATACATAGAAAATGCCTAGAATTTTTCTTCTTTTCCAATAAATGATTAATGACAAAGTAATCGTTGAGAAAGAGTTGAGCTGAGAAATAAATCATAGGGCAAATGGTTAAAGAGCAAGCATAAATAAATTATGGAATAAAACTATTCTATTTCAATTTTTCATATATTGTTAAATTATAGAAAGGTTAATTTTGTTAATTATTAATTATAATTTTGATATATCAAATCAAGCGACTGAGAGTTGCTTCTCAAATGCAAAAGGTTAAAAATAAAAAATATAAAGAGATATAAATAAAACATTCAAGAAATACATTTTATTAATTATATCTCGGGTTTGTTACTTGTGAAAAAGATTTGTATTGCCTGACACAAAAATGGAGAATTAAAATTTAATTAAACCGTGGATTGGGAAGCAATATTAACGAATACAATATTCGTTGCTATATAAAAACTTCTGATGAATAAATTCCTGAAAAATATTTAATACTGCGAGTTTTTGCATTAGTATTTCCAAGTGAATTTATCATAAACACGAATCATTATTTTCAATATTCGTTGAAACAGCATTAATCCATTGTTGTAACAGAGTTTCCACTCGTTAATAAAAGATATAAATATCTATGAACATTCCAGCGTACTTTCATTTATCGTTAATATAGCTGCCAAAGAAATTAATTAATCTACGTATGTTTGGTGTAATTAATTTTTTGTTCATTTATTTTAGTGGGAATGTCAAGTATTTTCAATTGGTTTCTACGTATTATTTCGAACGATATTAATGAGTTACAGCCAGGCTTCATTTGAAGACATTTCCACGTGACTTCTTAAATTGTTAAAGAAAGAATATACGCGAAATTCGCCGAGGAAGAAGAGAGAACGATACTTTTAGCCGCTCTTACGTTGGACTAACTTAGACACATTTCTGTTCCTCTTTCTGACAGTTCGCAACTGCGGGTTTCAACTTTCTGTCGTCTGGATACAAATATAATTTTACTTTTGCCTTCTATTTCACTTGGCGGAGGCGAGAAGGATGCCAAAACCTGACAAAAGAATACAGGAACGTGAACAGTAATACAATTTGCGTCGAGGGATACGAAAAACCGTATTTGATGAAATTCCAAATTCGATTTTTTCGGGAACGAAATTTCACATTTTAGATAGTGTAAAACAGATATTTTTAAATTATTCTATTGAAAAATATAATTGTAGCAGTATTAGGACCGAATAAAATAGCTCAAATTTAGTTTCTATGTACACACAAATTGTACATTATTCACACTTATGTTAAAACATATAAATCTTAAGAATTCTGTACACAATTGATTATGACACATAACTAGTTTACATTATCTGATAAATATTAAAATTATTGTTTATATGTAAACATTCATACAAATTAAATATTCTTCAACAAATTAAAAGTAATGTTTACAGTTAGGTTACAAAAATCTAAAACTTGTATAATTTCTTTGAATGAAATAAGTAGTAACAGATCAAAAACCGAGTAATTAAAATGAAATATACAAATGATGTTCTAATAATACTTGATTACAAATAAAGAAAAATTAAAATTTGTTTATGTAGTCATGACTCTTACACCTTCTTTACTACTATATTATCTTAATGGGAAATATTTATCCTATCACGAAGCAGAAACATTAACAAAAACGTACTCCAACATGAAAAATTCCACTACACCGTATTCGGAACATAGGAACGTCGCTACCGGTTTTATGTTTCGAAAAATTGGCTGAAAACATGCCAAGACGTTGCCAAGCTATAATCGCTAATGGAGGAGATAGTATCCATTATTGGGTAAAAGCGTATTAGTTTTTTCGAAGTACTGTTGATCTGTACAAAGCTTTCTGCAAAAAGACTTTATCTCTATGTTCTTTGTTTTATTCATTTATTTCTCATTTTTTCTACATTCTTATATTATTCTCATTTATTTCTGTATTCTGTTAAAAACGCACCTATTGTTAGGAAACACTCTGAACAATAGAACGTTTAGGAATGTTAAGAATAATAAACTATTCGGTCAAGAAAGATTTTACAACATTTCTTCTATTAACGTTCTTCCATTTAACGAAAATTCCACTTATATTTTACACAATCGTCCATTTCAAAGTGCTTCCGATCCGTATAAGGTAAATTCTTTTTACAAAAAGAATTCATTTGCATTGAGAACGTACCTTTTGTTAGGGGATACTGAAGAATAGAACGTTAAGAATGTTAAGAATGTTGAAGTATTCGAGTAAAAGAGATTCTAAAGCGTGTCTTTTTATTAACCTTGTTCCATTTAACGAAAGTCCCGCTTGTATTTTACACAGCCGGCCGGCACGCAGTTTCGGTTTACCTATTACTAGCGTTACGCGAGAGGTACCGGCTTGTTAGTGTTTAATTATTTCGACGAAAAAAATAAGCGGTCCCGAAGAACGTACGAATTTCCGGTTCGTTTCTTCGTTTTTGCCCTCGGCGGAGGGCGAAAATTTTAATATGCAGTCGGACAACGGACACGGGGAATGAATTTAATACTTCATTTATTTTAGAGGAGCCGTGGACGCCGGTAACATTACTGCGCGCAGTCACTCTCATCCGTCCGTCCCTGCAGCTTTTACAAGCTTTAAAAAACTTTTAACATTTCCGAGTATTCGAGAGGGAAAAAGGCGGGAGTGGGAGGGCGGAAACACTATTACCCTAACGAATGGCACAATTGTTAACGATCGCTTTACCTTCGCCGCCGTATTCCTCTAATTACGCCACAATGTCGCTGTTCCGGCGGGTCTGTCACTCTTCTTCATTTTTTCATTCGCGGCGAGTAAAGATTTATCGAGGGAAAATGTTGAATAAATATGTAGGATTTTATTTTGTGGGGATTTCGAATGTATTTTGTTGCTTGAAATTCGGTGTGCAATTTATTTTCCGGATTAATTAAGAGCTTTCCTGTATTTACCGTGGCTTTATTTGAAATATTGTATACCAGTGGAAAATTGTTTGCATTTTATTCAGATCAGAGATTGAATTCTATTTGGACATTCCGAGTGGAAAAGAAGTGTTTCGTCGGAGGGTCGAGATTTCTATTGCAGTAGTACGAAAATAGGTGAACAATTGTTTCCAGCTATATTGCAATGTTAAATAATAAATGCAAAGGTATTGTAGATTTATTGAATATTATAAATCTAAAGGTTGATCTTAAGATCTGTAATACCTGCGTGAAAGAATAAAAAGTAAATACCTGCACAAGTAAAACTCATCCTTGCAAATCAACGCACGAACATAAAACTCTGCGTAAAAGTATAACATACAATTAGAAATCTAACAAAATTAAATTTTTTCGTCAAAAGTACAATCAATTTCAAACTAACTACAGCACAAAACTAGGAAAACTAGGAACATCGAATAATAAATTCCCAGTAATATTATAATCCCAGAAATCTCGCGAAATTCCCGGTCCATGAAGTTCTTGCAATTCCCTAGCGTGTTGTTATTGCTTAAATAATTTCGATAATTTCTTTAAAGAAGTCGTTTATACAGTTCTCTGTACAGAAGTCTAAGCGAGCAGAATGGATCGACTGTTTCGGTAAAAACACGAAAAATACACGTTTCGCGTTAATCAAGAAAGTATATCGAGGTCCGGACTTTTTGCTCACATTCCGCCCGGTCCCTTGTTTACATGCTGGTACTTTCGAGAAGGACGCGATTATTATGTTTCGGTTAATGTCAATGGATAACCAAGGACGTGCTTGTTTCTCTTAGGCGGACACGTGTCTCGCATCAGTATCGTTTCGAGCGTCGGGCAACCTCAGCCGTGAGTTTAGAATTCAGGTGACTCCAGGTCTCCTTAATTTCCACCTGGGAACGAAGTATCCTCTGTTTTAGCGTTCCATTCGTGTCGCCTGCTCGTCTGAATTCGACAGTTCCTCGGTTTTATTCGCTCGGCGAGCCACTCGTTTCGCGACTTGCTTAGCGAGCTCTCGTTTCCTGGTCCCTCCCGACAGCCAAGCTTTCGTTTTCGCGGCGAGCTTCCCCCGAAGCGATCCCCATTTTCGTGTGATTCCGCGCGCGAGTGTTTGTGTGAAACAACGGCCAGATCGTGCATGATGCAGCAGCAGAAATTGTTACTCGACTATAAGTTGTTCAACAGTCCCGTGCTTCAGCTCGATAAGAATAACAACAATGTGCAACAGGCGGACTGGTGAGTAGAGTGAAAAAGAATGTCTGTTGATACTTATCGTCGCATTCCTCCTGTTTCGTGGATTAGTCACGTGTGAATGTAGACGGAATAGTATAAGAGATAATATTTATTGACACATTGTTGACCGGTCATGAGTTAACTCGTGCTTTTCATGCTCAGTTACCGCTTGATTCGACATGGCAGAATTATAAACTTTTGTATATAATATTATAATTTATTCAATGGATTAAATTGTGAAAAATTTAAATAAAATAGCTGTGTTTCTTACTTTAAGCACATTTTCTCATTAGTCAGCTTCAAGGAATCTCGTCTATATCTCATAGGAAAATGTTGCATATTTTTAATAAAAAAACTTTCGAGTGTAAAAGGTTAGCCCTTCACCGGTTATATATTTCTACCAATGTGGTTGGTAACATGGACCTTTTATGGTTAAGTTTCATTGTTGCGTGTTCTGTAAAAATCTAAAAAAATTGTAAGGTACTTATTAGAGTTATTCAATTATAATTTAATTTAGCATTAACACTTCAGCCAAAT
Source organism: Nomia melanderi (assembly GCF_051020985.1). Classification (NCBI taxonomy): domain Eukaryota; kingdom Metazoa; phylum Arthropoda; class Insecta; order Hymenoptera; family Halictidae; genus Nomia; species Nomia melanderi. The sequence continues at coordinate 12,315,706 of NC_135002.1, read as the reverse complement.
AGAAATTAAAAATCGTGGTAAAGTTATGAAGAAACGAGATTTTCATGGTCCATATTGCTGATGAAAACTCAATTTATTAAATGACAGAATCCTTAATTGTAAATGTTTACATAAGTGTAATTAATTTTGTGACAGACTTGCAACATTACTGAACATTGTAAAATGAACTCTCTCTTTTCATAATTAGTTTGTTTGGTTGACAAGAGAAGCAGAGATTGTAATGTAACTCTTAAAAACAATATTTATTTGTATTAAAATTTGCTGCTGTTAGTTACGACGATCGAAAATCGCACAAACTTATTAATGCTCCGTGCTGTTAATTCCCAGGATTTATTCCTTTTTACTTCAGGATTAACCTTCTACAGTATTTATTATACAGCATTTACGAATGAAAATAATAACACGTGATAATAATAACTAGACTGTAAATATTTATGCAAACACAAGTATTTGTACATTAATTTTTATCGTGACTAATTTAACAAAATTTAATTTTCTTAATTAGTGGTTTTATCAAGTTAACCCCTTGCTTATCAGTTAACCGGGCAAAATCCGGGCCATAATTATGGCGACCGATATCTCACTTGTGTTGTCACTTCGAGTCAGACTCGTGATATTTATGTTTCGTCCAGAATTTTTATCACGAGTCAAACTCGTTAAAGTACGGCAAGGGGTTAATATTCAGATTAATAGTTCACTATATTCGGATATATATTCTTAATATTATTAATTTGATTTAAACATAAAGACTTATATAATTTTCATCCACGTAAGCATTGTATTAAATTCTTTAAATTATAACGACATCTTGCTGTTAATTTACTGCGAAATAAGCTAGCTCTTAACACACTAGAATAAACAATTATAAAAGTTTACTATAAGACGCATAGTGAGATAAATGCATTGTAGATAATGAGGCCGATTTATGATTTCGACGAACTTCCTCCTCAGCTCGACTCGATTTGAGAATCGATTATACGACCGTCTTTCCCGCTCAGCTTTTTTTCTCTGTACTCAGCTCTTTTTAATTGGTTGCCCCTCAAAGCAGTGTCTTTGCGGCCAATTAGTGCCTCGTATAAAGTGTCTCGGTCTTCTATCGCGATTAACGATTTTTCTGTTTCAAATATGCCTCGATAATTTCCAAGTCACAATCGGAATCTTAAACGATGTTGGTTAATTATCAATTAAAGCTGTCAATTGATAGATTGGAAGTAACTAAAAGCTTAACCTTTTAAAATTCGAATTTTATTTTTTATCAAAAGATTCAATTTAAACTGCTACGAAAATTTGTTTATATAATTTAGACTTTTTGTTTAATACTTTTATAACGAATCTGACTCGATGTTATAAAAACAAGTCTGAAATGAAGATTAACATAATTTATTTAAATTTTCGATACTTAACAAATCTATATTAACGGAAATTTACATTAACAGAAAGTTCAACTGAACTAAAATATTATTCCATTTCCAACGTTAATAGTTTCAATGAATTACAAACATTTATGTTCCTTATGCTTTTATGAAAAATTTGAAACTGTAGAATTGTACAGAAAGGTACACAATACGAAAAAATGTTCGGAATATCTAAAGTGTAGTGCTTTTTTTATAACATTTATTAGAATGAACGATTTTCTATCGCAATTCTACTTTTTTTTTCTATATTCTTAAAATTTTGAATTCGCATAGAGGTCCCCAATCCATTTATGACTAACAGAACCTTAAAAATCCACAGTCGTTTTTCTATCGTAATTCTACTCTTTTAATTACACTTTAAAAAATTTGTATTTGTACAAAGATTTCCATTCCATTCATAGCCATCAAAACCTTAAAAATCCATGGTCATTTTTCTGTCATAATTCTATTTTTTCAATAATATTTTCGAAAACTTGAATTTGTATAAAACTTCTAATAACATTTTTGAAAACCAGAATTTACATAAATATCTATATTCTATTCATAGCCAACAAAACCTTGAAAATCCATAGTCATTGTTCCACCATAATTCTACTTGTCTAATAACATTTTTGAAAATTTGAATTAGTACAAAGATCAGCGTTCCATTCATGACCAACAAATCCCCGAAGATCCAGTCGTTCCTCAATGAATGCAGGATCTATTCGTCAGTGGGCGGTAAGAAACCGGCTTAAGCGAGTCGATTAATTTCCTAGGGACGTCGGTGGAACGCGCAATCAGACAGAACATTGTGAAAACTATAAGTGAAAGTTATTTTCTGGGAGCGAGGTCGCGGAAGGGCGGCTCGCGATAAGCGGTTATCGGGGTGTAATTCAATTACTGGATCTTCACGGTGCCTGGAGCACCATTGTTCAATTTTGTTCGTTCCCTTCCTGGGTCGTAGCCGGGATAGGAACTGATTCGTTATCGCCCTTCGACCCGGCCAGACACAATGGTGTTAAATAAGAGATAACCAAGCTGATATCATACCACCACTCTTGACTTCATACAGACGAGTTCGATAACGCGGGACTGATCCGCGTCCTAGCGAATCGTTAATTAACCAATTAAATGGCACGATTTACCATCGAACTCGTGCATCACCTATCTCCCCACTCCCACATTTCACGAGAAATAGATAATTCTGGTATATTCTCATTTGTTATTCAATCTCTGAACTGCTTTAATTTATTTAAGAAATTATAAACTCGCTATTGATACAGTAAAGGATTTATGCTTGAATATCTTTAAACGAAGAATTGATTTTATCTATATTCATCTCATTATAATGTTATGTCCATCGATAATTTTAATGAAGTATCGTCTATTCTCTAAACGTGTTTAACCCGCTTGCTCTCCAGTATGGTGTCATCCTCGTGGTGAAGATTTCAAATAGAATTTAATGAATATAGTATTATGTTTGAATATTATTTTTCTATTATTAATTGTAATGCTTGAGTAAACGTAGACATAGAATAAATATAGATTGTTTTTCCTTTTCTGATGAATTGTGAACAATAAAATGTCTGTTTAGTTCAATTGGGAAAGAAATCGTAGGACAAGATGTTAAACATAAATAATCAATATTGGGAAGTACAAAGTAATTGCACAATATTGACCTATATTCAATCCATTTACTAAAACTGACAATAAATGTTAACGCACTGTCCACCGATTAAATAATTGACATTTGTAGGTTCTTTCATAATTTTCAATTCCGTTAAAATCGCTTAAAATTACGTTACGCAACCACCATCTTCCCTTTGATTGATCAAAAAGTCTAAAACATCTAGTTAATACTGACGTCAATTCTGAAATCTCTGTAAGAAGAATAAGTTAAATAGGAATGACAATGAACGAATAATTAGCGTGAAAGGAAAACGGATAAATAAATAAAATCAACGGAAACACAAACCGAATCTCTATCTACCGGACAGCATAAAGCGAATTAGCGAAATGAGTAATAAAGCAATAGACAGGAAGCAATTAGCATTCGCTGGAAGAGCGGCTGGAACAGAGAAGTAACGACACAATGGCAAAAATAATCTCCGGGAGATAAAGTTTTCAAGCCGGGCTCAAGCGATAATACCTCGGGGGTTAAACTGGTTTCCTCTCTCTGTCTCCGTCTCTGTCTTTGTCTCTGTCTCTGTTTCACCCTCTGTCTCTGTTCCTCTCTTTTCCTCTGCCTCCCCTTGCTCTCTTTCTCTCCTGATATATTCTTAGCGTGGCACATTTCGTGAGATCGTAGTGGCAGACCCTAAAACTGCGATTTCGTGGTGAAACGCTCGGAGCACTGTACACGGTCGGCGTTAGGATGGGCGGGCGAGGTCGAGGGTGCAAAGCCGTGGGGCGCACTAAACGGCTGATTCGGGAATAATCTCCAACTATCTCAAACTGCCACGCCGCTTGGTCGCACACGTGCTTTTTAATTGGCGAATATACTCCTATTTTCTTTCGTATTTTTCTTTTATCGCGATCGCCGTCTCGAGGCAAGTGGAATCCTGCAACCGCATGAACTTCAAGCGGAACTGAATTTAAAAAAAGAAACAGTTAACCCTTCGTGAACGAGGATTTCTGATCTATTAAAAATTCGATTTTAAACATTAAAGTTCGAAGACACTGTTATAGTTGAATTTAATCGCAAATAATTAAAAATAGGAGGAGAAGGAGCGAGACTATATCTTGAAACAATTAAATTAGATCGTCTGGAAATTTGAATTTCTGATGTCAGACTTAATGGATTGCATTTGGGTACTATATATTTAAAACGAGATGATTGAATTTAGAGAACAGGGAGAAGCGTATTTGAATGTTCTTCTGATACGTGGGCATTAAATTATTACCGATTGTCGGTAATATTGCAAAATTCGCAAATGCTTGAATATAGAACTTCGCAAATTTCCATAGCTTACTTCCAGAAACTGAGTTTCGAAAAATTTTATTCTGTATATTAGATTTATCTTTGACAAAGAATTCTCGATTCTCGATTGTATTACAATTACTATAACTGTTTACACTTTAAACACGTTCTCTATCGGTTTATCTGCAGATACATACAACTATTTAGCCGTTTCTAAACAGAATAACAAACTACTTTACAGTTACCGTTTTCTTTCAAAAACCGTAAACTTGTCTTGTCCCTTCTACTGCGTACTAACAAAAAATAAAAAAAAATTTTAACAAGAAAAGCTTCTAATTTTCCAATAAAGATTTCTTACATTCCATCAGTGTCCTACAATCGCGCCGATTTTCGTAGCTGCTGCCAACGATTCGCGGACAGGTTTTCAATTTACGCGTCGGTCAAGCACGATCTCGCACACGAATCCACTCGAAGGTCGAGACGAAAGTCGGTCGGCGTCGTTCGTTGTGCGAAAACAAAAGAGTCGATTCGTGCGGGGGGGGGGGGGGGGGGGGGGGGGGGGGGGATCGAAACGAAAAGGCCCAATGGACAGTCGAAACGCGCGCGCGGCGATCGAAGATTCGATAATCGCAGGGAGCTCGTTCGCGGGAGCGATACGCCTGGTGGCGTCCAATTACCGATCGGTAATTGGGGCAGAATTTCTGCTGAGCTTAAATTTGCGCGCCGCGCGGCTGTCCGGCCCCCTCGGTCACTCGCCAACACCGCCTCGCTGCTCTTCGTTAATTAAACCGATTAAGCCCCGCGATTCCGAAGATGAGATCTTCCCCTTTTTACCACGCGCAACTCCCGATCTTCTTCCTCTTTTTCCTTCTCGCACCTAGCGATCCCTAATTACGAATCCGCTTACCTTGGGCCTTGAAGGATTTTACACGTGATAATATAATTTCATTTTTGACCCAGTGTCTTGCGAATTTAGAATCGGGCCGGGTTGAACGGACTTATTTCATTCTTTGCCAAGCGCGCGTATGAACTCTTGATCGTATTACCTTCTTATTTTATAACATCGAGGCAGTGGCAACGCAATTTATCTCTCGACCCACTATGTCGGAAGTTTTTAAACGGAACGGGTTGAACGAACTATTACAGTTCTTGGCAGTTGAATGTAAAAATGCATTTTCTCGTCGCGTTTACTTCTTACTATATAACTTCGAAGAAATGGTAATGTCATTTTATTTCTTGATCCACTATTTTCCACGATTGAAAATAGAATGGGTTGAACGAACTGTTTCCTTTCTTCACAGGTGTGCGTGAAAGTATATTTTTTGATCATGTTAACTTCGTATCTTATGATAACAAGGTAATAGTAATGCGATTTCCTTTGGTTGATACATTGTTTTAAAAGTTTGGAAATGGAATGGGATAGATTATTTTATTTTTCAGTAAGTGCAAAAATCCATTTTTGGTGCTGTTAGTTCTGTATTTTATAATGTCGAGAGAGGTTCGTGAAGGAAATTTCTAATTACACTTCATCTACTGTAATCTAATTATTGCACACCTAAGTAACATTGTGTGCGTTGATTATAGAACACTATGAAACCTTTTCTTTGTCTATTTTTTCCAGATATATTCGTTATCTGCGTGGAAAGCACTGTATAGTAATAGAACGAGCACTTTGCATATTGTCTCTAATAGAACTGCTTAACCCCTTTCAAACCATCATCAAGTGAAATTAATAATTATTCAGTATTTCAGTGGTTTAATTTGTACTTATTTAAAATATTACTATTAGATCTTATAGTAGTACGATTTGATACTTTAAAAATTTCATAAATAAATAAAGAAAAACTAATGTTTTAAAATATAGTTGAACTGAACATTGCGAGTAAAAACCTTTTCCAAAGTGCTTTGTGGATAAAGTGAATTGTCTTTTTGTAGTTGGCGAAATATTTAAATTGCAGCATAGTTCATTGATGAAATATTTCGCCCTCGCTACAAACACTGAAATATTTTCAAAGCTCCCACGGACTCGAATTTTTTCCCCAAACCGAAACTTTCGGAATTCCTGGGAAGCCTTGTTACAATGCGGCGGCGGAGAGGTTAATCCGATTGTAAAACAGTTTTCGTGTCGAGGTGGACGGGTTTAATTACATTCTGAGAATACTAGCATAGATCGGGAAGTTTCAATTCGTGTCCCTCGAATCGCGACGAATGTTATTGGAAATTTGTATCGATCTTCTTTTCTACGAAGAATTTGTCATTTTATTGATTTGATAAGACTCGAGTTAATTCAGGAAACTTAGACTATTTTCATCGAGTTCATTAGGCGCATTACATTATTTACTAAAATTAATAATTACAAAAACATTATTTTTACTTAAGACACAGGTAATTTAATATATAAATGTTATAAAAATAGAGTTTGTTATGTTCTGCCTTAAATCTTAATTTTCAAATTTTAATAAAACACTAGAGAATGTTCTTTTAATAATAAACGTCTATTAAACGCCAATTAAATGTAATATAAAGCCTGTTATTAGTGAAGACATTTAAATTGTAAAAGTAATCGCCACAGAGCAACTGGTCTTTAAATGAAATTATTTAAACAAAAAGGAAATGTCAGTTTGTATCGAATCTCGTACAAAAAATTGCCTTTAAATCGAAAATGTAAGAACGGGGAGTCGTCTCTTAATTTTTCTATAAAGAACATCAATGTTTCTCCCTTTCCATTCACCTACCCTTCTCATCTCATCTGAGACTCACCCCAGTTTGCTCCTTTCCCCCGCACAATTAGTGGAATCTTTAAGGCGGATCATTTGCAAGCTCCAATTTGTTGGGTTGATTTGCTGGAAAAAGATCGTTCTCCAGAAATCACGATGTAGTTGGGGGTGGACGCAGATGAAGAGGTGGAATATGAGAAAAGGGCAAAGGTGCTGGCACGGAGCAAATAATAGATTCCAATGATAAATGATGCATTGTACTCGAGGTTAAAGCGGATCGATGTAATTTTTTGATCGAGCTGTCCGAGTTTTCTGGATATTCTAGGAAAAGAAAAAATAACGGTTAAATGATCAGATACCATTACGCAATATTTTGATATTTTAATTGCTAAAAATAGAATTTCAAATAGAATTCATATTACTTGGAAAATTATGTGCTTTAGTAGGTATTCTATGGTATGTATTAAGAGACTCTGTTGACAACAAAATAATTTTTTTACTAATCTCACAATAAAGTAATAATAATGTATATACGATTTTATTACTAAATTGCAATACGCGATATATCCAATTTTTGATCAAATTAAGACACGTGCTTTATATCTTCCGTATTTCTTTAACCAAAATCTAAAACTCTGCAAAATTTTTCTTTGAAGTAAGCACTTATGAACAAATACTGTCGAAACCCATTAAACTCGTAGACACGCCCAGACCGTCACACCAAACATCAACAAAAACAACACACAAGGATTTTTGTTCGAAGCATCCTCCCGACAAAAGAAATTTTTCAATCAAAGTCTCAAACGTTTCCCTACAACTAAAAGGTTCGCAAAAGCTGTTCGATAGAGTCTGCGTTTAATGAAGGACTCGGGGGGAAGAAGAGCTAGATGGCAAAAGGAATGAGAGGCCGCACGGATGATTCTAATGAAGTAAAGCCTGATAGACCTAGAGAGGGAAATCGACAGAAACAGAATAACGGACCGTGAGAAATATAATGAATTACGGGGAACGCGAGAATAAAGGGACAGAGTGGCAGGGGTAAAGGAGTGGGCGGAGAAGGGAGAAGAGAAAGAGAAACGCATGAATAAACGAGCAAGCTGACGAACGAGTAGAACCAACACGGACAAATCAGGTTGCTCGAAGTCAACGAGGATTTTCAGTAATTTCGTAGCACTATCGGCTGCTGAACGTGCTGCTTCCCAAGCGTTTTTTTCTTCTTTCCCTTTTCTCCCCCTCTTCCTCGCTCCCTCCCTCGACGTGCCCTTCCCACCGTCCCTCTCTACGGCTCCCTCTTCATTTTCGATGTCGCTTTTTTGGTCTGTCTCCTTCAATCTTCGTTCACGCTTGTTTCACGTCCTCGTAACGAACGTATTCCGCTGATCACGAATAATTTCTTTCGAGAGTCCATTAGGGGACATTTCTCCCCCGGCCCCTCAGCCGCCATTCGGAGCCCATTTGAAGCGGTGAGACTATTAAAAACTTTTCGTTATCCGTTCGATATTTCCGGGGATTTAAGAAGACCGATCGTCGCACAATGTCACCTACTAACCGCCTCCACGGTTTCGGACTCGAGTCGCTTTTATTCTCGGCGAGATATTTATGTTGCCTTTCAATCGTGATTATTCTTCGTTCGACCGCTTTACGCCGCGCCGGGGCGGTATTTCTGATAATAAGAGGCTGAAATGTATTTGAAAGATGAGAGATGAGGATTAAGTGAGTTGTTGGAAATCAGAATAACACGAATCACGGCGTTGCCTCACCGCGATAATGGTGGAATCGAGTTCTCCGCGCGGGAATTTAGTTTTCGATGTTCAGGAGATGTCGCTTTGATGTTTGATACGTAGACGTTGATGGTTTATTGTATGACGAAGAGGAATTATTCTGGAGTAGTGTGTACTTATTTCGTGGAATTTATGGTGTACGCCATTAAACTGTTGGTGTAGTTTCGATTCGGTTACTTGTTTATACTGTTATTGACTTCAGACGATTTGTGGGAGATGATTTGAAGGGTTTATTAAGAAAGTACCGAGGTAGGTTCTTCGAGTAAGATGAAATAAGAATAATAAGTATGCTCTTGTGTCATTGTTAGGGAAGTTACATTTTCAAAGAAATGAAAAATTTTGAATTTTGTATTATAAAGCAAGTTTTTAATGAAGATTTTCTTTTCAGTCGAAGTCATTAACTTGTTTCTAAGTTTTGAAAGATGCGCCTTGAAACTTCATAAATGTGGACTTATTACGATTCAAGCAGATTTCTTTATCTGTCGGTGGTAAAAAGAGAAAGACTGTGGAAGAACTTTTCCACTTTATTTGAGTTTATTTGTTCCAGTTTATATTTTAGAGATGTTATTGCAGATGGCAGTGTTGAGGACGCTGGACTTCTTTAAAAAGGATGACAAAATTTTACTGCTCTTTATCTTGACGAATATTTTCTTGAATTGTACATTAACATTTTTTCTTCAAAGCTATTATTAAAAAGTGTTATTTATATACAATTCTGAGTTTTGTTTATTTTTTATAATTCAAATATAAATTAAACGTGCATTAAACATAGAATATAGAATTCCTTCCCTTTCAAGAATATTACTGTCGGTAAAATAATTCTAATTACACAAGAAAATCGAGATCTCACGTAATTGGTAATCATTAACAAAGAAATTTACAGAATTCACACAGGAATTTACTATAAAAACTAAAATATTTATTAAAAATAGAAAATTTCGAAAAATCACAATTACAACAATATGCACACAACTATTCCTAAAAATCTTTAAGAAATATTAAACCGTTACACAAATTCGCATTTAAATCGCAGAACACGCACATCACGTAATACAAACATTATTTCGACATAATTCATTGTACCAAGCATTACGGTGAACATTACCAAACGCTTATTACAAGAAAACTACTCATCCATCACAACCATTTCCACCGAACTCTCCGCTCGCCGTACAAACACACCGGTCCCACCATTATACACGAAAAACTTTTCCTCCCTCTAACAATTACGCCGTGGAAACCTCTAAATTTCAATAAACGAGGCAAGGGACGGGACATAATTGCTCAGCTTATCTCCGTGACGGAAATTTTCCTTCCAGAAATACGTCACTTTTAATTCACTTTCTGGCCGATCCGTAGGAACGGCGAAGAGCAGCGTGGTATGGAGGCGAAGGGGGATGAGGGGAGATGTTTGCGCGAGAAGAGAGAAAATTGCTCGCCATTACGATTCCTCCTTTCGTCCGAAGGAAATCGCAGGAGGGTGCGGACAGGACCCAAGGTTCTGTGTGCAAAAGGGCGATTGGTAATTTCGAGCAGACACCACGAGGAGACTAATCTTTGGGGCAAACCGGGAGCCGGATTGCCACCGCAGGCACCGTGGACGTGCAAAATCGAAAATGTCCATCGATTTTGCGTCTCTGTATACCTACATGGTACAGCTCGACCGCCCGCCGCGCGTTCCACCCCGTTTTCATCCCTCTCTTGAACCACGTTTTAAACCCTCGACCGGTTACGCTGGTCACGTGTAGTGTCCAGTGATACGAAAGCCGCATACAAAAGTTTTTCACCCCTTTCTCGGGTGACCACCCCCGCACCGACCTTCTATCTCCCTCTGTCACTCTCATCTTGCCTCGTTCGCTCGGACGTTTCTCGTTCTCCGGTTTCCGCACGTTTCCATCATGTCCGCGCTACTCTACATCTATACTACGGCCAGCTAAAAGTACGGGGCCACCTGAATTATTGTCTTCTTTCTTGGCAGTCGTGTCGCTGTAAACGACCTTAGAATTTCTAAGCGTTCTTAGCTGAGCGAGTTTGGATCGGTGGCGGTTAATTGTGTCGCGTTGTTTGGGTTTGGACGATGATGATGTTTCGGGGGTGGGACCGTGGAATTGGCGTAATTTTTGGCAATTGAGAAATGATTGAGAAACGGGTACAGGGAAATGTATTGAGTATAGTAATGTTGTCTATTGGTGGGTTGTTTGGGGGTAGTGATAATGTATTGGGGTCAAGGATGCGAAATTGGCGTAATTTTTGGTGACTGAACGGGAAACAGGTATTGGGAAGTATATTGAATATAGCAACTTTGATTTGGTTTCTTCAGTTAACCAGTTAACTGTGTTTGACGAGTATACACGTCATCGTAAAGCTTGACAAGATACTAATTCTTTCAGCGATGAATTCTTTATTTTTTCACATAAATATTGTTGAGCCGTCACGGCTTAATAGAGTCGACACATGCAGAGACTTCAGCTCTTTACAGCACGGGGCAAAAAACGGCTCTTATTGTTTAGTATTTTAACGGCACATCGCGGCAATATTCATTGGCCTTTTGAAATCAAATTCCAAAACTTTCCTTTCACCCGCATGTAGCAGCCAGTGACGGGTTGTAAATGCATATTTCTGAAGGGCGACCAAATGGTATCTTAAAGACACTCGGTACCTGGGGTTTGCCTGGAAGAAATTTGTATCCAAGCTAAAAACATAGTCTCTGCATGTCTTAGGTAGCACTCCACCCTTGTTAGACTAGGCGCGCCAAGGGCGTAGCGACGGCGGAGACAATTCGTTTCGAAGGCCCCTGATTGGGACTTGTCAATTTTGGCGATAACCAATCAGGGTGTTTTCTTAAATTTCGGAGCTGACGTTCTGACTCGCAGATCGCCAGCGAAACAGACAATTCAAAACTTTCGAACGATACACATCATACAAGCACGTCTTAGTGTTCAGACATAATTGTACACACGAAAAATACAGTCCACTAACGAAGAAGCAAGCGGTCTCTTTAATCAGCTCCAAGTAAGGACGCTGCTGTGAACACCCAACAAATATGTAATTCTCCTTTGTTTCTCTTTGATCTTTCATTAAAATATACTCTACGTGCATTCACCCTGCGTTCGATGAGTACACCATTTTTTTATTTTACTGCGCGCAGAACGAGAGGTTTTCCCAACTAAATTCCACAGTTAACTGGTTAAGTTAAACTCCAATTTTGTGATTGATTCCGATTAGGATGGGGAGAAATATTTTGTTCGTAGTGATTTTCCAGTGAGAGAAGAATAAAATATTTGTCATAAGAGTGATTTATATTTTATTATAACAAATTTGTTGAAGTTTAATGTCTTCTAACTTTAATATTACATTCTACAATGATACCGAACTATTATTAATCTCTGAAAGCTGTTTGTAAAAATAATACTCAAGACATAGATATAATAAGTGTATTATGATTAATAGTATTTTGCGTGATAAATTCTGTGAATTATCAATAGTCACATAAAAAAATAGAAATATTCTTTATTGATACATTAACGCTCAAAATAATGCAAATAATACTTGAACGTGTTTCTCTCTTTCTTTTATATAAGCTTTTAATAAAGAGAAGTATTCATGGCAAAATAATAAGGTGCTAGTGAAAAGGAGAATAAGATTAGTTTCTCTTTTAAAGAACCCTCGAGCGCAAAGGAAAAAAGGGCAAGAGAAATGCAATGAAACAATGGTGAAAGGGGTGCGAAAATATGAACGTAAATACCAAGAACAGTTCCTGCCAAAAACATCTTCGTGTCATTGAAGTGAGTCCATTTTTGGGATTCGTTCCCCCCGGGGGTGCGATGTTCGACACCCCTCTATCTCGATGGTTTTGGGAACGGTTGCAAGGGTGGTGAAAGGTGGCTCCAGCGGTTCTCGCTTAATTTCCTGTGGCTAATGAAAGCCCATACGTGTCCCCCGACAATACACGCACCTGCAGAACCCCACCCGCTGCGCTGTCAACCCTTCTTTCGACATTGGATGTAAGGCTACGATAACAGGGGAACGTAACTGGCGTGCACACTTTCTATGGAACACTAGAAGTGTTTGAATATCGTTCATGAATGGAATTGGACTTGTTGACACCTTTTGGCAATGTATTCTCTGATTTAATTTATTGGACATTTTTAAATTAGTTAACACTTCACGTATTATTTGGAAATATTTTACTATTTTTAGAATACTAAGATATTTTCTAAGATAAATAATGTTTCGTCGAACTAAAGAATGTTTAAATTAAAATTACTAAATCACAAATAAATAAAATATAAAGTACAAAATGCTACCAATGCAGAAACTAAATAAACGCCATCCAGTACAATAATCAACGGCATAGCTTTAATACAATTTTCTATTTCAATAATTATTTAAGTTGATACACAAACAAATGCAGTATATTTGTGACCAATCAACGATGCATTAAAGTCAAAGAAGGTCAATTCCTTGAAACTAACCAAACAGCGAATGTTTCGTCCACGATATTATTGTCTACGCAAATAAACGTGCAAAACCGAGAGCTGGAGCTATCGTCCGTCGGGAATGCTATTCTTAATTATTCTCGCTGAACAGACTTCGCCAAGTCCTGAAGCGCCGCAACAATGTACCTTTAATCGCGCACGAAAATTTCCTGGGAAACGTTTCGCCACCGGCCAAGAAGCGACCGACATACTTGAGGAACTCGAATCAGCAACGAAAGCTCGGGGTGTATAATACCACGGCTATTCCATTGTTTGATTATACACCGATCGATGGAAACTTGGGATGACAGTTGGAATGGCTATTGCCAAGTTGAAATCAAAGTTTCAGGGTAAACATGTCCCGGTGGACAGCCCGGAGAAACCAGGCTTTCGAGCGCTAATCGAATCTTCGATTTTGATAGCGAAGAAACGGTCGAATAATCGCGTCGCTAACTCGCCGTGAACATACATTATTACTTGGTAATATTGATAACGTTGCTTGCTAACTTTTCGTTACTGGCCGTGAAGGAAAAATTAATTTTCCTATAATTTGGCGGAGAATTAACCGATTATGCAATTTTCTTCGTGATTGTTCTTCATTTTATTAACCAGGTAACTACTTTCGACGAGTATATACGTCATCTTAAAATGCAAAATGATACTAATTTTTTCAACGATCAATTATTTATGTTCTCAGATAAACCTGTAATTCTTCATCGTTTTGCTTCTTTTTTTGTGAGAATATATTGCAGATACATTTGCCCTACGTTTACGAGTATATACTGTAGTATGTGATTTTATTGCGCGCACGATGAGAGATTTTTCAATCTAAATTCCATAGTTAACTGGTTAGCACTAGGTTTTGCGGGACGAACAATTTGACGCATATTGAATTTTATAAACATTACTTGGTCAATTTTTATGTCAGGTTGATACAATTACACGAACGTGTATCGTAATAGTCTATTTTTAAATCTTTAATTTCCAAGATTTAAAGAAGTGAACAGTAATTTTTCTGAGAACGATAAAATAAACCGCACAATAAACGTCCGTCTACCTAGTATTAATAATAATTTGCGAAAATGCAAGAAGTGCATATTCGTTTTAATCGTGAAAAATTGGTAGTAGTAGTATTTCACTTTGTTCTATATTAATGTACAATGAGTAACATTGTTGTTTGTTAAATTGAGCTAGAAATCCTCATAACGAGCTCCGCTCGTCATTGTATAGCATATGGTTAATGATGATTCTGTGACGCATGCTGTGACAAAAGAATGAGGACACTGGTTGCACTGTTTCATTCTGTATTTCTTAGCCTCATTTAGAAACCTTCTTCCTTTAATTATGCAGCGTTTATTGAAATATTATTCTTACTTACAATCAACCCCTCTTGTTATTTTACTGAGTACCCCCTTTATTACTTGGAAAACTCGATTAATGTAAGGCATGTAAATGAACAATGCTAATCCCTAGTCTTATAATTTCTGTGCTAACTGTATTCACAAGAGTTACTTCATTGTTATTAAATTTTTACAAGGAAACATCCGATCCTCATAAATCCCCATTTACTGTAAACATTGAACTCTGTTCACAAGGAAAAAGTACTCGACTTCAATTCAACTACCCATCGAATATCCTTAAAAATGATCCTCTCTTCTAAATATAATAGATAACGAAATTCTACTGAAAATCACAATTTATTTCGATGCATTCATCAAATCTTCAATTCGAATATTCGTAAACAAAATTGATACAAGCATCGCCTAAGATAATAGCGGGATTTCGAGACCGCGCTGAACATTGAACTCACGATGAATTTAGTTTCCGGGACACATTCGTTTTCTAATTGGCAACGTGAACACGAGTTTAGTAGCCATTAAATTTGGGAGCAGAGATCTCACGGTACGCGTAGAGAGGAATACTCGTCGAATAGTTTCTTGAGGTGGCTAATAATCCTCCATAGCGATAGTCCATTACGTATCCAGCTCATGCAGCCGGAGCATTTAAACTGTGTGTAAATGGGTTGTCAGGGGGATCGGGGATTCCAGGCGAAGCCAGGTTTCTCAGTCTGCGAGAATCCAGAATGGCCTCCATAGCTTCTCCGCTACTCCATGGTCAGAGTCAATGGCCCGGCTGACAGTAATGACAACGTCCTCAAACCCAATTACATCCCAGATATGCAAATTGTTCCACTTTTCATTGTCCGTAGGTTTCTTTAACCACGAAAAGTGAAATCTATTCCCACTGGTAAGAACGTTATGGGCTCGAAGGTCATTCGAAATAAGGACATTATGTTAGATATGCTTATATAATTATTAATGTTACAGATATCGTATTATTAATAACTGAGTGACGATTTTTGTGTATTTATAGTAATTACACTCGTAAAAAGTGAGTGCTAAGAAATTCTGAACAGTAAATGAATTTTAATACTTCATTTGTTCATCAATCGCTTAATTTTAATTTTGTAAACCTTGTCAGTGTAATATCAATTCCAGTTTTAATTGCAATATTTAAATGCGAATAAGCTTTTTAAATAAATTATATTAACATAAGATTAAAAGAAATCAGAAATCAAATATATAACCTCAAAGTCACATCGTATACTAAATGTTAAATACAAATATTCATTTATTGATTTCCGATTACCAATTCAAGGCAACAGGACAATCATCAAGAGACCTTTTCAAAACAATACATGTTAATTTCGATCGAATCACGCGTTGCCAAGTGAACTAATTCCCAATCGCGAGTCGAAATCGCGGTTACGGGTCGCTCCTTCGCGGGGTCGTCACTTCGCGACAACGAATATAAAAGGGTAGCCTCGTAGGAGTTTGGAAAATGAAAAAATCGTCGACAAAGGGCGCGCCCGAGCGCGTCCTGCTCGCGCCACGGTCCCCCTAAAAAATTACAAGGCAAGACTCCTCTCGAGTCTAATACGGCCTCGAGTCAAAGGGAAAATGGCTCGACGAGCAAGAACGAGAGCGTGGGGAGATAGATAAAAGAATAAAGGGCCATGCTAGGGGTGTACGTAGGTGCGAAAACCGACATGCGAAATGTGAGAAAGATAAGAAAAGGAAGAGATATTCGGTGGAAAAAAAAAGAGAAACGAGAGCTTTCTTAGCTTTCGTTCTTTATTCGAGCTGTCGCCCGTCATCCATCTTGAAAGTGTCGACGGGGATCGTCATCCGCGCTTCTCTCTGTGCAATATTAAGCTCCCTTATTAATGGCCCAGGCCGCGGGACCGTTTAATGGTCCACCGATCGATTAATCGAAATTCGATACTCGCGTTACGACCGTATACGTGATCGAACAAATAATGCAGTCCCGCTGGTTACGATCACGAATAACGCTCGTTGTTTGATGCCCTGCATTCTTCCTCGGTTTATTCGTTTATTTATTTACCGCGGCCCTGCCACTTTTCGCCGGTCGATGCCCGGGAGACTGGAAATAATTGTTGCGTGGCGTACATTTATGAAGCCTGATCCGCTTGAACTGTAAACATTTCATTGGGACCTAATGGTGGCACGGAGCTGAGCGATCTTGCGTAGGTAGGAAGAATCGAATGAAAGAGAACTCTTCTAAGGATACTGGCTACCTTTTTGAACACTGTTTTCTTTAATACTAATCGTGCCAGCAATTTTCGTATTGTCACCAGTCAAAGAATTTCCTATGAAATCAAAGTAAATAAGTTAGAGGATCCATTATTTTTAGTACAAACAGAAACAACGAAAGACAAAACTACAAAACTGATTAATTGGACAATATAGGAATTTGATCAGTTTCCGGTTGTTTTTATTAAGAAATATAAAAATTACAAGTACCATAGATAAATGCATAAGAAATGAATTTAATTAAATTAATCGTGATATCAATGAAACTGTTTAAAGAAATTAATTATTATGCACCGAAATTAAGTTGAAATTGAAGAAAGCATAAGAATAGTGCTTGGATATTTACCTTAATTCTTTATGGAAATATCAGAAGACTTTGTGAATTACTTAAACTTACAATAAAAAAAACAATCAACATAATTTTCCTCTTTTATTTGAAAATTTAAATATTTCTGAGCTCAAAAGTCTCTTTACATGCCATGTAATTCTGCGACGCATGCTCTCGCAGTCGCATGGAGACCATCATGACATAAGTTTCCGCGGCTAAAACCGCTGCAATGGTCGCGACCGCTACAATCCACCGTAACGTCCACAATCCAGTTAACCGAAGGAACAAATTATGTAGTTCGTTGTATTTTCGAAAGAAGAACGAAGCGTTAAGGGCACGTTTATGAGAGTGAAGCGAGCAAATACATACAGTTGAACTTCTAAGAACACGTTAGCTGCCAAATAAACACTCATCAAAATCTTCTATGAAGTTTACGACTCCTGATCAAGGCAACCAGTTAACTGTGTAACTATGTACTAACACGGGTTTCGTCATCGCGTAGGAGTATATGTTTCCATTTGCAAATCTTTGTTAAAGTGTAGAGGAATCTCGTAATGTAGTTCTGATTGTTTTTATTTGAAATCAGTGTCATTTTAATAGATTACCGATCGTTAAGCAGTAAAAATCAAAAAGCTGATTAATAGGCTTTCCTGTAGATAAAGTGTTGATAAAACAGAAACTAGAAAATCAAGATTGTTCATAGTGATTGATCTACTGTAATTTTAATATTACTCATATATCCAATAAAATTCGGTTTGTTCGATAAGTCACCGAGAAAATGAATGTTTAAGTTTATGTAAAAGATGACAGTCAAAGTGAAAGCTTAAATTGTAACTTAAAGTATATATTATCTTTATTAATTACAAATTATTAATTACTATATGTTACTATTTTCTTCAAATTGTCATTCGTGGAGAGCAGCAATTGATCCACAGTTATAGCACAAACTACGAAATATCTCGTGGCTTGCAGCGAACGAGTTAATAAAAAATACGAACATTGTAAATCGACGCTCTTTTCGCTTTTGTCTCTGCTCCGCTATGAACGTATGCTAATATGGAGACGCGACGTGTCCGCGGACAGCACTGATTTTTCCTACGCAAAATAGTAATTCCGTCGCAAGCTGCATTAATTACATTCCCCGCGTGTCTACACGTGAAAAAATACGTTGTTGCCCGAGATGCGCGGAGCGGAACGAGTTCGGGGCCAAAGTATTATCCGCTTTTAGCTTTAAATACACTGGTCGAGGAAAGTGCGACGGTTTAAGCTAATGGAGACAGGCGGTGCAGATAAAACATCACTGGTTATTAGCGGCTACTCGGAAAGGTGGTTTCGTTGACTTTCGCCGGTAATCTTCCTGCTTTCGTAAAAAAGTTCCACGTCGTTCGCAAATCTCCGGTAATCAGAAAATAAAACACACGGAATTTCCTTCTACGTTCGACTTTCCGTCACAAAAGCTTTTTACAACGTTTTAATTGCCCGGGAAAAAGAATGAAGATTCGACCATAATCTACTAGAAAGTTGGAAAACGCCCTATCTTAATCTTAAAATTCTTTTTACTCTGAAAGCCAACCTATTAAAGCCATGTGCGGAGTTTTCACTGTAATTTTGTATATTTCGAGAATATTTCCCTTCATATAAAGCATAAAAAATGGACTGAAAATTCCGAGCGAGTGTATTCAACTCATGGAAAATATTTTTGTACAGACTGAATATGTGTTTGTTAATTTGTAAACGATACTTTGTAATATTTTCACCGCGGTAGTCGGTTCGATTCAATGTTTTATTGTAAAAACGTGAAGTATTTCGAGAGATGATGCAATCAACTACACATTGATGGAGTTTAAAAGAATTAACCCCAGAAATGGATAAAATCCGATTTTGTCATTAATAATACACTTTCGCATTTGTATACAATTTACGAAATACAAACTATTACATACTCTCAGATTTTCTATTACAGCTATTAAACAACTATTTAGAATTCCTTACATTCACACGTTGCATAAAAAAGATCATATTCCCAACATTCCATAAAAATTTCAATCCCCTCGCAACTTCCTTGTCCAATCATCCTAGATATCACGTTTTCAAGTACTTATTACCCGAACATAAAAAGAAGAACAATTAAATCATACCATCCGATAATAAAAAACTAGATCACCAATCAAAATTTCGATTCACACATCTCGAAGAAAATGATCACGCGAAACTAGATTTCCAGTTTCCCCCGAAATATGGAAAATGGTTCGCAGACAGACCGCCCGAGAACCGTCGAACGGCCGGTCGTTCGGCCGCGGTATATCCGGAATTTAAAATCTTTAATAAAATATAGATCACAGCAGTAATAAAATACGCAATTGGGTAGGCAGCGCGTAACAGCCGGCCAAGTCTCTCGGGACCGGCGGAATTTCAGGGTGTTGGTAGCTAACCCTCCAACAGCTTCGGTCAATGTAAATTCCGAACACACGGGGTTTTCGGCTAATGGTAGTGGTGGTAGGTACTGTGGCCATCAATTTAACAGTGTAAGTCCGTAATATAGCACAAGTCCAGAACCGAGCTGGATTCCAGCCACCCACCGGCCGCCCGCCCCCTCTCGCGCCCCCTATCCGTCCCCCTTCCCCCTTTTCCTAACTGCCCAACGGGGTAAGAGGATTAAGTACGGCTCGCGAAGGCAGGAGAGAAGTTCCGTTTTTATATAACCTTCCAATATTTCAGCCGTTTTTGCCGGCGCACACGTTAATCAACTCGAGGAATGAATTTAATAACCGACCGCGAGAGAATCCGCGGGAAGAAACAGGGAGAAATCGGTTCCACGATGATTCCGTTGCTCCGCCGCCCCCTCACACTGTTTCATTTGTACGAAATTTCATCGTGGCCCGGGAACAAGACTCTTTTTTTCTCTCCTTCCATTTCCGTATTTCTTTTACGCTGTTCGACTCGCGTGGCGGAAAGTTGCACGTTTTTATATGGAATGAAAATGGAACAATAATTAATGCGGGTAGTTTGTTCGTGCAGCGGTAATGGTCTGTAATTTTAGAGCTTGAGATTATTTCGTGTTTAACTTCTTGCTCTATGAATCTGTTTGTAATAGTGTTGATTGGAACTATTTTATCGGTAGTAATTTATTACATTAAAAATATTTCTTCTGTACGCTGTATTTGTGTTTACTGAAAAGGTCAAGAATCGACGAGTATGGTAAGGGATTAACTTTAGATGTCCTATAATTAAAGGAATAATGATTAGTTTAAAATTTTGTGTAAAATCTTGGATTTTAACCACTACAAAGTGGTTTGTTTAAGGTTTTGCAAGGTTCTCGTCTACTCAGTTTAAATAATTCTAAAATAAGAAATTTTAAGTTAGTTCATTTGACTTCTTTGGTGATTTTAGTGTCATTTTTCGAACCCTATTTATTCAAACTTCTCAGTTCTCCTTAATAAGTCACATTTTTTTAAATATTACAAATTTCAATTACCGATAGATTTTAATATACATTTATTCCGTGCAAAGAATCGTTTACATTGAATTACCAAAAGCTATCAAAAATAAAATACGATCATTTAAGTCTTAACTACCACTCAGATCTATTTCTGAGATACTTGTTTAAAGTAAAGGATGAATCATTAGCCGTAAGTGTAGTAAATCTCATCTCGCGTCCAGCGATTCCGATGTCACATATTATTATTCTGATGCGGACGAGTCCCGGTAGGTAATTTCGCGAGATCCGCGAAGCTGGTAACTTGTTTTAAACAAAAGCTGTTTTAACGACGCTCAATTTACATTATGCCGTGCTATCCGTGCACTATCTTTGAGTATAGAGATAAGCGTGGTCCGATTTAAAGTCACGAGGGCCCGAGCCACCGCGGCCTGAACTTCCTCCGACGTTGGAAACTTCTCCTACGTTCAAGTTATCACGGAATTACCTTAGTTTAGCGTTAGTTAACCCGAGCTTGGAGGCTGATCGGTACGGAATAAAAAGATACGCGATGATACCGTGTAGGCAATTTCCTGTTATGGTAGGTACAGAGTACAAAATCGGAAATATGGTCCACCGCCGTCGAATTATATTTGAATTCTGGTCGTGCTGGACTCAAACAGTAGATAAGGGTTCGTAATTCTGTATATTAATCGAGTTCAACTTGGATACATTGAACGTTTGACCAAGCAAGATGAAGATTGAGCCATAAAAGAAGCTTGTAAAACGTCGAAGCAAAATCATACTGTTTCACCTACAAATTAGTATAAATCCTCATGAAAGAGATAAATTGAAGATTAAAATATAAGATAGATCCTAAACCATGCTACAGTATTACATATTATTAGAAGCAATGTTGGTCCAGATTAAATATTACACAAATAATGAGAAATTAAGTTATTCTCAGTTGACTAATTGTAATAATAAACACATGAACATTTACTGCAGAATATTTATTAATACAAAAAGCCTTCACAAACTCATAGAAGAATGAAAAAATTCAACCAACAATGCGTAACAACAGTAAAATTCTTAACGCTAAACCTATCAGATGGGTCAAAATGATACTATACCTAGTGTCTCCCTTTTCCGTTATTAAAAAGATAATAAATGTTTGTCTGAGAAATTATTCAAGAAATAGATTCAGCAGCACTCAAACTGAATTGTAAATCAATTAAAGTCTCAACAGATGCACCCCTGAAGTTGCTATAGAGGAATTTCAAAACATCAATTTAACTGCTCGATAGGTTTAGTGTTAAATAAAAATTTATTATAAATCTATAATTTTCACCAACGAAACTAATTGCCAAATAATTCATAAGGCAAGTGCTTAAATAAGTTACAGATTGAGTAAAGAGTATTTTCCTATCACCCAGAAATCACTATACTATGCTCGAGTATACCATTCCAAGGATCGAAGATCGTCGACGAATTTCGTTTCTGGGTCAAAATTCGTATGACGGGGGAGTGGGTGGGGGAGAGAAGCGATAGTGGGCAGTAAGCATCACCCCCATACCCGGCGAACAGATAGAATTCGCCAGGAGGAGGCAATACATCTCCGACAATTACCGTGGCAACGAGGAGAATCCGGGAAGTTTCCTCATAAATCGACGATATTTTTATGTGCGAAACTTTCCACGGGAGCTCGTACGCGACCTATAATATCCGTAAGAGCTCCGAAGGAGCCGTGCAGAGCAGGACCGTCTCCCGTCGATTTACGAGCCACTCGCTGCTCGCTATCCCTGCCCCAGACGATGCTCGGTCACTCCTCTTCGTGATTACCTCTGGAACTTGTCCACGTGATCGAGCTTTCAAGAGGTTTAGTAACTTGTCTCGTGCGGCTAGCTTGTTCCCCCGACGACCTTCTCAATCGATACAAGGATTATTTCGATAACGGGGCTTTTGAATTTTCCTCGTGAATCCTCCTCGTTCTCCCTATCTTCCTCCTTTTCTCTTACTCGTCAACATTTTTTATTCGCCTTCTTATTGGGCCACTGCAGAAAGCCTTGATCCGATTCTCTTGAAACTGGAGGGAAAACCAATTGTCGTTGAAGGTATATTTATAAGTATATTTTGAAGAACTGTATGAAGGGATGAAGATTATTGAAAGTTTCACTCGGACGGTTGTCCAAGCAGAATTTTTATTTTATCCATGTTCCGTCCGAGGCGGAACAAAACGGCGAAAATCCTCGAAGGTTCGTTTAGGATTAGCTTTTTTCGAACTCAGTTTATTTATTTTAGTTACAAGGGGCAATTTCACCCTAAGATCAGAATCGAATCAGTCGATTTCTGAAGAAATTTGGAAATCGAAGCGTCGCGAGTATTAACGAGACCTAAAGTTAAAGCTGGGATTTACAACCCCAGCCGAGGAATTAAATCCGCGTTAGTTAGTACGGGCGTGCAACTATCGAGGTTGCCACACTGCGACGTCACATTTTTCGGTCCTTCGAGCCGGATCTGTGACTTAACAATCTGTTACTTATTTACAGTAAATTTGAAATAAGATTTCGGGACGTATTTGTAGACCTCGAGTGAATGTTTCTACTATTTTCTTAAAATTATTTGTCTAATTTATCTCTTATTTTCATATCAAATATAACATAATAAATTCTTGTCTATTCAATCCTATATTATAACTCATATCGATCAAATACATTAAAATTAGTCGTTTCATATGCACAGCCACGTTATAACCTCAATCAGAGTTGTTCGAATAAACTCTATCAAAATTAGTCTCCAGTTGTTCCATTTTCTCAGCAACGTTAAAACAAAATTCACATTGAATATAATCTCTCTCAGCTTTCAACGATTAATATTCTATTACCCAAGGATCCAAAGAAAATAATTTGTCCCGCAGAATTAAATCCGTCACAAGATCAAGTTGCCACATTCGATAAGACACGTTCAACGCATTTCGAGGCACAGAAGCATTCGCCAACAAAACAATTCGCAAGGATAGCCGTCATAAAAGGAACGCAAAGTTAAACAAATTAAGCACGCAATGACCAAGCGACGTGTCGACGACGCTCTTATCGCGAGTGGTGGGCGATAATCTCGCCTTGAAACCGGCCTATCTCTCAACATCGCACGAAAGAAGCAACGAGATAACACACTTTATGGGCGTCGTGACTGGTCCGCGACCATTAAAATTCACGGCTAAAACGAAAGTTGGCTGGATCCGGGACAGCTTAAGCTCCCGCCGCGTTTTTGACCGACACCTCCTAACTCCACGCCCCCCCCCCCCCCCAAGAGTGCGGGGAGAGTTACGGATAAGATGCGGGATGTGAAAAGAAGTGAAAGGAGCAGGGACAAAGTAGAAGGGAGACGAAAGTGGATCTTCCTCGGGGCGAGAGAGGAGAGAAGGGAAGAAGGCGGCGGATGTATCGTGATTTACGGACAAACTTGCTGAGCACTGTAAACCGTCGAACGTCTGTTTGATATCAATTTTCTATCTATCTCTGTCTGCCCCTGTTCCACCCTTGTCGCTTTTCAATTTCGTGAAAGATATCGGGGCCAGGTGTAGGCTGATCAGAAAAAGAAAGGGGAAAAAATGTGTAGACACTACTTCGGTGGTACGCCCCGCTCGAAACTCTTCGCTTCTCTCCCTTGATCTCAACTCGAGAGCATCGCGACGAGGGTCAAAAAGAATTAGTCGATCGTGGACGGCGACGGAGAGGAAGCGGAAAGTGAATGGTTGAGGGTGGGACCGGTTCTGTTGCTCGTTTGATCGGTGAAGCGCTCATTAAATCGGGTCAAAAGCTTTAATCCTCGAGGAAATTACGTAAAATTGAAAGGATTTTGTATCTCTCCTTCTATTATCTTGCCATCGGCATCCGTCTTTAATGATCCTGGGTAAAAAGAGTTGACGGGAGAGATAGGTTTATTGGCCTATTTGCGACGGCTCGAATCGCTTAATGATTCCGCGGAGAAGCGGATCCAGTTCCCTTTGGTTGATGGACAGAGTCAAGTGTCTTTTTTTTTTAGAGATTTTGGGAACGTTTGCCTGAGTATTGAATCGACTACGGGCTTAAAGGAGGAACTCTAGTGTGAGCGTAACAAGTTTCGATGAACGTTTCGGATGCATCAGTGCGGATCTTTTATTCGGAGTGTTCGTGCACGCTGTCAAGGCAGTATTAGTGGACGTGGCATAACACTTTCACACGCCGAATTAACCTTGTGTGAAATAGATGTGATGAAAAAAGGGTTCTCCTTTTCTCGTTCAAAAGTGGACTGTATTTTGTTTAATATTGAGTGAAAGGAATGTGTATATGTTTACAAAGTTAAAGTGTGTGTGTTGTCCAGTGAGTACAGCGTGATTGTTATGAATTTGTGATGTATGTCTGTCTGTCTGTCATGTCTCTCAATGTCTCTCTATATATATAAAAATACTGAGATAGGGCGGTGTCCTTAGTGACAAATCAGAAGGCTAAAACGCTCGGGGTGTTGCTAGTTATAGTTTTTTAACCTACGCCCACATTACTAGTAGTGGAGGTAGGGGGTACGTTGTCCCTTCTGACCTGCGAAGGTACCGGTGACTGTGCGCTCAGGGTTTAGGTCGTTGAGCTGCCATTTTTTTTTTTATGATATGTATCTTAATCAAATAAACCGTGCCGGAACACAGAGTATCCGAGTTTTACGGAAAAATTGTTATATTTGGTGTTTGGTAGTGTTAGTATTTGATGAAGGATTTATTTCATTGTTGAAAGAACTCTAAGTAATGAAAGTAAAGATGGGAACTGATACAGAAGAATTAGCTTTACAATTTATCAAAATTTGTTAAACAGGAAGAAAGGATACTTAATAATGTAGTATATGAAGATCTTCGTTATGATCATCGTATAGTTCATTAGAATAAGGGCTATACATTTTTTACTATTTTCCTTAAAATAGTTCGCGAAATTTCAAAACACGTTTCTCTCGAAACAATTTTTCAATCTGCCTCATAGTTTACGCGGACGTTAATGTCTCATTTGCCTGGTCCTCTTAAGGTAGTATCTTTTTAAAGTAATAATAAGGACCAGGATACGTAAAACATATAAAAAAAAAATTCTAAACGACAGTTAAAGAGCTTTTCTGAACAAAAAAACTATTAATGATAGTAATACCTATATTATTAATCGTTCAAAAGGAATCTAAACAGATTATATTTCTAACTAATTCCTAAAAATTACATAGATGCGTTGAAACCTTAAACCCTCACCCTATTATTTCTTTTTCAACCATAATGGACACAACTACGTTGTGATTAATAATTTACATATGACATTAAAATTTATTATTCATATATTATTATCACAATAATGGATAACAAAACAATAATATTTAATTCAAACGGAAAAGAATTGAGTGATATTTACGTATGTTAAATTCTGTTTAAAATCTTCGTCACAAATCTGACAATATTATAAAACAAGAACTTGACCATATGCACCCGCAGGTTTTCCACTACAAATATTCATCATTTTATTGGTATAATATAAGATACTAACACAAATAAAAATGATCCTTAAATTACGGAATAAAACTATTTCATTCGAATGTTCCACGTATTAATAAACTATAAAAAATTTAATTCTAAGCGTCAAGTTTCCTAATTTAACTAAAACAAAGTGGCCATTGAAAGTCGCTTCTCGGGCGCAAAGGGTTAAACATTGGATGCCAAACAGGTGGAAAACGCTCGGCGATAAGGAAAAACGAAGGGTACTGTTAATGGGGAGGAAAATGTGTTTTCAGCAACCCGTTGGTTACCGATTAAACGTTGCCACTCGGTTTAGCGGTAGCAGCGAACCACTAGATAAAGATCCTCCGCCTGGGATATCTACGGGCCAACTTATTTGTATGTAAATGTTGCGCCAGTGGCAGGATCCATGGCCGACGCGAAGCACATGAGAATCACACACCCCATAGGAAGCCTTTCACCAGAATTCGTTTAATACAATCGCCCGAGTTTACCGTCATTACCGTCTCCATCTAGCAGCAATTACCACGCTAACGATTATTACGGCTGATCCAGCTCGGATACGACGTTTATAAGTGGATATCCGGCGACGAAGCGTGGAATCACTTCCAAACAGGCCATTACATCCCTTAAACTGATTTTTCAGAGCCACTTTTTTACGGTTTTTAACGGAATTATGTATTTTTCCAACGAAAATTGTTTCGAAATATTTCATAACATTTAATACTAGAACAACCAAGCGTTTAACGTGATCAATATGCAATCGCTATAAAAACTGTAATAATAGAGTTTTTTTTCGATTTCTTTGTATATTCATTATAGTACTGAAGTAGAAAAATTTAGTTCTCAAATGGTTCCGAGTATTTAATACTTTTAAGATATCAATAATTGCGAAATAAGAAAACTGAAATCCGTTATTTCGACGGGTGCGGTTGTTTTACAATAGTGTTAACGTTATATCTACAGAATATTTAAAATAATTTAAATAATTATCGAGCTTCTGCACGATATCTATTTCATTATATAAATATAATTGTGTAATATAAATTTAGTATGTAAATGCAATAATGTAGTAAAACTATAAATGAAAACATTAATTTCTTATACATTTCAAGTATGAATACTTTTGTGAATTTAGTAACTGTAAAATAGGTGAGCTAAACTCAGTGATTCGAAGTGAGAAAATTTGTAGATTAACAACTGTTATATTACTTCTGAAAGTTCCGGTTTCAGACATTTATTTTTATTTTACACTTACAGCTGTACAATTCTTATAATAAACGTAATCATATAATGAACACATAATTCTTCTTTCTTTCAAGAATAATTCAAATGATACAGTGGTTCTCGTGTGTCTGGTCGCGACACAAGTCATAATGCAAATACTTCATTTACATATCCACCGCAAGCTGCATTTTCATTTTCATAATTCACTCTTCCGCGTTTAAGAAAAAACCAGTCATCACTTCTTAATTACATTCGCACGAGTTAAATATTGTCTTCTCTCATCCGAGGCGAAAATTATATTAATTATAAACGCCCAAATACTTCGCCTTATATTTCTATTAATATGAGTTCATTGTAGTCCGGTTATAATACCAGAAAGGGTTAAATCCACGAGATGCTTTGATTCGAAACAATGAGCTCGTAATAGGGGACAAAGCGGAAGTTCATTTCACCGGATTACTGAATCCTTGTTAAGTACTAGAATCCGATGCGACAATGGCCCCGTTACAAACTGTGGCACTTTAAAGTTACCTCCTAACGAGAGACGAGAGGTATTTTACACGCCGCGGGGTAACTGCTCTGTTAAAGAACACAGCCGACGCGCGTAGCCGACACGCGCGACTCATAATAAACGATTTGCGACCGATTTCGCGACTCATTTACTTTGGCAGAAACAAATTAACGCATTGAGTGCTACATGCACCATCGATGATATTTACCCGTTAATTTTCGTACGAATATTTCTTTTGTGAGACACGTGACGAGGAATGACACATGTTACGAAAACAGCAAAATAAGGGAACTATATCAAAAGTATGTGGTTACTAGATGAGATCTTATTTCGTGAACGAGAATTTCCTAAGCTTTTATAGACTGTATTTATAAAAACTGAATTAGTATGTACCGAAATTCGAATCATAATAAGATAAATAAGTAATCAATTAATGTTGTATAAATATAGATATGAATATAAATATAAATATGAATATAAATGTAAATATAAATATAAATATAATGGAATGCAACATAATATTTAATTCAAAGAAATCGATGCACTTTGTAAATAAAATTTAATTGAATGTTATTGTTGAATTCAACATGTTAATCGTATGTAAGTAACTTTTGTAATTAATAATTTTGTCCTGTGACTATTATTAAATGTATTTCCGTGAAAGACTTTTAAACCTGATCGAATTGTTTTTCGTTGGAAAATATCACAGAAATAGCCCGCAATGTGCTGGTTATATATATGCGGCAGAAATGTGGAACAATACCTACGTCATATTTGCAATTTATGTAAGTTCGAGTCTGATAATAAATCGAGGAAAATACTGCAGTTGAGAGAAAATGGATTTAAGGAATTATGACTGAGCCAATGAAAAATGTAATAAAATCGAAGTCAAAAATAGATAGATGGCCTTCACAAGTGCATTATAATGGTGTTATATAATCAAATGTATGTATGAACTCTATCTATGGAAACTTTGGAAATCGGTACACGAAATCATACGAAATTAAGTTGTACTAAAATGTTTTCATCATCAAAATGACCACATTTATCTTTTAAAAATTTCGAAACGAATTTTAATTATTTTAAACATACTCCAGCTATTCAGTCTCTAAAATACTATTTATCTAACATTTATCGCGCAGTTTAAAAGAACTCCGTTCTAATTTGTTATAATAAAAAATTTACGAGAATCGTAGATGAAAGTAGATTTTTCACTTGAATTAGCGAAAACGGCAATAAATTATATTTACTCCATGTTTCCCTCTACAATTTACAAAATGATCCCTCGCTTAAACAAGAAATATGATATCTTTCAAATTACAAAATAAATTAAAAAGCTTTTCCCTAATGAAGACGTTGATAATGATTCATATAACCTTCGCATTACTCCCAATTAAAAACCGTTCCTTAATGATCCATGTTAAGCATATTCCGTTAAAAATACAAATAAAACGTCTCCAGTAAAGTTCACCCTCCTCACCCACTCCATAAATAAAACAGGAAAAAAGCGAGAAACGAGATGGATATCCGGTGATACAATAAAATAGTGGTCAGCGCTGTTAGCCAGAAGGGTGGGGGCAGGGTAGTAAATGAAAAAAAATTGGAGGCTCTCGAAAGGCGATGGTTGTAACGAAACGCACGGGCGGAAAGGGTAGCCGATACACTCGACTGGCACGGCCGTCCGCGTAAAACGCTCTCGACGCCATTGCTCCGTACCGACTGTCCACGGGTACGATATTTATGCAGTGTCATGGCGCACCATGTTTATGGTTTTTGCTCGGGTCACGGCAGGATGCAAAGGGCGGCGTGAAACAGGAATCCTGGACGTCGCCGGGGGAATAAACGGCCTATGAGCTGCCGCTCGAATAAATTCCCGCGCCGCGCAACCCTACGCGTATTTTTCCTTCATTCTCACGAGAATGGCGGATTTTTTTTGTTTTTAATTGAATGCACCTTATCGGTTTATATTAATTGTTTTAGTGCGGACTAGTTCTCTTCTGATTCGTCAGAAATGTGGAACACGTAATTTGGTGTATATGTATGTGTAAGGAATGACTGTTACAGATGTAAACACGTTTTATTACAAGGTAATATTTATAGTGTCTCACGAAAATTATTCTGGTAAACAGCAACATGTTAATAGCTACATTTCATTGAAACGGTGATAAGTATAAATAACTTTTGATAGTACAGTTCTATATATTTGTGGGGATGGTGTAATCCTCATACTAAAATTCAGTTGTTATAAAGTATTTCCTCAGACTGAAATTTTCTGTGAAAATTCGTTGCCTTCTGTAAACCTTTAAGTCATATAGTTGATTTTTATCTAAATTTGATCTAGGCCATACTAATTTGGTATTGCCTCCATGAAGATCGATAAATTGGCCAAGTCAATAAGCGCCAATGTGAAGAAGTTGATAAAAGGAACAGAAAACCACTTTTTAATTTAAGAATTTACTATATTCTAATCTTATTAAAATTCTTAAGAGAACAATCTAGTTTTTAACCCACATGTCTTTACATTATTTGGAAAATTTGTATTTTTCATACAGGTCCGCTATCTAGCGAGGAGAAAGAAACGTGTTAAGTTAGTGTGTCCCATTCTTAATCAAGTTAGTCTTTCCTGTACTTTTCACTTTATATAAATGGCTGAACTAAAGCCATATGTGTATATTCTCGTTAACCTGTGTATGACAGATCGAAAGACATTCCAACGAAAAAAATGGAAGGAGCAAATTTTGTTCGTCCAGCTATTGGATAGGAACTAGGGAGCCGGGGGCTGCTACGACAGAGCATAAAGGCGACGCGCCCTCCTCCCGCGGGAAATATTTAACGAGGGAATTGATAGGGGTGGGCGCAATATTTTTGACAGGGCCGGAGATTTACGCGCGGCCGGCAATCTCGCCAATTTGAATTTCCAATAACGGCAAATGGAAGGTGGTAATTTAGAGTTTTGAACCGCTCGATCCGTGTTCTACGCCCGTTTCTATGATTTATTAATGAGACGTACGACTCGCGCAGGTTATTCCTTCTGACCTCGATCACCTGGTGTACCTTCCCGCGTTTCGGGGCTCTAAGGATGTCCTCCCCCAGAACAGAGGCCTTTTTTTAACTCCGTCGCCGTAGATTTCTGCGTTTTCTGCTGACCGATGCACAATAATCTCCGAAATATTGCGGAAGTTATGCGAAAAACTAGACTCATAAATTTGTTTCATTTATATAGTATCGAACAAATGAGATGCTCAAAGAATTATTTCAAATTATTCAAAAATAACTTTAGTGGCAGATTTAGAATTTTCAAAAATACATTTAATTTACCAGTATTTATTGAACGCTATTATTCGATATTTGGTAAAAGTAAAATGTTTATTAAATATTCAATATTATCAACTTTCCCATTCAATTTTATTTATACAATATCTTTTCCTCTCCCAATCAAAAATTCTACCAATCACAATAAATATCTTAACAAGAAATATTCATCCTGACCAAAATGAAACATATTATCGCTAAATCAATTCTGGTATTATATTGAAATTGCTAATGCGTACCAAAATAAATACACCGATAATAATATACTAAACAACACTAATAGCCATATAATATTACACTAATACCATCCTTCGACAAGCAATGCAAAAGAGTTCGCTCGCGTTAATGGTGCAAATGAGTTAACGAAACGGACGCGCGTCCTCATTTATCAGTAGACCGCCCGTTAATTGTAAAGAGCCGATCGGCAGAAAGCTGCTTACATGAGCGGACGATTTAAATGTAACTCGCGTCCCGCAATCGGCTTAGAGCCGTAACGAAAGAGGCGGACGAGGGGCTATGGATTAGTAACGAGACGTGGCCCCGATTGGTTTCGTGAGGGTTAACAGGAACTTTTCTACGACCCCGCGCGCGTTTTAGCGCGGCCGCCTGTGAGCCCGTGCCCGCTGAAGAACGGACATTCGTTCCGTACCTAAATGGCAGTTTTGCCCCCCTTGGGAAATCAGGCATTCGATGGAGCGCGTCTCGCATGCTATCGCTAATTCTATTTCTACCTATTTGGCTGGTTCCCTCTTGCGCTCCTTCCGACCGCCATTCTCTCTGCCGAGCGATTGCAACCCTCAGGATCCTCTCTGCCGCCTTTCGACCACACCGACTACACTCCCTTCCCTTGATTTCCCGCTACCCCGGGAACCTGTAATCAGACCGTTCGAATGAAAAATAGGGATACGGCTCCTTGGAAGCAAGAGATTTTAATTGCTGATCAGCACGGAAGAATTATCGCGCCGACGACCGGGATGCTCAGTGAACCGAGTCTCCGCTTGTTCGTCGCTCTCTGAAATCAGCGCGGGGAATATACAAGAACAATACCGCCGCGATTTGTTAAGCAGCCCGGTAAAATAATTGAACTGTGATCTCGCGGACCGGTGCCGGGTCTAAGTATCCGCGTCTTGAAAGTAGAACGCGCGTCGGATGTTTGGCGCATTGAGATCATACGTTTTTCGTGTGTTTTGATGAAAATGTGTACAGTTTTGTATTTTCTTGAGTGGTATTTGGGATTATTGAAATGGAATGGAATTTTTTTTGCAGGGAAGGATATTAGTGTTTAATAAAATTATTTTGTTATTGTATGAGGTTGATTTGTGAAGTTATGAATGAAGAATGTAACCCGTGGAACCGTATGACTTGCGGTTGGATGAAAGTGGTACAATTATTTTGTTTTAGTTTTTTATTTCTGGTTACAATTATATTTCTGGTCGGAATTAATCATAACGATGCAGTATTTTGATACTTTGTGTAAAGTACACGTTACAAAGGAACTGTGATTAATTTTTTATTTAATTGGTAATGCAAGCTGTATAATTATTTTAACAATTCTCAGTGCGTTATAATACAATATTTTTCAGTCTTCAATGTTAACGCAATTTCAAGGGAAATCAAAGAAAAAGGGAAATGAATATACTGCGAAAGAGGAAGTAACTAAGAAAATTTAATTAGCAGCGAAAGAGAAGAAAATAGAAAGCTACGAAGAAGGGCAGGAAGGGTTACAGGAACATGAAGCGACAGGACGAGATACTTAATAAATGAAACAATGAAACTGCATCCAAGTGAAATGGATTCAATTAAGAAGCATTATAAATTTATACACAAGAAATCAAATTTAATGCAGTTATACGAAAAAGTTATCCTTTCCCGACAATGAAATAGAGGATTGTTCACTGAGTTCCTTTCTTCTTATCAAATTTATGATTTCTACAATAGATTTTAACATAAAGTAATTTTGTTCAATAACTCCTGCACACGATTTCAAACAAAAATTTCTTCACTTCATATTGCAACACCATCACTCAAATATACATTAATCCCTTGGCCTACAATATCGTGCCAAATTTGTAGTGAATATTTCAAATAGAATTTAACAAAAGTAAATATTATTCAATTTGTTTGAATGTAAATTACATATTATCCCCTGCTATCAATGATTATACCTTAAAGCGCACGTTGGCATAGAATAAGATTGGAATTTTCTCTTATTTTCAATAAATTATAAACAACAAAGCATTTAGATCGATCACAGTTCAATAAGAAATCATAAGTCAATCCAGCAAGGCTTACCAAAATGACAATACTTCGTCATGATCATATCCATCTACCTCATATGCTCATTATTATCATCCGACATACCATCCAACAACATCGTTGTAATAACAATAAATCCTCAACGCTAATGCCTTCTCGGTAACAAACCAAACGCAACGAGAAACAACGTTCGATTCGAGATAAGAAATATTTGTCTTTCGCGGTGCAAAAATCCATACACCTATATATCGCCGATAAATTCCAATCACGTGGCCCGTGTAATCGTTAATTCGATTTGTAGCTGTTTACTCTACTCTCCCTCGACATCGATGCCCTTTCCCTTCCCTTTGATCCCCTTTCCACCCGCCGGCAATCCCGTTTCGGCCTCTCTCCCCCCTTCGTTTCACCCTTTTCTTCCTTTTCCTCTATTTCCGCTCGTTCCTCGATGCTCAGAGGCCCACGACTGCTCGTCGTAGTGCACCGGGCTACGAAGAGGAACCTTACTTCTCCGAGGAATAAGAAAGTTGCTGGCCAGGGAAAGGGAGGATGGAAGAAGGATCCTTCCTATCCGCGCGTTTGCCGTACTTCTCCCTCCCCTCTTCTGTTTTCATTAGACCCTACGGTCTATTCTCGGCCAGCTTTTCGCTCGCGGCTCACCTATAAAATCACTCTCTCTCTGTCTCTCCTTTCGGAGATTATTGACATATCGGCCGACGGAAATTGAGGTGTCGGCCGCAGCAAACGATCCGTTAGGACGTAACCTTTCGTATCAGGAGGTTTACAAGCGTCCCCGCGTATTATTTTCACGGTGAAATATTGACCACCGATCGGTCTTCGCCGACGGCTCTTTTATCTTTTCGACTGCTTCCAGCGCGAGCCGTTTGTCCGTTGTGCAGCTCGAGGAACTCACGACGGTAGTCTTTATGCTGAGTCTTTGGGGATGAGCGATGGGGCAGTGGCGCGTGTTTGTATTTGAGGAAACGATGGCTAGTGTTAGGTTGGACAAAAATTCTTGTCGTTTTATTCGTTATATTATAATGCTTGTATTATGTTTATTATCATATTATAATGCACTTTATCTTAAGTAGTTAAAGCGTTTATGTTATAACGCACAGATAAATATTAAATAGTTTCTTACTAAATAAACTAACTATAGGTTCTATTGTTATCTATAGACCCGTGTGACTTTGAAGTCACGTATCAATATACTCAGTTAAATTGATTTATTGAATCTTTTACCGCAAAATGACGAATGAAATTATATAATTAATCAACTTATACTTTTATAGATGCGGGGGTAAATATTTTACTTCATTGAAACTTTAAAGTTGCAAAATATATTCGTTTTAATAAACTTATTAAGACTATTGGATACATTGTTAATTTGTATTCATAAGTTGATATTTATTTATTTCATACTGCGTAAATTTTGTTATCATTGTGAAAAAACATTCGACACATAGAGGTTTACAAAACAATAGGAAGCTACCGAATACACTACAGAGTACATTGTTAAATAGAGTTTAATTCGATGGAGCACGACTTTTGTTTAAAGTTCATTTAGAAACGTGAGAAGAATTTTTCGCCAACCTTGTATTGGCTACTGTAATGTTTGTTTAAATCTTAGTATTAGATTTTTGGGGCAACTTTTTATTTTTTAAGCACTAATTCACGTAAAAGCGTCAAGAAAATAATGACTCAAAAAAATTCAGATTTTCACGAAAGTATAACGAATTATCGAGAAGAAAATAGAAGAATGGGTATCTGCTTGCTTGGTTAGTAGCATAAAATTTAATGTTCTGGAAGATCGTTAATAGACTGCAGATTTTTATGAGAATTTTCATTTTTGTAAATTATTTTAAGAAAGCTGAGATAAAGAAGAATTAAGTTTGTTAATTATGTGGTTTTCTACGGCGAAAGGAAAATGATAATATTATTAAGATTTTCTAATGAAACTGTCTTCTTATAGTTCTGCGAATTTCCGAGTTCCATGAATGCATTAAGAACCGCAATATAATTATCTTACTCTCATGTATATGTTCAAAATTTTTCAAACAATTTTTTTTATATTACATTAACTTGTCACTGCAGATTAATAAAATCTAATAAAAAAATTTAGAAATATCATACTATTTGTAGTAATGTTTATGTATGAATGTTTCTTACATAACCTTAAATCCGTTGATCAATTTGGATAAAATTTTGCATAGTTGCTGCTTAGCATTCTGCTAGGAGCATGCACAACCGAACGTATTCCCTTGTTTTCATCCTCTTGCACTTTCTGATAACGCTGTTCATGAATATTTGCATTTCTAACTTTCAATAGGCGTGCCATATAGTTTTTATGCGCTGAATACGAATCTCCATATTTTCTTTATCTTCCGTGTGTAATGTTTGGAGAAATCGGTTTAAAGAACGTGGAAGTTTTCAACTTTGAAGATGGCTACCAATTATTTGTCCAATGTAGTTTCTTCAGTTCTTTGGCATTATAAAAGCTCTCAACTGTACAGTGAACCAATTATGCTTATTAACTATACATTATTTTCGTTAAATAATTGCAGTAATGAATTTACAATTAATGATCTCGTTTCTTTCTGTTACAGGTAAGTTGATGTCAACCAGTATTTTTACTACAAGTCACTTATGTTGTAAGTAATTCATTGCGTATTATCAATGTATTTTATATTACTTCAGTTATCAATTTATCAATCTTCATATTTCTTTTATTATTGATATAACCTCTTCCCCAATAAATAGATAATACCGGAAATCTAGTATCGTATTACCAAATGCATTAAAAATTGAGACTCTCAGCACTTCCATCCAATATCTTGCATCATTCGTTAATTCCTAATTTAATATTTTAAAAATATTCATAGTTTAATTCCTAGTAATAACTAGTACCGGAAGAAATCCATTACTCTTAATCTTAGCAGACAGTTTTACTATTTCATATAAATTTTCAAATATTAATCCAACAAGTGAATTTAAGAGTGGATCACTACATGGGAAACTCTTCTAAAAGGAAAAAGGAATTACAGTTTGAATAAATGTTTACAAATTTATATTAAAGTAATATTTAAAAATTTATATGAAACAATAAAGCTTTCTCTTCAGACCAAACATAATGGATATCTTTCAAATCCTCCAATACTTTTACTTACCTAACAGCACCGAAAAATGATCCACCTCTTATCACAACAGTTTTTAATATTCCACATTTAAGAAACGAAAAGTGTTCCTAGGAACCAAAACGCTGGAGTCCCCCAAGGACAATTAATTATGTCGCGACTGTATCTAATCCCGACAGACAATACAAAGTCGTGCCCCCATCGCGTCTTCGATAACAATGCATATTGAATTCAAAGCGCTAGGCATTGCCGTAGTTCCACAGCCGTTCGGGAACCGGTAGGCGAACAATGTCGTGCCACCCACAGGTCACGAGGGTTTCACCGTCGAGTTTCCTCGATTTCCTTGTTTTGCAAGGCTTCCCCGAGTGTACTCACCGGTTCTCGGCTGTTCAGAATTACATCAGCAGGGTGCATCGAGGCGTGGCATTCCGGTGTCCCGCACCTGCAACCCCATTTTCATGGACACCGCCAGACACGTACAATCGGTTATAATGCTACTGAAATTTACACGCAGTTCCTACCACGAAATAATCATATCTCGCGACCCCGTATACCAGTCACCGTGTCGCGGATTGTTTCGATCCGGCTCGTTGTTCTCGACCGTGGGACGGATACGGATCAACCGGATGTTGAACTTCGTGTTTTTCGATAGAACTCGGTAACAATGACAACAAATCGCCATTGTAATATACTGCGGTAGTAAATAAATCAATTTTTTATTGCTTCTTTAAGAACATTGTTTAATTTGGTACTTATGTAGAAAAGCAAGGACCGCATACTATAGGACCCACATTTACATTACCTATTTTATATTAATGCAACATCTTCCTCTGCTTATATTATTTTCTTAACAAGACTCATATAATTATTTTTCAACAAATTTGTTATATCTCATACTACTTCATATCTATTGCGAAAACGTTACTTTATCCTTCGGTAGCACGTTACACACAATATCCAAGCCACAGAATCATCGTTTACAAAATACCCGAGTATTTTCGCACAGCCTCTGTTGTCCGAATATATCCCCCGATGAACGGTGGTGCGCCTATGTCCAGTATGTTTCCAGCTGGTAAATGGAGAAACATGGAGAGTTGCCTTCTGCTCGCGACGCTCAGTGGTCCTTGAAGCGAACGATAATATATTTGCCATTGAAGTAAACTGTCGGGTTACCTATTCGCAGCGTGACTCACGCGGGCCAGTGTTACCCTTAATTCGGCTCGCGCCTAAAACAACACTGTTTCATCTAATGGAGAACACGAGCGAGGCCCTGGCTGTGTGCTAACCGTGACTCATCCGTGTTCGCTGCTCGGATGGTTCGGTTTCGGGGATATATTCGTCAGTAAACAGGGAAAGGACCACGACGCTGATAACCAACCGATATTTGTCGTGAAAATATTCCGGGTCGTCGCACAGAAAACGTCGGATCCATCACTCTGATTTGCACGGGCTGAATTTAACCTTCAAGTTTAACCTCCACTTCCGGTTATAGTTGAACGACCCTGTGTACCCGTTCGCTGGGGAACTTCACTCTGTTCCACGGTTCATTTTCGATTTGTTCTTTTCGCCGAGGGACATTTTGGTTGACATGAAAGTTGGACAAATATATAATTTTTATTTCGATCAAAAAAAATTAAATATAATTTTACTATTTTTCCTCTTTTTTGAAAAGGTTCTAACGTATATTTTCAATGAAATGTTTTGTGTTAAAGAAATAATGAAAAATGGCACTTCATTGGCTAGTAATTTTAGATTATACCATCTGTCACTTTCAGAAGGACATATATATAGAATAGGTAAAATGGTACGTACTTAAGTACGAAATGTCGAAGTTATATTATTTCTTTAATAGTATTTTAATGGTTAAAACATGGAACTTTCTAACTCGGAATTATTATAGTGGCTTACGCGATATCCAGTGACACGTAAAAGAACATGTTAAAACTTTAAATTGAAGAGTTGATATAATACTTTATTAAAGAGTGAGCGATTTGAGTAAAAAAAATATAGAATAATGCACACAATCTAATTCATGTTAAAGGTGTAAGGTGCAAAATATTTTTTATCGTGAGATTAAGTTTTTCAAATAAGCATTAAAACTCGCTACGCAGAAGAATAATATTTTCATTAAGCTCGCCATTTTCTTCTTTCTTTCAAAGTTAACTAGCATTATGCATCTAGGTAGCACGCCAGCAGTTCTCGCGCCAAGTCATCAATTAATTAAGTTCGTGCACGCGTTTATCTCGCACCACGGTTCAGTAACTTCCCGATAAACATTCTACCAGTCTGGATGGAAGCTGAAATCTTCATTCTTCACGGGTGAAATTCTTTGAAAATGGTCACACGTCAAAACTTACACGATTAATCTCTGCCGCCAGGAAATGTAACAAAATATGTAATAAATGGAAGACTTAATGCAATCAGGATCAAAGAGAAACTTGTTATTTAAATTAAGGGATTCTTGGTGCTAAAATTATACTGAAAATTAATGTAAGCTACATCCAACCTGTTCTTTTGTCATGTATTTTATATGTTCGCCAGTCCTAATTTCAAAATTAAATTACAGAATCTCATCTCTCTCCCTGTAGACGTAATATCGTAATGTAATATTATTGAAGAAAGATTTAATACATAATTTTAAATTCCGTGTCACTGAGAATCATTTATTCTTTTAAATACGTACAGTCGATGGTTTGTAAATTTTACGTATCCATAAAAATGTCAGTATCATTGATAAAAATCTTCATTTCATTTAATGCTCAGCAGTATTCATAATGAAGGCGGTAAATATTAACTTCAAATACTTAATGTCGTTCCAATTAAATTACGTGTAATTCATTAAACAAAAATAGTAGCGCATTTTATTACAGGCCATTGCGATAAATTAGTATTAAGGAATAGCTGACACTTGAAGATAACCATTCAAAAATTATTGAATTCCATTAAACCCAAAAAATGGATTCTTACAGAGGAAAACATGTATTTCACAAGAAGATCGATCTTGAATTAATAAGCGTTCACAAACTTCTAAATACAATTAACAATGCGATATAAAACTTCATGCAACCAGAGAACAATAACACATCTCAATTAAACAATTTAATATTACATTTTACACACATTCCTATTATATATACTTCGATTCACCATAGCTATATATAAGACATACAAAAATGCCCCGCAATGAACAAGTTAAAACC
Organism: Nomia melanderi; assembly: GCF_051020985.1. NCBI lineage: Eukaryota > Metazoa > Arthropoda > Insecta > Hymenoptera > Halictidae > Nomia > Nomia melanderi. The sequence goes on along the minus strand of NC_135002.1, from coordinate 12,275,904 downwards.
ATTCGTTTCAATAACAATCTTCTCAATAACAATAATCTATTAAATTAAACAAATCTTCCAAACAATACATTGAACAAATGAATACATTGAATAAACACAACATTAACAATGAAATTTAATAATTGAACTTAACAACTAAATATAACGCTATATCTTATAACCTTAAACAACAATACCATTCATTTAATTTCCTTTATACAAAGTATAAGTCTACAACTCTCACAAATAAAAATAATGTTGTTGGTGAACGTGCTAATCGCGTAAAAAAGTGGAACAAAAGCCATGATAAATAAAAAGGATAGACAAGAAAATGGCCGAATCAACGTAGGAAAGTGAACACAAGTTACTCACGATTCAATACGAAAACTATTACACAGCTAGAGGGCTGAACCGTGAAGATGAATGCGCTCGCGAATGCAAAACCGCAGGTTCATCTTCTTCTTCCTATTGTGCTGCGTATCTACTTCCACTTCCGCCGCTTCACCGTTTCGCTCGCTACGCTTTCATTTTATTTCGCTCGCTCCACGTCCACGCATCCGCTAAAGTATCTCCAGCACGAGAACCGGCCGGATTACTCGTTGTTGTTGTATAGTCGGTTAATTAGCTTTATGCGTTCAATCTCGCAAGAACCTCGCCCCCAGCCAAGGCAATAACGCAGTACACAACCGCGTTCCGCGCAACCATACGTCGCTCCAGCGAACAAATGCGCATCGTTCGTCGAATTTTGCGCCGGCCGTTTTCCCACCGCGTTTAATACGCGCTTTCCCGTCCTAATCAAAGCTGACCAATCGCGTTTATTCGTTCTCGTTAATCCTGTCATCGGCGAGACCTCTTTGCTTTGATGTTATTATCCTCCGTACTTCAGGGAAAGGGGAAAAATAGATTAAGCGTTAAGGATTAGCGAAGATTGCAATTGGAAAATGTAGGGAGAGAATGAATTATGTAAAATTGTTTTTATTCGACGGTGAATTTTATGGGGATAGAGTGTGTTTGAATAGAAATTAAAGTTCACGAGTGAGTAAATACAGGTTTATGAGTTTAAAAATCATTTATAGATGGATATCTTATAGTATAACAGATTTTTAATCTAATCTACATTAATAGTTTTTTATTTAGCGTTGAATACTTTGGTCTTACAGGTGATTATATTATTCCTGAGAAGAAAATAGCCAGCTCCCATAGTTGGGATGATAAATCTGTTGTATAAAGTATTATTCAAACTATTGGAGCTAAAGAAGAATATTAAATATAAATATTATTCATATTTTCTTAAAAAATCTAGTGATGTAGATAAAATTTTTACAGATTCGTATGTTTTTGCTAATATTACTTAAACCAATTAATATTTATGCTGAAAATTTGTTAAATTATTTTACACTCTACAGTAACGAACATACTTTTCACCCCAACGTTTACCAAATTATTTACAAATGTTTTCACAGCTTCATTACTGCAACACATAAGTCCCTGAAACATTCATTTACTTAATTCCTCATAAAAAACGAACAATTTTTGCGCTCCTCATTATCGTTCATTCCCATTTGCTTTCAAGCTATTCCATAAAACACGTTTTTCATTTGGAAGTCCGGGGGTCATTTTCGCCCCGTAAACACCAATATGTCCAGCCATAAAAAATGCAAGCAGGTAAGCTCCATTTGTGAATAAATCGTTGTCAAAGATGTATCTGTTGCATATGCATTTCCCCTTACAATAAGTAGAAACGGTAAATAATGAACGGACCGTTCGCCGAGCCCTATTGAATAACGCATGTACTCCGGCCGGCATTCGAACTCAATTTTTCCGAACGGGAGCCGTGCCACGGCAAATTTTTATCCTACATTTTCGACTTATTTTCTCTATGCATATTCATCCCTTTGCAAATCGTGCTGGCAGCCCGGCGCATACGTATCGACCAAGATTTTAAAAAATGAATGTCGCTGAAAATGTACAACCGACGATGTACGTTCGCGTGACTTAATGCGCTGATCTTCGAATCAACACTCATCAAAATCTCGCGCGGTTGGATCGACATTTTTCCATCGAACGGAAACTGAAGAGTTCTCATCAGCAACTGTACTTTTAATATGTTGATCACCATGTTATTTGAATCGAAGTGACGCAATTTGCTTGTGGAAATTTACAAAACTGAATTTCACGATGGGGTATAGAGAATATTGGGTTCTCTTAAATTTAAAAGATGCCATGAAAATTCTTGACTTCTCAGTCTTCATTTCGTTAAATTGAAATTTCAGTTGAATTAATACTAAACGTACCAACGGTCGGTCAAATGAGCGATTTTAAAATTTGATTTAAAATTCTGCGTTTTTCTTTTCGTTTAACTTTATATCAACTCCCATATTGTTCGATTAATCAGCTTTTCAACTTCTGTCTTTCCTTCTGTTTCTGTTTCCAATAAGAAAACTTTATCGTCTAACTTGTTTACCTTTGTTGTATAACCAGTTATATGACTGGTTACGTTAGAAATAGGTATATACAAAGTATCGCTACGTTTAGTGTTAAATCAAGAAAACATTACCGTTAAAATAAAAATAGTGTTACATTTATTTTAATTATACGATATTTGATGAGAGCTGATTCGTTGGCCGTGCTCAATTTCTTTAGAAATCCAATAATAATTAATGATTCTTCCTTTTTATTTTTGATAGGAAAAGAATAAGTGATACGTAAATCGTTGTTTTTCGTGGCGGTCAACGTCTTAACACGCGAAATTCCTCGTGTGTCTACCATGTTACAAGCGAACGTCGCTCTTTCCGTGTTTGTGTCAGCGATCGATGATTTTCTTATTCTGTGCCCTCGTGATATCGCGTTGCAGGGAAGTTAAACGGCTATGAACACCCGTTGAAAATGTCTGTCATAACTTGATTCGGTCGGTTATTCACCGGCGCGTGCGGCGATGCGCGTGCACCGGCATTGTGTGTGTAATTTTGGGTCCATTCCAAAGCGATGAATATTTCTCGGGGACAGTTGTCCGGTGAAAACCGGGCCGTTTTCTTCTATTTTTGCCGCTGTTTGTTGAGGGACTGCAATGAATTGCAGCCATTAATCCATTGCAGTCAGTTTTAGCGGGTCATTCGGCGCGCCCGCCGCGTATAACAGAAATATTTACCCTTCTGACACTTCGTTGCGGATAGTTTTCATACACGTTACACGGGGGGATAAAAAAAAGTGTCCGCGGAATTTATGGATGCCAGTGAAAGATGCTTTCCACTGACGAATCCGAAAAGTAGTAACAGCCATAACAAAATTGCGTATATGTAAAGGAAATTTGTTGTGAATTCGTTTATGGACTAAGAGGTTTACTGCTTTACGGCGTGAATAAAAATATCCCATAAGAGTTGGTGGAGATAAATACGCGGATGCGCAGCCAGAGAATCAACCATCTAAAAAATATTGCCAACAATTTACAAGAACGTTTGCACAACTTTTTCGAAGTATTGCAGGAACAGAGTTACAGTAATGTGGATTTACTGTGTGGAAAATTCGAATGTTTTATATGTTCTGAACTCAGTGGAAAGCTTCTTTGGGATATGCATTCAATGTAAATTAATATGTATTTTGTTGCTATAGTTTAAATTTTCTAATCATTAAGGAAGGTATTGTTTACCTTAATATCCTTTAACAAAATATAATCTTGTTCGTTATATATTTTATTTATAAAATTAGAAAGTATAACATATAACTTTCAGTTGTTGCTAATAACTCTATACAATTGATGTAGCATTATATTTGTACAAGAAAAGAAGAACAAATTATTTTTTAGATGTTCCCCTTGGTAAAAATATCAGAAACCATAAACCAGTGTTAACAAAACAACGTAAAATTTGATCTCCCCAAATATGCATATTTAATTTGATATCATTACATTAAGTGGTCTGGAAAACGAGTCATAAAGTACTTGATTAATATTCTTTAACAGTCTAATTAAATACTATTGTTCTGAAACTGAATAGAAAAATAATATGAAGAACTTACAGGTTATTACCCAACGCCATTTTGTCTTTGTCTCCCCACGCGTTACTGTCCACTTCCCGTAACAACGAGGCGATCTGATTTCCGCAATTGCCGGATTTATTAATGTTTTTAACAGCACCTCGGTATATGATCATCAAGTTTATTCTGCGACGCGATCACAGGAACGAAGTTCGCGGAAAACGAGTGCTAAATATTGCTTCTCTGTGTTTAATTTGCATCTGAATTCACCGGAAAGTTAGCAGAAATGAGCAATTACAACTTCATTCCATCTCATGAATTTGTCCGTTAATTCAATATTCCGAGAAAGCTTATAAATACCAAGCAATGTTTTGCATCTCTAATTACGCGCAGGTCGAGTATACTGATTCGATCGAGTAACATTTCCCTGAAGCTCTTGCGATCATTTTCATATTTCACGTCTCAAAATACTCGTTGGATATCCCAAATTGACTTTTACTGGCCAATTTTCCACGGTTAAATTGATTGAAATTTCCCAGTAATCGCAGTTTTTCCCCGGAAGCGTTGAAAAATAAAGAGACGGCAGCTTGTTAAAGGAAAAATGATGTTTTCCAAAATTCTTCTACAATTAGACCAGTTTGCAAACTTTTTTAAAGTACCAACGTAAAATTTCTGTAAAAGAAAATCAATTTTTAAAATTTCCTAAGTTTTCATGTTTCTCGACTTGGAAATACAACTCCATGAAGTCTTCAAATTTCGATATCGTACGTGCTTTATAACGTTCCTAAAATATCAAACTCTTAAAGTATGTTAAAATTATAGATTTTTCAAAGTTTCAAACGTTCATATATCCCGAAGTAATTCGCCCTACATAATTCCGTAAATATTGGATCGACCTTAAAAGTCGTGTCGTTCGATGCTCAAATAAATTCACTGAATAAACAAACAACTGAAAAATGATACCCTTCTCGAACATGATAAACAACCGATAAATGATACACATCTCGAATATGATCAACAGCCGGAAAATAAAGTACTTATCAAGTATAATAAACAACCAGCACATACTGCAACAAATTGTATTCGATGAAACGAAACTTACACCGAACATTCCTCGTGAAAACGCCGCAGCCTTTCACCTAAGCCTGACACGAATCTCCCTTTTCAGCAGCAATTATCGCCACTTTCTGGCGCAAAACCAAACAAACCTGCCTGCCACGTTCATTCAACAGGGGGTGTCGCGGCGCGACAACTGAGATCGTTCACAATTAAACTTGTCCAATAAATTATCGCCAAATGGGCTTAATTGTGAACAAGTTGGCTCCCCACTGGTGTCTTCCCGAAGACTCATTCGTCACGGATTACTCTTAAATCTCGCACCCCTCGGTTAGTGGCATGTAAGGAAATTTCAACGTTCCCGGTCCCTTCGCCCGATAAAGACAACAGAAGGGTAGTGGGGGGATGGGGACGGAAGGCGCGGCCAATCAGGCACGGTCACGTAGATGCGAGAGGCAGAAAGGAAAGACAATTGTCAGTACTCGTCGTGCATAATTCAGGCAGACGCGGGATCGTTAAGGAAAAGTTTCGCCATTACAAGCACGAAATGTAAAGCACGCCTGGCGAGAACACGTCGAAAGGGGAACGGTGCGGAAGGATACGGAGGCCGTCTTCTTTAAATTGTATCGCAAATTGCTGGCCCCCCGCCGGGCCAAAAGAACCGCCTCCTCTTCGTCTCCGACTCCAGCCGCCCGATAACGTAGCGAGTCCGTAATGGGCTGTTACGGCAACGTCGAGCCCATCAACGACAACTAAAGATTTTCCCGCTCAATTCCGGCTGACGTTCGCATTTCCTGCTCGAAAACTTTTCACGGCGGAGTCTGTGCGTTAAGTTGCGCGTCGACGCTCTCCGCGCCCAGCGATACGTCTGTAAATATGGCGGCGTTTATTTCGGTTATCCTTCTGATCAACGCGGATTTCTTTATTTCATTTATTTAGAGACGTTTAGACTCTTTGTGATTAAAATGTTTTTGATTTTACATTAGAGAGATTTTATTAGTAGCGTTTACTTTGATTAGTAGATGAAGGTGGTATTTTAGTGAAAAAAAGACGTTTATGTTGGTTATTCTTCTGATCAACGCGGACTTTTTCATTTTGTCTTATTTGACGCGTGATTCACACATTTTTAATGTCATTTTGCTAATCTTTGCTTTTACTACTTGTAAGTATACTTGAAAAGCCGTCATTTCACGGAGCAAATATAGTTTCATTCGTTTTAGTTATTCTTTCGATCGCCACTATTCTCTTTTGTCTTATGTGGATGCTCGATCAATTCTAATGTGGTAGAAAACATTTTCGAATTTTCGTTCTACAAAAATTGCATTATTGTCAGTGAAAAAATATTAACAACGAAACACGTTTTCCCACGTCTGAAAACTTGAATGTGTCATTTTACTGAGAAGTGCCAAGAATAAATTTAATTAGAAAGTAACTTTTCCGTTCTACTTTGGGGGATAGAAACTTCATCGCGTAATCTCCGACAAACATTCGAATGGTCTTGGGTTTTCACTGTGTCAAACATTCCAGACGTGAAGTTTTATAAGCCAAGCCATCAAACACTGCTTGCCATCCAATGTAAAGGAGTCATTTAAAATCAATTTGACGGGTTGCACTCAGAGAAAACACGTCTTGCAACGGATCTCGAACCTTACAACTCGAGAAGGATTTAACTGAAAATCCGTGAGGCAACTCGTCAGACACGCTTCTCGATTTACGTGGTATTTTCTATACGCGATTTCGGTTTCTACGGAAAAGTATTTGTTTTTTTGTGCAGTATAAATCAATACCAATCGTAGACGAAACAGTTTTTATTTATATCATTTTTACCGGTTTCCTGTATTTAAGTGCTTCTTTGGTTCTCCATCGACAACAAAATATACAAAATAATAAAAGCCAGAAAAATAATAAACAAAGTATATAAAACAAGAAACAAATGAAACGAAATTTATACACAGTTCATCGATAATATCTTTAAAATTATTAATGACATCAAAAAATATGATTCAAATTGGATCGTTTCAAAAGAACCTTCATTGCAGACGAATAAGCGAATAAAGAAAAAGGTATTTTAGCTTTTACAAACATCGTTTAAAGTATTATTACTTGCATCGTTTTATCCAATTCTTCGTTAAATGAAGCGACGCGGAAGGTGTTATCCGTAAGATCAGGAGAAGAGCATTAAAGGTAAGTCTGGTGTTATATCGAATCCGACAAGACGACTATCGTAAAACATTGAATAATGCTGCGACAGCTCGCGTCTTCGAAAAGCGTAAGTTGTCCGGACTTGACTGACGTGGCTGGTGGTAACAAGAACGGGAAAGTTCGTCTCGTCCGGAAAATGGCAGGGCAAGCAACCGGGACGAACAATCTGAACGAGATGCATAGCGCGCGCGCGTACGCTCGAATATTACGACGGCGACGTCAATCAGTTTAATGTTCGAGGCACTCCGTTGCGGACAATTACGTGTCGTTGTGGCTGCAAAGCCACGAGGGCAAGCTACGAAGGGCCGCTTAATTTGAAAGCACCTTCGATAATGACATTGTCCCGCTTCGTCTCCGACGCTTCTCGTCCTTAGACGTCGAACCCATCGCGAGATTGCTGGATGGAAACTTTAATCCAGAGTTACAGTTCTCGGCGGTAGTTTTCTGTTCGACGTTCGATATGACATCGATCCGGTTGTTTCTGAAAAGACGGTTTTCTGGTATCAGGTTATCCCGTAAGTAACGTTTCTTGAATTATTATGTATTATTTAATGTTTGTAATTAACTAATATTATATTAATATAAAATTTATGTAAAATTAATATAAAATTTGAATATCAAATTCTCCGAAAAATGGGGAAAGATCATATATAATGTTGATCAATACATCGATGATTACGAAAAACATTAAGTATTAATTTTTTACAGTAGGAGTTAATTTAACACTAGAACTACCGTACCAGTCAGAATGACTGGTTTCAATTTTTTTGTTTAGCAATTATTGATATCTTCGAAGCATTGAATATTCGAAATGATTTTGAAAATAAATAGTTTCATTTCAGTACTATAATGAATGTCTGAAGAAACTGAATATAAAAAACAATATTACTTATGGGATGACTAAATAATGTTTTGACCAATATTATTTACTTTTTATAGCACAGGCAAATGTATTAGAATTAATTATTAGGCATCATACATTTTACGGTATAATCTTATATAATTCATTACATTGTTGAATATTTTTATTCAACGTCAGTTTTCTTACTGTAATTGTTTACAAGCTGTTCGGAAGCTCAGTGTGTTAACTCGTGTCGCTTTTTATCTAATCGAACGAGTTCGGCGTGCATTTAAAACGATTGCAATTGGTTCATTATCCGACTGTGTGTTTGAGTTTATTGATCTATTTGTAGAATTTGTAAAATAATTTGCACATTTATTTTAATGAATGTTTATTTCAATGATGTTCAGTTGTTTTGCTTTGTAGTTGGTAATGATATCTAATGATGTGTATTTGTACTAATACAAGTGTATAAATAGCCATAGTGGTTCGGTGTTATCTGTGGGCAATAATAGTTTCATAAATTGTTGCTAGAGTCAGTGGAAAGCAGATAATACTGTACACTATAGTTTCCGATTAATGAAAATGGTCAGATAGGCAGTTGGATTTGAAAACGTATTCGGTGAATTGTCAAGTCCACTTTTGTCGAGGAAAAAAGATTCATATTGTAAAGTATTATTCTGTATTTAACAGCAATTTAATTTAACTCCTTTAGAGTATAATGGTAACAAAATTATGTCTTACATCTGTTTAAATCTGTACCAATAACCACGATTCTTCTGTTTAAAACCTAAAAGTATCAAAATAATTAAAGTGCAACATTAAACTATATTTTAATTAAATACTGTTAATGCAAGCTTTACAATGGAAATCCAAGAATACTTCAGTTTGCAAAGGATTAATGAAACAGTCACAAATGAAGATTTGTGACATAACTGCTCTCTTAATCTTCTCGCATCATTCATTGAACAGAATTCGAGTTGTTCAATATGTTGCCAAGATAATTAATTCTTAAATTTATTTAAAAGTTTTCCAAACCTTTTAATAGAAACACTAAGAATACATCCACCGTAATTTCAGTTGATTTATAATTCACTTTACCTGTTACTAAATCAATTCCTTCACTAATTTCTCGGAAGAAACATCCACGGTAGAACCCCCACTAGCGTGATTAAAAAATGACTATAAATCTAAGATTCTTCATAAGAAAGTACTACAAGCAGAGAAAGAAGTTGGACCAGTATCAAAAAAGGAAATTCAACGTCAGATTCAAAAACACGAACTTGCTATAACATAGAATTTTTTAATTGCGTTTACGGAGTTTTATTGTATTACATATTTCCAATAATTCCATAAGAAGAATTCAGACATAGATCATTTCAACCCATATCGTTCTTGAGCAGCATATTAAATCGGATGAACCATCAACACAAAAAAGAGAAGAAACATCGACCGAGGAAAGCTTTCCGATAACCGTCGCAGACGGAAGCCTAGAGGAGGCAACAGCTAGAGATAGACGGAGACAAAGCAATCGGAAACGTTATCGCCTCGAGAATACAAAGAAGGGGGGCGAAGATCGCGCTCAGTAGGGGAACGAAGAGACATCGGGCGGACCGTCCGTTGGACGTATGCTGGATTTCCCTATCGGGCCGTACGTTTCGAATCATCCCCCTGCTTTCCGGGTCCCGCGACTAGCCGCGTTCCCTTTTCCAGACCGGGCTCCTCTTGCTGTTCCCCTAAGGGAGGCTGCATCCATTAATGTACGGACGAACGGGACTAGGTGCCCGCGCGAGTGTGCACGGTGTGCACGGAATTTGTATGAATGGGGAGAACTTGCGGATTTGAATTGATGAATAGCCACCTGTACCACCAGGAAGCGTATTGAATATTATAGAAGTGACTACTGCCCAGTGGGACCTTCGATTCCTTCTTTTTTTCTTCCTCCGTTCCCGACCAATGTTCGATTACAAGCTGACAAAGTTCGGATATGTGTGCACATATGCTTGTACGTATATGTATATGTATATGTATGTACATATGTATGTGTATATGCATATATTTATGCATATGATTTTGTGTGTGTGTGTGTGTGTGTGTGTGTGTGTGTGTGTGTGTGTGTGTGTGCATATGTATGTATTGGTATATATATATATATATATATATATATATATATATATCCATCTCTAAACCTTTTTTGAAACTCTTTCTGGCTGGATTCGGAACGGGTTCTCCTTTGACGATTGCTCGCTCGACTGATCGAGAAACGTGAAAGGGGACACGCTGATCATTTTTCCTCCTCCCAGTTCGTCTTCCTTTTTTGTTTTTATTTCTCAGCTGCCTTTTTTCCGCGGGAACTGGCGGACCGCGTTTTTGTTCCGAATTTCGTGAACACCATGGGGCCGAAAACTGAAAATATCTGGCATACGCCGCTTTGTGTTCCGCGACAAACGGGGTGCTGCCTTCGATGGTTGATCTTGGTGACGAACGTCGATTTTAAAAGCGATTTTTCGGCGGATTAACTTTATGTAGGGCTGTGAATGATATTGGATTGAAAAGCATTGTAGTTTTCAGAAATTCAATTCATTTGTTTGAAAAAAGGTTCGTGGATTTTTATTTGTGTTGTGGAATGAAGTTTGTAAATATTGTCGAAAAGTAGATAAAAGAAAATGAAATGTTCTGTTGTGAAACTAGTATTTAAACCTGTGAAAATGTATACATTTTTTACTATTTTTACCGTCTATTCATTTAATATTTGGAATCTTTCTCTTATTCTTTGTAGCTTTTAACAGTTTTTTTACTACACTATTAATAATATCATTTAATGTTTCATTTTACTTACCCTCCTGTATTATTGAAATACTGAATTTCAGCTAAGAAATATTTTCAATTTTTCACTAGAATCCCTCATAAGTTCTCGGTTCGGTCGTTCATGAATACTTACTATACAAGCTGGTTTTGTACCGTGCTCTCCGTAAATTGTTACGCGTGATATCTCGAAAACCATTCACAATGAAGTTGATATTTTATGGGTTATTAAATTTGTATACCGACAGATCGAACCATCGAGCAATGTATGTGTAATGCCATTTAAAATAAAATCTTGACCATCGTATCTCTTAAATTAATAAAACGGAAAAAGACTCATCTACGTAGAAAATATATCCTCTTGCACCGTATAACTTTAACATTTTTGTCACGCCGTTGTATACTGCAGTTTCGCGGGTTAAATTAGAATAAACGTAGAGACAGCAAGTGTTCAGAAGAAAAATAAAAAGGAAATATTGAACGTGGAACGCGATAGCAAAAATGAAACGACCAATGTTTCAATATTTAAAAAGAGCTTTAACTTCAGATTCTTTATTAGATGTTTGCACGAATACTCATAATGTACAATATAATTTCACACAATACATTACTTTTTTTATAAAACCGGTTCCACTTTAAAGAGGAAAAACCTATTTTCAGAGAAATAATCACCTTCGAAGGATTATAAATAATCTAGTAATCGAAATATCAATAAATCCACACTACATCGTAGATTATTTTTCTAAGAGTGCTTTCTTCAAATTTGAACAAAATCGTATATATAGTTTCAGATATTTCTTGGCCAGACTCAAGACAAGAAAAACATAAACGAAGTTTTACGATGTCATTTTTCTGTAACAACACAAGTTCTTTTCAATTTATCGTCACTGTGTAATCCAGTTACTCACATAACGATCCTGGTCCCTTAGAAAAACTGTTGACAGTCTCTTTCCGACTTACTCTAAGCAGTTGTCGAGACCTTTCCCGATTCTTCTGCATCTTTGCCAAGTTTCTTATATATTTTTTATTTATTATATCACAAAAGTCGTGATTATTCGTTCCAATGTTTAACCACACGCCTTATAATATTGTGTCAGACTTATCGAAATAAAGATTCTAAACAAAAATCAACCAACATAAATATCATTCGATTTTTTTGAATTTAAATTAAGTACCATTTTTCTCTACTACGTTTCAAATCAAACGCAAACGTAGAACAAATCAGAAATTCTTCTCTGTGTTCCACTAAACCAGTACCAACGGTTATTTATTAAAGAAGTTGTCTTGGGCGGAAATAAGGAAATTGTACTTTTTCTTCGTTGAATAAAACTCATATATATTTAACTAAATAATAAAACTATAACATTTTTCTTGTCTACGCGCGAATTTTCGTGCATCTTAGAATCTATTCGGCAGTAAAACCTCCACCATAATTGTGAAAAGGATCATAGAGGAAAGACTCAAAGAATAATACAAACACCTATTTTCAACTGTTTTCACCTTACAAACTCCATTATAATATGCAAATTCAAAGTACCCGGAAACACAAACGAAACTCAAAACATACCTTCCCCGTTCTCTCCTTTCTGCTTTTCTGCGTTCTCTCCGTTAGAAAGGGAACAAATCGAAAGGGAACAAATCGAAAGGGAGTTCCAGTCGTTCAAGTTTTTTCGCTGGAATTTTTGCTGGTTCGCCGTCCGGCTGACAGTTGCATGATTATCCAACGCTTCCTCTTTTAAAGTAGGTCCCATCCTCTATCCCGTTCAGCCTCCTCGCGCACGTCCAAGTTTACCGTCTTTCGCTTTCCCTTTTCGGTGCCTCTCTTCCGATCTCTGCCGTTTGGCGTTCAACTCCGATTTCCGCTGACATCTTTGATTATGAACGTCTGCAGGGACACGCTATTTGCGACCACCGGCCATCAAAGATTTGAATGGAGACCCGATGCTTTTGATGTGTCTCGGTTATCCAGCCAAGCGGGCGGACGCTGTCCGCCATCTCCCGCCAATTCGACATCGCTTTCAATGATTCAACCCACGACCGATAGCCAAGAGTATGTCCTAGCGGCCGCCCCGTGTCTCTGTGTTTTTCCATTAAACCGTGTCGATAGGAATATCCATTCACTTGGCCTGAAGTTTTTTAATTAAGACCACCCATACAGCCCACTCTCTCGCCCCCGGTGGCATTGTCCGCGAATCTAAACACGATCGATCGAAGACAATCTTTCCAGCAAGCCGTTCCGCAGCCGGCCGACCTCTTTGTTGTTGTCTTTCAATTCACCGCCACGTCTTGCCTTAATCACCGGACTCTTCCGCGGACGAAAGGCATTCCTGATCAAAGGAGACAATTGACCACGCTCCTCGGTTGTCTCGTCATCCTTCGCGGCATCCTTACCCGACGTCGAGACGTTAAGCTAGATGTCTTGGCTCGGGAGTTTGCTTTCGAGGTTGTTGCTAACTGATAGATACTGATGCTTCTAGCTTCTGTTTGTTTGCAATGCTTGGTTTGAAATGAGTAGTTTGTTTGAGTTGTCGAAAGATTCAACCGCTTAATGACATTTGTGTTTAACTATTCTGTACTGTGAGACGGTTTTTCCGTTTATTAACACGTTGAATGTCGCACGATTTCATAAAGCAAAATACACAAAATGAAAAAATATAATATTAAATCATTTGATTGAATTGCATTGTTATTATTGCACGACTGAATGTCACCGCATTAGGCGGTATTATTTATAATATAGAAATGTTTTGCGATTTTTTCAGGTTTTTGATGAAAATTTTCAATTGAATTCGACAAATATAAAAGTTATTCTCTTATTTTTCATACATAAAATATTACTTATTTATTATCGATTTTTAACCTTTAGAGTAAACGTAGAATAACTATAATCTACTAAATTATTAATGACATAAATTATTAATGATAAAGTAGTCTTATCAAGCACAGTTGTGAAAGAAATCACAGGACAAGAGGTAGAAACCGATAATTTCCTTATAAACGCATCGAAATTGAGGAAAATATATACTTAAAATGGCTGCAAATGATGCACCCATCCTATCGTAACCAAGAAACCGTGTATTCGAGGAGAAGCAATGAGGAGGAGCGAGCAAGACTTGGTAATCCAATGAAATCTCATACCGTGCTGCCGGGTTTCGCTGTCTCCGTCTCCGGTGGCCCCTTGTTCCTTTATCGTTTCGTGCTCATCCGTAAAATTGCACATGACTTTTCAAGATGTCACGCTGTAGGAACGCCCGCGATTCCTTCGTGGAATTTCGTCCCGGTGCCTCCTCCCTTTTCCCATCGCCTTAACGCGGCTGCAACGTGCGGGGAACAAGGGAATCAGGGCTTTCATGAAAAACGAAATCAGAAACCGGGGGAGATTCCTTAGCTCGGGGCCATTAATATTTCAAATTCTTGATGGGGATCCTTTTCCACCTCTTACTTTCCTTGCGCATCGGCGTTGAAAAGTTAATCGAATGTACGCCCGCGTCCAAAGAAGTTTACCAGATGAATGGATTAATCCATTAACTGGCGTAATACTCGTTTTTCGTGTTTAATGCTAATGGTAGTATTAGTTAAAAGTAATTTCGTAAATGTAATCATTTTTTTGTGATTTTCTGCCCTTACCAGCACAACACATGTAGAATTTCTAGATGTAGAATGAATTAATTCACTGTCCTTTAGAAATACATTTATTTCATCCACGAAAAATCATACATTTTTTAATCTTTCAAATACTTAACATTGTTTTTTAGAAACTTTGATAGAAATCAAGGGAAATATTTAAATTTATAATGGATTTGTAATTTGGATTTTATACTTACTTACATTTTATTTTACGAATTTCTGAAATATACTATTTTTTGTTCTCATGTTCACAAATAGGGCATTTTTATCTGCTGTGCCTTCAATCCCTTAGTGAAACATTAACATTAACATTAATATTATTTTGACTGATTTATTCAAGTCACAACGTGGACATTACAGTCATCCACTTATTTCACCACTTGTTAACGATGAAAGTCAGTTTTCTTTTCCTCGATCATTCAATGTTTCACACAAAAGAACACGCTCTCTTTACTTCTACTTCACTTTTCTATTTACTTAATCCACTCACAATGGAACATCTCAGGAATAAGATAAATTGTAATAACCTGTTGGCCACTTGGACAAGCTTTCGAGTCAGATGGATGGCCTCCTCGGTGAATGGGTGACAAAGCCTCGTGCTCGACCCTCTGCCGTATCACTCACGCTTCGCGAAACACGTTCATGTCAGTCCCAGACACCGTATGTGCGTATGGGAGTTGCCCTAAATTCCCTAGAACTATTCCAAGGGCGCTCAGCACGCAATGCATTTCTCTGCGTTGATTAGTCACGTCTGCATTTCCCACGGATGAGTGCGTGTGTCCACGCGTTTGCATTCCGCGCGCTGTCAGATGCTCATCGAATCTGGAATCCCACTTTTTCCTTAAAAAAGTATCCCTTCGATTGGTACTAACATTACCAACCACTCTAATTAACTAATTAGCATCTCTCTATACCGACAAATGACAAAAGTGCATTTATCGAGATCTTAATTAAAAGAAACATTCGAAATACATTATAATAATTGAATAACAATAATTTCTTTACTAATTCTTGGTTTATATCATTTACTAGTTACTAACTTATATAATCATAAACATATAATAACATTAAACATTAAATTTCATATCATCGGTGTGAAAAATCAAATTCATAATTAATGACATTGAATGAAATCTACTTAATAATTTCTTAGAAAAACGTGTATATCTTTTCAATAACCATCAAAGTAGAAGACCAAAATGCTTCCCATCCTGACCCGTCTGGGCAGTTCCACTGTTAACGCATTAAAAACCATCGCTATCGCAATACGGAAAAATAGAGTATGCACACCGCGGAAAAAGGAAGAACAGAAGATAGTCTCATCCACGGTACCAGCTAACGAACCACTCTTCGTTGCGCGCGCAAAGGATTCCGTAAAAATAAACTCCTTGTTCCGTCGCGATTACGGTTCTTGGCTTGCTATAATTTCAGGAATTTCACTCCGTTTTCAACGTATCTCAGCCGCGTCTCGGCCTTTAACGCTCGATTATTGCGCGCTGAACAAGCTAAGGGGTATAAACAATTTCATGGTTAAACAAATGGAATCAACGGCGAACGGGTTCGCCGGGAATCTAACATTAAAAACAGCAGAAAGCGGGGCGGAATGGAAGAATCGTGGAAATTTTCTCCCACCGCGGGTACACTGTTTCCATACCGCGTGTAAAGAGTGTATTAACGAAATTAAATTCTTGCACTGGAAATTCTGCTCTGACGAAAAAAAATGTATTTAACCGCGTGCTCGTATTTCACTGGGCGCGCAGTCACGGCCGGAAGAAAAATATTTCATGCATTCCCGAGCAATATGAAGTCCGTTTAATTAAAGGCACGGCTAATTGTATAAGTCGGTTTTAATCGTCGGATTGTTTCGCCTAAGGGAGAGAGAGAGAGAGAGAGAGAGAGAGAAAGAGAGAGAGAGAGAGAGAAGGACAAAAATCATGAGCTATTTATTGCATGTACGCGAGTAGAATGCATTTGGTGCGTGGGTGGAGAGGTAAACAAAGGGATAGAATGTATACCGCCATGGGTCGAGCAAGCGCATGATATAACGCCCATAATCAGATAAGTAAAATAATACGCAGCGGACCAGACAGGTAAAATATTTCCTGTGTTAAATGGAAGAACGCGATCATTCTGCTGTTGATGAGGAAAATATCGTGGATGCAATTTTGATTTAAGTTTTTGGAGACCGTCGTGCTTTGACGTTAATACAGCAGTAACGTTTGGGTATATGAGTACACTTTTTAAGACCCTTAACAACACAATACATTCGTATAAATTCTTCAGATTGTTCATTTTTCCTTGCGTCAACGATAAAACTGCTATGCTTGGAGAGTGACTGTATTACTGATATATTAATAACTGTTTTAGATTAAAAACAGTTTTGTTTAAAACTGTTAATGAAAATATAGATAACATAAAAACCGCATTATTTATGGAATGAGCGAATATAACACTTATTCTATATATGATCTATAATCTACTACAATCACTATTCTACAATCATTTAACCCAATACTTCAAAAGCTAAAAAAATACTAAATATGTCAATTTATGAAAATATCTAAAACAAAAATTAATAAAACCTCCCAATTCACAATTATCACTTTCCTCAAACATTGCTTCACAATTTCTTACAAAACCCTTGCAAATTTCGCCTGGAACTCGTTCCAATTCCGCAGAACCTATTACTTTAATTTTAATTACAGCCATGCAAGTACGGGCAGAGTATGTCTTTATCGCGATCTCGAATCACGCGGAGGTTCATTAGCGATATTATACACCGCACCGGCGCAATGGTAGTAAATTAAAGACTAAACGGTGTATCAGATTCACCCTTTTCGCGATTTAACCGCACACCAGTGAATTCTTTCGCGCAATAAATATGCAGGACACGCGGTCCGAAGCATGTTCCGGAAGTGACATCTGCCTTCGAATCAAGTGTTCTCCGTCACACCGTAGGGAAACGCTTTTCCCGGTTTCCGTTCCCTTTCCCCAGCGCCACTCTTCCCGGCGTGCACGCCACCCTCCATACATGATACATGAAGCACATAGCTCGAGCATCCGATGGCATGACACTCACCCAACCACCGTCCCGTGAAATCATGCCTCATGATCCTGTGATCCCTCTACCTGCCATTCTCCTTCCTTCGTCACCCTCCTCTGTCGCCCTCCCTCACCCGCCCACAGTTTGATTTTCGCTCCCGACACGCGTCTTCTGCTGTACTTGCGTGCCACGGATGGTCACGTTACCCTCTGACCCCAGCCACACTGGCACTTTGTTATACCCCGTCGAAATAAAATTATTCCAAGATTTTTATCGATCGCTTCTGTACGATTTCATTAGCACGATATTGTCTTTCGTTGCGCTGCGAGCATGACGATGGAACTATTGAAATTAATTCCACGAAAATATTATAATTAATTGAATTCTACGAAATGAATTATTTAATCCTGCTGATTGTCACTTCATATAATAAAATTGCTTGAGATTTTTATTAATTTGTTTCCGTAGATTTCTTTACCGTTTTATATCTCATAACAATCATACCTAACTAAAACAGTTATTTTCGATATGATATCTGTGTCTAAAAATATTTTCTAATAATGAAACGAATTAAATATTACTATAAATAGAATATCGATGTTGTAGTAGTGGTAGAATTAATAGTATTTAAGAGCATGTCAAAGTTAAAACAAACGTCAAAGTATTATAATAAAATGTGCATTCTTTTCTTTTCAATACTTCCAGTTTCAAAGAGTAATTTCACTTTTTTAAATTCAATTATTCAAATAATTCTTGTTTGACTAAAATAACTCCCTTTTACATCGAAATTCAATGAGGCTGCTTATTCTAAAGATTTTATTTAATCTGAATCTGATTATTATCTTATAATATTAAATCAGTTAGTCGCTTTGACGAAAAATTACCCATTGTTTTCACAAGCTAGCTGCACAGTAATTATGATAAAAAAAGATTTGAATGGCGGTTGGTAACAACGATTCTTTATCATCCTATTATTATCGCATTTTAAATATTCCAACCGCGTAGTTTGAAGGCTTTGTGGCGAAGTCCTCGTCTCATTTGTGGATACTCTGTCCTCGTAATAACATTACTTCCATATAATAACGTTAAATTTGAATTTGTCCTTGCTCGTAAGCCAAAATTATGGACCCTTTTCACCGAATGCAAACGAAGCTCACCTTGAAAGGGGTCTATGAACGACTCGGAAGCTTGGTTATAGTCATGGAAATATCACGAGGACGATTTTCAAACCTTTCCTTTTTTTCCCTGGGTCGTCTTTTAAACACAGAGAAACGCGAGTGTATGTGTGGCCCATGTGTGTTCGTTAGGACGAAAATCTGACAGAAGATTCTTATTAAAACTCTTGTGACTCTCGATTAACTTGACTAACTTTTCCAAGTACTTTGTCTTATATTCCCATGTTTACAGTGTGCTCTTTCTAGATTATTTTCAGATAGATAATTAAATTGTGCTTTCGTCAACATTCACAATTACAACGTCTGGCTGAGACAATAGATTTTATACTGGAAAATTTTCTAGATTGCGTGAAACTCTGGGATAAAGTGGATGTAAAACAATTGAATGACAGAAAACATAAAACTGTTTATTTCTGAAATCACTTGAAAAATTAATGTTTTCATTCACATAGTACATTGAATATTGCACAGTAATTTATGAATGTTTACTTTTTATCATTTTTGAAAGAAACTACGTACAAATTGTTTTAAATATTCGATGGTTTAAGCATTAAGTAGTATTCATCTGTACATGGCCAGACGAGTAGGATACATGTTATACGTTCAGAAATAAACATCTTCTACTGTCTCACACAGAAAATCAGATAATTTAAGTTTCTTTTATGCAATCGCATAATTCATTTCGTTTAAATTTTCAGAGCACTGTAGAACGTTACTAAAGTAACAAAATAAACTCTTTCAACGCAAACAAATACATATTACTCTTAGCGTGAAATGTTACATATACATTCCTCGGAACCCACACATTTTATTTTAATTAATATACTAAAATACCAAATTATTAAGAACAAAAAGATTTCCTTTTTCATTAGAAGAACAAATTGAAATAGATTCTCTACCTAATCAATCAATTAAGAAGAATATTATGAACACTAATTCAAGTATAAATATGAATATTTAAAACAATCACAAAACATCTATCTTCACAATCCATTTAATTCTTCGCACAGTCGCCGTTTGCTTTGACAGTGGAATTATAAAATTCAATATTCAATATCAAATACGTTATAGTGCAGATAATTATACATGACATATTAAAACAGTTCTCTCGATTCGTCCGTTATTTCTATCTAAGTACATCCAAAACTTCCATCGGCGTTTCATCAGAGAACTCTAAACATATTTGCCGAAAAAACATTCCAACGCGAACAGCTAATTCATTTACATGAATTTACCAAACCCGTAGACCGAAAGATTCCGCGTATTCCTAAAAACTCTGTAACTGGAGCCAACGTAGAGAGCAGTCACTCTATGGTCCACTCGTCGATTCCCACGCGTGATCAGATACGGTTTACCATTCGAGCATTCCAAACACTCAAAACTCGAGTTAATCGTCGAAGCAAGGACGGCCGCTTCCGCAGGAGGGGAACGAAGAAACGGGATCGACAAAGAGCAAACACAGGAAGGCGGCAGGAACGAGAAGGATGACCGCAGGAAACGGACAAATTGAAGTAGGAAAGGGAACGGTTTACCATCGGCAAACTCGACGGGCCTGCGAGTTTGCTGTTTTACCAACGATAGAATTGGGTCGAGTTTGTGAATCCACGCGATTCTACAACCGTTACACGCGGGACAAAAAATGTCAGGCTACGGTCCGTCGTAGAAAAAGACTCGGACGTTTAAAGTGTAGTCTGCAGCGCGAGATCAGGGGCGCGAAATAAATTCTCTGGGAAAATAAATTCTTTTGGCAAAAAGTTTTATATTGATCGAGGTACGTTTAAAAAACTAAAACGTTTTTAAGAAATAGTATGCATAATTCTCTTCGATAGAAATTGTAGCTTGACAACGTTTTAATATGATTTTTATTGGATTCTTTGCATTTCTCGGTGTACATTGACATCCATCTTAAATACGATATCCTAGACATTTGAACGTTAGATTATACACTGGTTTACAAAGGTATTTAAAATTGATGTGTTTATAATGGAAATATTGTACTCGCCAGATAGTAGATATTTTTAAATTTCCGTTTGTATGATACTTGAGGTACATGCAAGAATAATGTGTGCACGTTTCATTGAAATCGAATAATACATGTCTGAGATGTCCATTTCTATTATTAATATACTGGCTTTAAATGCTTTTATGCAGCAGTATATGTTTTTACGTTATACGATAAAAAGTTTTAGGTTAATTGTGGTGTAAAAACAATAAAAGCGTATTTCGAGAGGACTGAATTGGTAAAAAAAAAATTTGTAGTATTTTTGAAGAATACTTGCTATTAGATTAAACGGAAAAATTTGCGGGGATATTAGAACTTCAGTCTTCTAAGAAAAAAGCAATTCTGTGTTCTTTGTGAATATTAATAAAAGGAAGATAATATTACATATCGTTTAACAAAAGACAAACAATTTCCACATTTACCAAATTCGTATTAATCTTTTCTATACGAGTCGGAATTTATATTTGAGAGCAAAAGGTTCATCACCGTTTCTTTACATGAAAATACGAACGTGATATCGAAACCAGATCCAGGTTCTTCCAATAGCAACGATGGGATTTCGACCAGATAAAATAACAACTGTAAACAAGAGGAACAATGATTTTATGATCGAATTTTTGATACATGCGACTGGCTACGAGGCATGGACGTAGATGGAAAAGTATAACGAAACGATCGATTGGTCGTTTCCGCATGGTACAGAAACAAACGAATGTTTGTTTAGCGGGCAGAGTTGTGATCAGTTACGCGGACAATTCGTTAGCTATTTGGTACATTCAACGACAACGTATTGTACGTACACACTCTAGTCTGTAAACATCGATAAACATTCTGTTAACTTTCGGGAAAAAATCTAGAAATTTTCAACAGGTCTGGATTACTTTTCATTTTTTCAGAAACGAAAATCCGTGACATAGAAACATAAACATAGCCATCTGTAACAATCAATTCTTTTCGTCTACATTTTGGCACAAACCGAAATTAAACTTGAGACTTAAATAGAAAGTTTATTCTAGATTCTCGATTTCTGTAAGTAGAACCATCCCTTGGATATACTACATTATACAGCATACTCTGTATAAATAGCCCATTTCTCATCAACTCATGCTTGACATTGATTATTCACATTTGAATGAAATTTGAAATTTAAATAAGAAAATGTCATTCTACATTTTGATCTCACTTTTGAAAGTAGAATCATCCTTTGTCTGTATTATTGAATTTGACAACTTATTATTTCCCACGAAACTCAAACAATTCGTTTCATATAAATCAACGTTGCAGCTAAGGAATACATAATACAAATTCACGATCAGATAACGATAATTATTTCCAAAGAAATCATTCATGAGTCTTGATTTACCACTGCCAGGGAAAAGCATTCCCATCGCCGTGTTCGCGGTGAATAAACACACCAGGTCTAAGCGTGCAATCACCCGATAAAGGTATAACGAGATTCCCCGACGACTGCGAGGACAGAATCTTGAATGTTCGTCTGGCTGTTTTGGCTTTTAAATTTAATCGAGCCAGCGGATGCGTCGACTGCGCCATGGAAGGCCATAGGCGACGGGGGTGAAAAAATAATTAAAATCCATCGGCGAGGCAAGGTAAAAGGGTATAGCGTAAGGTGTATGACGAGCAGGAGAAGCAAGAATAAATACCCACCTAACGAGCGCGGAAATTGACGGACCCGGTTGAGGGTGCTCGAGCCTCCAGTACTAGCCACCGGAAGGTTGAAGGTCGAGCGATACCTTTGTCCCTTGTTAAATTCCGAAAGCAACGGATATTTTGCTTTCCGCGCGCCTCCATCTTCCGCTCTTTTCTATCTTATTTTTGGAGATCGCGTTCTTCGGCTTGGGGAAAGAGAGATATTTGGACGCGCGCCAAAAGGATGATGAATGCGGTTTCGTGTCTTCATAAATGTTCCTTTGAAAGTTATTAAAATATTTGGTTATGTCGGGAACTATTTGTTTCGAGGAGTTTTTTCGTGTTACCTTTATTGTTCCATGTGAAAGAAGTGAAACTATGATTGTAATTTATTTGTGCGAGAACATTCAGTACGAGGAATCATAATAAAATGAAAACGCGGGATGAATAAAATTGATGAAATTTGGAGATGAGTAATGTATATTTCCATTGTCTAAAAGAAACTAACAGAAATACTTAAATTCTTTATTATACCGATTACTTAGCTATTTGTTTGTTTAAAAATATATATTTTCAATTCAGTTAGGATAATTAGTATATTACTCTTCTATTACTAAATAATGATTCAAATTTAAACATTCATAACTGAATCTATGTCTCTTGAAAATAGAATTAATGACAATAAACGATAACTGAAAGCGTTGCTTGTAAGTGATCAAGTTTCGTTCACGATTAATTCGTTGCGTGGATCAATTAATTAAAAGTTGCCTGTTGGGAGAAAAAGGAGAACACGTATCCCAGAATCTTGTCACGGAAACAATTCGGTTTCACTTAATTCTCCGACGTCGTTCCCGCCACGCAGACCCACCGAACGGAGTGAGATTTAATCTGGAGAGTAACAAGACTTGCTCGATAATTCCCAACAAAGGGATAAAGGCAAGGTTCCCTCTGGGTAGGTCAAAGAAGCCATAGAAGAGCTGCCTAAGTCTCGGCGCAATTCGTCTCGTACCAGTTCTCATTAGACACCGCGGCGTTTCGTAGTTCCCCATAAGCGCATACAGCAATCATTACCAACTTTTTTCTTCGGCTGCAAGGCAATCGGTGCTTCGGGATTTGAACTGTCACCTTCATTAGACCGAAAGGAAATTGAATAAGAGTCAGTGCTTTTCGGAAATGTCTCTTCTGCGTTTCCGAATAGAAAATTTGAAAAGTAGATAGAGGACTGTTGAAGTTGTTCGAAAAGAAACCTTATCGAGAGACTTTTTGTCCACACTGAGATCGAAAAATGTGGAACGTACAAAGAATATAGAGAATATAGAGAATATAGAGAATATAGAGAATATAGAGAATATAGAGAATATAGAGAATGTACAGAATGTAGAGAATGTAAAGAATGTAAAGAATGTAAAGAATGTAAAGAATGTGAAGAATGTAAAGAATATAGAGAATATGGAGAATATAGAGAGTATAGAGAATATGGAGAATATGGAGAATATGGAGAACATGGAAAATATAGAAAATATAGGAAATATATATAAAAAAATATATATAATGCATAAATAATACAAGTGAAGGAAATCAAAAAAGTGAAAAGTTTTCATTAATCGAGTCTTTTGAAACCAGTAATCAAGCAAACCAAGTAATAAGTCAAAAACAAACCAGTAATAAGTCCCAAAATATTATTTTAAATAATGTCGATGTAAAATTAGAATAATTACAGAAGGTTGATCGTAAAGTTTAATACAATCAAAATGCAGATTTTATGTGAAAGGATAAGAGATAATTTACTGGTGAGATAATTTTACTAACTCTGTGACGTAAAACGCATTTTTCTTCAAAGACTCAATTAATGACTCGTTCTTGTCCGCACAAGTAGGATTTGCAACATACCTATTTGGTCAAGTAAACTATGCGCATTACCCAGCCCAGACAATTGAAATGAGACTAAGAAACAGCAAAGACTCGTTGTAGCAATACAGCCAGCTAAAAGGATTGCAGAATGGCGTAAAGTTAAACGTATCTAGTGCTTCCCTTTGCTACCGCCTCGGGTAATGTATGTGGTGATTTCGTAAAGTTACCTGTTTCAGCGAACAATGGCCCCCGCGGAGTTTCGTTTCATGGGTCTCGAGGCCCGCCACTTTTGAAACTTTACCAATATTTTAAGGGGTCGTAGGGTGAATTGTCTCACTAGTTTCCTAGAACGGTTCTGTAGTGCCTTTTGCCTGCGAACAATTCACCTGGCCGGGGGATCGAGTACATCAAGACCGTCTCAGACGCTTGGCCCATGAGTCTTCTCGAGTTTAGCGCAATTTCATACTACTTGATCCATTTCGGGAACTCAGGAATATATAAAATTCTGTCGTAGACACAAAAATCCTTATAATCTAACTTGTTTCTATCGAAGCAAGTGTAACACTGTAAAATAAAATAATTATGTTTAACTTTTCTACTCATGAACTCCTTGTCTTGCCTTTTCTTCCGCAATTGCTGTTGAAACTATTTTATTATTAACAATTCATTTCGTAAAAAAGTAATTCTATAGCTGAGCAACATAGTCTGTTAGAAAGTGAACAGAATATGTAGATTAACACAGTTTCATCAAAGACTATTAATTAAAAGGTACTAGTTTCAAAAGCAGTTCAAAGGGAATTTTCAAAAATGTTTCACATCACTTTATCCTTTAAAAAAATTCACAAGCCTTATTCCACCTCAGTACTTTAATAGCTAGAAGTAACCAACGAAAATGACAAAACTGAAATCACGTTAAAACCTCACATCAAAAATTTGTTTTGCACTTCCTACTTTATTGTTTCACATAGAAACATCCTCACAGTAATTACGTCGTCAACTGTAAGACTTTTTATTTCGGCAACAGTGCAGATTCAAATCTAGCAAAGACACGAGCAGATGCAAGAATGTTTGTTTGCGATGGGAAAAACGTCGCGCTTGCATAGCTGAACATCAGGTTGAATGGACACTAGGAGAGAACGAGGGGAAAGGGTTTCCAGAGGGCAAGGGGCGGAGGAGGGGGCAACTGGAGACACCGTAATCGAGTTTATCGGGCAGACTAATTAGAGAGCGAGGATACGGGGAATAGAGCCCGAGGGAGATACTGAAGGGCAGAGATCGCCTACGCCTCGACGTTCTCGTCCTTACAGAGTCCTAATTGGCACGAATATTCCATGTCCGCGTAATCGGTTACGCGTCCGTTACTTCAATTTCTGCTCTGCGATTCGTTATTATCCACGAGTAACGATCTGCGCGAGTCGGTTGTCGTCGTCGATCCATAGCTGTGAGGGCGATGCGAAAGAAACGAATTTAGTTATGCGACCCTCATCACAGAAAATCAGAAAAGATCACCTTATCGGTGCTTTCATAATGTTATAACCAAGTTTAGTTTGGTCTGCGGACCTTCATGGAAACTCAAGTTATTAAGAATATAATTAGAGAAACGGAATTATGATAGAATATTGTTTTTCCTAATGGACACTATAGAAACAGTACATTTTGGATATTTTATGTACTTTTTCAAATTGCTTTCTGTGCAATTTTAAACCTTCAAATTTCCCATAAACGTATAAACATTAGTAGTTTGTTTATCACTTTAATATTACTTGATTTTCAATGAATACTAGAAGCGAATCTTTCCGCGTAGCGCTAACCTTGTTACCACGATTTTTATACATTTCCTTCTATCAAACAACTGAACAAAAGTAGATCAGCCGATGATGAATATAAAAAATGTCAGAAGAATCTTTTTAGAAACTTTAAGGTCACCTCGATATTTATGTGTGACCATATATTTTTGACTTCGTAATGTTGCAGCAGACGTTAAATTAAATTTAACGACCTGTTATACTATTAACTTGAGCCTTTAAATGACGTCAAAATAATGTTGTCCACGAAAAACGGATTCCAAGCTATTGTGCACAGGAAAGGCCGTCTGGTAATTTCTCTAGTCGCTAATAAAAGAAAATGCAGGAAGTGTCTCAGGCGAAAGTCAACCCGTACGTTTTCCCACAATTCGTAAAAGGTATCGTTTCGAAAGGATGAAGGCGTCCGGGACAAGTTTTATCTCTTCGAGCCTTTAAACTTCGCCTGCGAAAGGAACTACGTGTTTCTTAACTTTGCCTATTCCACTGGTGCGCCGGGTTTCATCAAAAGTGGTGTCGAACGTTCTACGGATGTCCCTTGTTAGCCCTAACGTTGCGCGGAAGCGGCGGAACTTGAGCTTAACTTCATTAAAATTTTCTGCGAAATAAGAATGTTCTTCGAATAGTTTTACGGGACGCTATTATCCAAATGGGATCCCAAGGCGGGAGAAATTTCAACTGATATTCGAGCTGTCGAGCTGTCGAACTGTCTAAACAGAAATATCCTAATACAGTTTTTCCATTTTTGCAACCAAACTATGCAACGAGTCGGAGATAAAATTCTTAACCAGTTCCCTTCCGATATTCCCAATATTCTTTAAAAATCGGCTCCATCGATTCAAATATTTAATATTTTACCCCAGTCCACTTAAACGCACTCATAATCGAATCATTTCATTATCTAAGAATTAAACTTTTAATCAATCTCTTTCCATTATTTCCAATATTCCGTTAAAATCGGTCCAATCACTTCAAACATACAATATTTTACTTTGGTACGCTTCTATCCATTTATAATCGAAGCATCTAACTATCAGAAAAAGATTTCCTCCAATCTTTTCTCGTTGCTTCCAATATTCTTTCAAAATCAACTCGGTCATTTCAAACATCCGAACGTTTCGCTCTCGTACGCTCAAATCTGCTCGTGAATATTCGAAATTCAGAACGAAACCCCGTTCCCGGTCTCTTCCAGTTCTTTCAATTAATAAAAGAGAAAGGGACGGAGACAGAAGAAGGGGATGGGAAGAGCTCGGCAATCCTCTCCCCGTGTATTCGATATTCATTTACGTTGACGTCGTTCTTCGAGGACTCTCCCGATTTCCTCCGGTTTTCATTAAACGCCTGTCTCGCGGCGGCGCGAGAGAGGGTGTATTGGCCCGCGCTCAATTACACTTGTTCCGTTCATTGGGATTCACCGCGGACAATCCCCCCGAAGCAAAATTGCATCAATCTTTCACGTTAGATGAACCCGAAGATAAATCCTGAACGGTCACGCGCGCGACGCCGGCCTATCGTTGTTCTATTGTCCCGAGCCTGAACGTATTATTTAGAGTCGAGTCAGCCATCGGGATCGCCCTAAATTACGCATTATCTCTTACGGGTCCGAGGAATCCCACTTGCTGTCTCTCTCCCCCCCTCTCTCTCTTTCTGTCCGTGCCCCTCACATCCTCTAGTTGTCTATAACTCTGTTGCTCTCTCTATTCTATCTCTTCTTTACTTCTCTCTCCCCTTCTTCTTTCCTTTTATTCTTTTCTCTAGTTGTCTCTCTTCCATTTTTTGCTTTTTCCTTTCTCTTCTGCTCCCTCTTTTCTTCTCTACTTTCTTCCTCTCTTCCTTTCTCTACTCTTCTCTCTTTCTCTTCTCTCCTCTACTTCTCTCTTTCTCTTACTCACTTTCTTCTCTTCTCTACTTGTTTTTCTCTTTCTCCTTCTCTTGCTCTCTTTCTCCACTTCTTTACCTTTTTCCTCTCTGTCTCTAACACTCCCCCTCTCTAATTTTCATACTATTTCTCTCTCTGTCTCTTCTACTCTCAGACTCTCTCATGCCACTTCTCTCTCTCTCCCTAACTTCATGTTTCTAACCCTCCCACTGTCCTCCTCTACATCCCTCTCTCTCGCTCTCTACCTGTCTACTGACTGGCGAAAACAGTATTGTCTCCCACAAGTGACAAGATTGCGCGACATGCCGTTTGTTCCTAACTAATCCATACATATACATGATCGCCGGCATCGTCGAAGATCAACCCCCCAGCCGTCCGCCAGGAGAATTCGACGCCGACCGTCCGGCCGGCCGAGTTTTCTCCGGCTGATTGATCGATGACGACGCGCCGATACTAATTAGTGGTAATCGAAGCGCAATTACTCTTAAGATGACGTGGCCACGGCATGAATTGTGAGCACGAAGCGGTGCGGTCGCGCGAAAGCGAACGTATTGGCCGCTCGTCTGCCCGGAAATTGTGCCATTCTGCGCTCGCCGCGGACCGGGTTGCCGCACGGGCTTGGTAGAACGACCGCGTACGCTCCCGATGCAACGGTTAGAATGAGGACGAGCTAGTCACGAATCAAATGTCGCGTATTCTACGCGAATGTGGTGCGAGCGTAGTTTGACTAGTGATTGGAATTTGGGGTGTCTTCGGGGAGCAGAAAAAATGGCACCTATTCTTGGTTGTAGGATTACTGAGTTGTGATATGAATAAGTTCGGATGGGAATAGGGAAATGAATTTGTTTCGTGGTTTCTTGTAGAAGTGCTTATGTGATTTTAGTAATTGTAGAAGAAAAAATTAAAAATGGGCCATTTTGTCTCGTATGATAAGCATGATTTCAATAGTACCATGTTTGACGATATTTCTGGATCATAGGAACAATAAGTTTCTCCCTGCGACATATTCATTTCTTATGTCTATACATAATTCTAAATTTGAATAAGTCATGAGCAGAACTTTGGTACTTGTATGTAGCCCCCTTTTTTATTGTAAACTTATGATGATTGACCAAAATTATTGTTAGTAACCGTTTCGTGTTAACGACTTTATGTTTTGATAATTTAATACAGTTTAATAATAATAATAATTCACGAATAATTAGTGAATGAATCTTTCGATGATTTAAGATGCTTTGACAATTTAACAATAAATCTGCTTTGTATAAGAAAAAGTGTTCGCCGTCTATGTTACAGTTCTGTATACTTGAGATGAAAAGAATCGAAAGACTCAGCAGTAAGAAATAGAGTTTTATATTTCATATTAACGACTTGTAACGTGACCGATGAATATTGAAAATTTCATTAAATATCAAGTAGGTATTTCTAGCTCTCTGAAGTATTCAACGATTGGTACCGATATTGACTTGATGCCGCTGCAAGAAGTATCGGTATCGAAAATAGATGCCAAGTACCTGAAATATCAACACCTCGCTTGGAGTAGTTTGATATCGAATTCGTTGAATATCATCCATAGGACAGCTACCAATCCAATTATTAACATTGATGTATAATCGTAAAAGTAAAACAAATATATTTATAGTTGGGTAACTGGAATACAATTATCTGTTGATTAAAATATAACATTTTATAGAATTAGAAACATTGCGAAGAATAAACTACCTCAAATGTAATTTTCAGAGAAGTATTATTCTATCTATAACGCTGTGAACTTTTTAAGTAAACAAAGCAACTCATAAACGTACAAAAAGAATCGTACGTACAAATGAAATGAAATTGAAACAATTAAAGTTGCCTCGTTTAAAAGTTAATTTGGAAAAAGTGTCAACAAGGATTGAACTATCTCTTATGTGTTAAAAGAAGAAAATGATAATTTTGTCTATGAGTGATTCAAAATAATATTATAATTACTAATATCAATAATCAATAATATCAACATTATTAATAACATTGCAATATTAGCGTCTAATTAATTCAAGCACGTTTCACAAGAGCTTTTTTCTCAACAACTCAAAAATACAAATCAAACCACTATTACGCCAAGCCAATTATATAACCAAAAAATCGCATTTTATATTAGGTACCAGAAAGACCAGTCGGTCTTCTTGTTAGTAATAAACTGAGGTTCGATTTCAATCGGTGATTCACTAGTTTAATAAATGAAAATGACATTGACAGCAAGTTATATTTATACCATTGATACCAAATAAAATAAAACAATCTTAATTTGAACTTAAATTTCGTTTTAAGAACCCATACGAGCTTCTCCCGTTCCCTAATACATATAAAACGGAATGAAAACAGTCAGTCTAGACATTATCCTAAACACACCAGCGCGGTCGTTGCGCAAACTAAATGTATAATTGTGACAACCGCTTTATTTCCCGTTACCTCGGTATTCCAGTTTTGCGCAAACGGTTTACACTGCAAACATGAAACGAGGCTCGATCTAAGACCGGCTGGTGGAAAGGGACGAATGGAAGAGGAAGTAGCTGGCAGATAGAAAAGGAAGACGCCGGATAGAGACGTAAATGCGCTCCTTTGATGTAGTTCGCCCTATTGGGCCAACCCGCCGTTCCTTTTTATTTCTCTTCCGCCTCGCCTTGTGTTCCGCAGCCGGATCCTACCCTTGGCGTCTCCACGTTCGACCTCGCCACCCTCGGCAAGCGGAAGGAGAGCAACGTTCTCTGTTACCGATAAGATAAGGATCAGGACGCATGTATATTCACTCGAGCGGTAATCCTAGTTGTGGCCTGATAATTGAGCGTTTGGCCACGGCGGGAACGTATACGAGCCATTATTGTCGAGACGGTATCGGCGCGGCCCCGTAATTTGTTGACGCTATGCGTCTTCAATGAGTTACGAGATTTAGCATGTTTCCCATTACGCGGCTGATGGTGATCTATCACATATTGAGCATTGATGAGAGCTCCACGCTGGAATTTAACCGGTTTAATGCCATGTGTTCCGTTTATGGAACCATCATTCGTTGTTCCGGAGACTTCCATTAATTTTATTATGGTTAAACGTTTCGCAGCTGTAGTTAGAAATGTTCGTATATATCTTCTATTTTCTGCATAGCTTATACTATCTTTATAATTCATATCTTGTACTTTCTATAAGTATAATTTTTACTTTCTGGATAATTTGTACTTTTTATGTAGCTTATACTTTCTATGTAATTTATACTTTCTATGTAACTTCTATTTTCTGTATAGCTTTTACTTTCTGTACAGCTGCTCCACAGCTTGACGCGTTTGTGACCCATCAAATTAAATTTCTTTCATGTCTTTTTAATACCTGCACATAGTTGTAAAGAGTTAATGGCATTGGCAGGTCGGGAGACACTTGAAAATTCGACATGGTCAAACTTTGATCGTGTTTTCCATTAAGAGTTTTTAGGGACCTGAATTCTGGAAAATTCTCTGAAAAAACTTCCTCTCATCATTGCATTGGGCCCGTTAAAAGGAAAATATTTTTTGTTTTAAAAATTATTTGGGGTCGTTAAAAATAGCTGAAATATTTTAGATTTCAGTTTTACCTAATTCATCGTCTATAATAATCGATATATCTGATTTAATCCTTTGCACTCGAGAGGTGACTCTCAGTCACCGCTTGATTTAATACAACAAAACCATGAAGTTGAATATTTAATATTTTAAATTAAACTTTGTATTACTATATGAAATATTTAAATAAAATAGCTGCGTTGC
This sequence comes from Nomia melanderi, assembly GCF_051020985.1. Taxonomy (NCBI): domain Eukaryota; kingdom Metazoa; phylum Arthropoda; class Insecta; order Hymenoptera; family Halictidae; genus Nomia; species Nomia melanderi. The sequence continues at coordinate 12,244,250 of NC_135002.1, read as the reverse complement.
TTAATTTATCTGTGAATTATCGTTAAATCAGTTTCAGACAGACAGAATATTTCCAATGTAAATCTTTCGAGTGCAAACGGATAATATCGGTATACACTGAATTCAAAAGTGATAACCCTTATAGAACAAGATAGATATATTACGCATTTTTCATTTTTCTTAGAAAAACTATTAAAAATTGTCAAAGTGCAATGCATTATGTCATATACTATCGAAACAATCCATGAATACAAATTATACATATTTCGTTGAAACAAAAATTGTTCTAAAAATATACTGTCCCCATTTTAAGTTACAGAAACGGTAGATTCATGAAATATTGCTTAATAATTTTGGGACTAATGAACTGCGAAGATAAAGAAATAATGTATTAGGTTGGTGCATATGAAATGTCGGTTTTTCTTTACATGTGAACGTTTGTCTTCCTGTTTTCGTTATGCTTTTGTTTTTGGCATAACCTCGTTTATAGTCGTGCTGTCCATTGCCAGAGTCACATTTCAACAAAGAAAATTTTCTCAAAAGTGTTCCCTTTTGTTATTTGTTTTGAATTTTATACCGATATGAATTCAACCGATATTCGGAAATTTTTTTATGTGAGTATTAACTTGGTAATAATGCTGCAAAAGCTGCACACAATATAAACCAGACGTTTGGGGAGAATACTGTTAACGATCGAAAAGTTCAGCGTTGGTTTGAAAATTTTCGGTCTGGTGATTTTTCCCTACAAAATGAACCGCATGGAAGACTCAGAACGTCTGTGAAAAATGATGCTCTGAAAGCATTGGTGGAAACGAATCCAACTGTATCTACAATGGAAATATTATATTTTTTTTCACCTTGTCAATTTTAGAAAGGTTTCGCAATATCGTTGTATGGTCAACTTTCATTCTGGCAGCAAGTTCCCAGGGAGATAAACGTTCACAACTAAAGAAAAACCGACATTTCATATGTACCAACCTAATAATTATACAATGTTCTGTTTCATTCAACTTTATTCCCCAGGACAGATACTTCTCTATTGTAAAAGTCAGAATAATTATTAGTTTGTCAAACTTATATCGTGGCAGTCGAACATTTTCATGAATTTTCCTACAGCTGTACTGTTAACGTTACCGTCGAACACTAATATAATTAGTTTCTACTTTATACGTAGCAAATTAATATTACGTTAACTATGCCTTCGCATTACAGAGTGCATAATTTGTCTTAATTAACTGAGTGGAAAAGGAATTTAATATGTGCATAGTAATGAATTTCATTTCCGCCAGGAAGTAATATGATTCCAGGTTCTGTCAAATTCACCGTGAATCCTGAACATACTAGGACAAGGTTATACCTCCGTTGAATTAAACGTTTATGGGATGAATCGAATCGAACGAGAGCTCATTTATTACACTTTGACGTTACGTAAACAATTGAATGTTATTGCAGAACATAATATGCGCAAAAAGTAGCAGAATTAGTGGTCGGTGAGTCGGACCAACAAATGAAAGAGAGATTATTACAGTGGAAAATCCAATGAATGAAGTATTAATATAGAAGAAGATTTGAGTTCCAGTAATTACTTTTTATTTAATAAAAATAAAATTTTACCAAGATTACACTAGAATAAATGCACTTTTGAAAGAATCAATCATGTTAATATTCTAAACATTAATGAAGAATACTTTGAACTCACTCTTTTATTTATTCAATTTTTAATTGTATAATTCAATACTAACGGAATTAATTAATAATAATAATTAACAAATCTGTTTATTACTAGTAATTAATAGATATTGATAATTATTTATATCCGATTATCTTTATCAGCAGTCATTAATAGTAAGCACTGATTACTGATTATTAGTTTTCTAAAGAGGGAAGGAATTAATACTGAATGCTTGCAGTGTAAATAGGATCATCCTTTTTTTAATATTGAAGTGAATTTTATTAACAAATTGCCATTATTCCTCGAAAAAACAGTTGTCTGGCACATTAGTACTTTTTCCCACGTTCAACTATCCTTTCAACTTCGAAATAAATGAATTTAATCCAATTTTTAATTACGAATAAATTCGACTAATTATATTTACGATCATTGGTAGGAAGTTATTATTTATTAGTTTACTACACAACTCCACCATATAACTTGTTTTCTACAAGATTAGTAAAGGAACTGTATGTTTGTTATAATTGACACTAATAATAGAGTACTCGGTCAAAATTTGATAGAAACTGGCTCAGTGGTTTGCGAGATAATGGGTTACGAAGTTCGGAATTTTCCCATGAGAATAGCTTGGTTCTGGGTACTGTTAAATGAAATGTAGCATGTGTAGAATATACCTCTAACATGAAACTTTCCCAGTATGTTGTGACAAAATCAATAAAAACAAAACATTACATGCACATAAAACAGTATGTTGAATAATTATACCTAAAATATGAAATTTGAAAACCATTTCGTGAATATTCGTTATTTTGACTTAATAATATATCTCCAAACGTAACACTTGCACATAAATTGAAGTTAGGAAACTAAAGCTAAAGGTAAAAAGACTATGTAACATACACAGTTTATGTAAGCCAATGCGGTGAATGTGTTTACAATAATAATAAATTCAAAGATTAACATTTGTATACAAACTGATACGAAAGAAATACAAATTTCTTACACTGCAGTAAGGATAGTATATTTATGGCATATTTATTTTTATTATTATAATATTTCTAGCAAATTATAAAAAGAAACGAAAACTATATTTTCTTGCATTCAAAGAAATTCTTTAAGTCAATGAAATTTGTCCCATTCAAAGATATTCCATTCCAATCTTTCGTTTCTTTTCCCACAACATCGAGTTTTAGAACATCAGATTGTACACAAATGAATATTTACATAGGAACTTGAGCAAGATTCTGGATACCCGAATAATCATAAAGAAGCGATTCCTCGGTGCATTAAACACTGAATCCGCCAGCATTAGCCACTTTGTTTACCTAACCTACTAGAATCCCTGATTAGTTAACCTACTCCCATCCCTTTGATTTGAAAAGAGGATAACCAAGTCGATGGGGGAAAAGTCCTCCTCCCTGGGGAGGAGCTACGTAGTATTGTAACGGCTGCTCTTTCCTCCTCGACTCCGTCCTCCCTGGCACGCTCTATAGATCAAGATGAGAAGAGCCGGCCGGCTGGAAAATCGCTTTAAACCTCCTCCCTGGCTAATATTAACTTTCTCTTATCGTTTCGCGAAATTCCCGTACTCTTTTTTTTCCCTCGCATACTGGGTCGGACGGGAAAAGCTATCCCTTTTGCTAGGCCTTCCTGATTCACCCGGCTCAGGATTAATTGCTGGGAAATTTCTTTCTCGATGAAAAGCTCGCCTTAACTTTCTCTCCCCCCGCGCCGGGAGCAATTAATTTCGGCCGGTGAATGTGGCTGATTTCGTGGCGCGATATGAACGATTAACGATGGAAAAATGAGTAATTAAGGAAGTTGTTACTTTTCCTTTGGGAACTGTGGAGATGGGAAAACAGTTGGCGTGCTACCATTGAACAAGAATACGGTGCATGTGTGCTATTGTGAAGTTTTTAATTTTTCTTTTTATTTCCTGAAGGATGTATGAACATGAAACAACTATTTTCAAATAATATAGTACAACTTAATATAAGTAAGTTACGTACGTTCATAAGGTTATGGAGTTTCATTTATATTTTCTATAAACTTGATTTCTATAAACTATTTCATAGAAATCAGAATAAACAATATATTGATTCCATCAATTAAAGGACTCTCTATAATAAAAATAAAATCTAAAGGTCGTTACAATTTAATAACATGAACGTTTCTTTATATTCTCAAATCTTCGAATACAATTGCATAGACACATATTCAGAGAAACAAATTAACATTTCTCCATAGGAATTGACAAAAATGTGTTACGTTTTAATGAAATAATATATTATTTAAAAAGGAAACAGTTCTAGGAAATCTATTTATACAACTAAAAAAAACATTTATCTAGCTTCAGTAATCCTCGAAACATCCTTAAAAATCCCCTACCCCCAAATTCAAGACCCATTTCCACCCTTTCAATACAAATAACAACAAATAAATATATAACCCTGAACCAGTTTCGTAAGTACTCTCTAAAACACTCAAGCTCCCCCTGTAAACCATTCGTCTAACTCCAACAATTCTCAAAAGATCTGAAATCTCCAAACCCGAACTTCAAGATCCATTCCCATCCTTTCAATATAAATAACAACAAATGTAAAAGGAATATTCTTGAACCAGTTTCATAAGTAGCCACTACTTTCCTTAAAGCTTTCATGAAAACTGTTGGCCGTCACTTGAATGTTCCTCGTTGTCGAACCGGTTCGTGTGCGGGCTCGGTCGGTCGTGGCGATGTTTCGCTCTTCGTCGAGTATGACTACTTCCACCCGAGCGGAAGGCATTAGCGTTTTACGCGACGGGCACCAGCGACAGTTTGTTGCGGCGTAAAATCGTGCTTGCATAAAGTTCCGTGTTGAAATAGTGTGCCGGCGCACCGGTTTGACACTCGCGAACTCTTTCGAGGTTGTCGAGCGTCTCGGTCAGACTTTCTTGTCCCGCTGGCCGGGCCCAACTATAAATCTCCGAACTTTAAAAGTCGTCGTCGTCGTCGGTGCCGCAACGGTAAAGGGAAAAGTTGTTCGGCATGAGCAACCGTGGGCGCAACGTAAAGTGCATAATAATTAATGAGATAAAGTTGGAACGGCAACCGCCGCGTTGATAATTTTGTTTCATACTTGCGCCCATTATCTGCCATCGTCCGGTGTAATAGCCGCAATACCGCGACATCGAAGCGTCACTAATTTTATGTTTTTCGCGGTTTATCACCGACCCTGGTACTCGCCGCCACTACCGGCCGATCGATACGCTTTATTAACAATTTGTCAGACGCCTGATGCTCCTCTTTCGTTTATTTCTCGTTTCAATACAGTTGCAAAATACTCCTTTTCATGGAATGATCGTTTTTACGCGGCGGAGCGTTCGTGTCCATAAGTCGATCGCTTGAATTCCAGAGTTTCATAAATGGGAACGCTTGTAGTTTGGTATTCAACAGATGTCGTATGGAAAATTATTATTCTATGAGGAGTATGATTTGAAACGCTATTTTGGAAGCTTGAATTAATTGTAACGATTTGATCGTTAATTTATTTCATGCTCCTTGATTGTTTTTAGTCAGAAGTTGTAATCTTTTTCAGAAATATTAGTCCAATCATAATCTAACTTAAACTAAGCTTAACAGCAAGAAATATAAGTGAATTTGAATATAAATGTAAGTTTCACATAACTTGTCAAAGGTTTCTAAGGTTTCTCGGTACCACCGTTTTGGAGCCTATAAAGTCAGTAAACACTAGTTTTCGGATTATTAACAATTAAAGTTAGACCACACCTGTTATGTTGCTGAATACACCTCACTTTGGGAAAACAGTGTTAGAGAACTCGTTTCATGTTTAGTTAACGACGTGACAGTTAATGTTTTAACGCAAACTCGAATCTCAATAAAACATAACATTTCTCAATATTCTAATATTTTCTTATATTACATTAATTACAATCATTTTTTAACATAAATTATATAATTTTATTATCTCCATTTTCCTATTACCTAATTAAAAACTCTTCAAAAACCGCTGCAAAATTTTATTATTATCTCACGAGTAATGACGAATAAATATTAAAAGTAAATTACTAAATTTATTTCTGAAATATGTTACCGTTATTAATAATCAATAACTGCAATAAATAAATAAGATGAAAACATTGATAAAAGCGATAAACCAAAATGCACAATTTATATTTAGATACGTAAATCTGTCGTCAAAATGATAGTCACCAGAAGATCGTCCACGTGGATATTTGTACACGCGGATGAAACGGTTCAGATGATACGGCGGTTAGAAAATTATGAAACACACAAGATAATCCGTTTGGATGAGATTGAGGGCAGTTCCCCTGAACCGTACATCGACAAGGACGGTTCCAAATGCGTGTAATCCGATCGAGGATACCAACCGTCGGCAATAGTACCCCAGAAGTTTTAAAAGCGTCTGGATATATGTGCATACAGGGTGACTCATAAATGCATGTCCAGGCTTTAAGCGAACCTACGCATAAAGTAAATAAAACATGTCAAGTGAATATGCCCTATACTCTTTCATTATCGAGTTGTAAATAATTAAACAAGATCTTTGATATTTCGTCTTTTATGTATGCACACGTTATCATATAGTATAGTACGTTTACGACAAGTTTAATGTTTATTAATTCATTAATGTTTATTAATAATATTTATCAATTTGAATTTATCGAAATTTGTATTTATTTATGGAATATCTGGTATTTTTAAGGGACTCGATATTAACACTTTATCTACCGAATGTTTATTAATCGGCTATCCGATTGCGAATGCTTAACGGAAGATAACCTATAAAATGACGTTGGTTTAAAACAAAATAAATCGGAACTATATAACGAGATTCCCTTGTATTTTGATTTTAAAGTTGTAGAGCTTTAAAAGTAGAAACATACACTAACACGCTATGGTGAAAATTATAAATATAGTCAGTAAATGTTTGGCTTGATTATGAGTGGTAAATAAGTTGTTAATTTCGAATATTTTTTTTAAACTTATAACTCGAAAATTTATAATAAAATACGTAGGACAGAAATTCATAAAACTTTTTTATGTACTAATTAAAGTATGAATATGTTTTTACGAGTCACCCTTTATATATAAGTATGTACATGTATATGTACATATCTATATATAAAATACATATGAGAAATCCCCCACTCCGATTAAACACGTGCACAAGCTTAATTAAACGTAGCTCAGTCTTTTGGCGACTGACGCAAGCTAACATATTCCGGAATGTGGCCACCATGTTTAAAATTCGGGGATGACCCTCGACTGAAGTGGCCAAATATATCTGCTGACGTAACTTAGAGGGTGAAGTCGATTTAGTCGCGACCGAAAAGAAGGATTCGTTTGGAGGAATATTAATAGCATAGCTCGATTAATAGGAAGTTACTATTAGTCGGCGAGTTTTTTCGCGAATCTATATTTTAATTAATAAACAAAAAAAAATGAAATTTTCTGAAATATTGTATCACTTATTAATAGATTTGGTAAAATGAATATGTAACGAAGTAAAACAATTTTGTTTTTACCCTATCTTGTGTTCATTACATTTGTAAACTACAAATATTTAAGAATTTATGAATACAATCTTGTCTAATGTAAAATTAATAAATTTTCATACTTAAAAATTCGCAAATATCTTCAATGCATTCGAATAAAAATTAGAAATTGATTTTTAAGTTAATTTAGAAATGACAAAAGTAAATATTAAATGTCACATGAAATTATCAGACAGTAACGGAAAATAACTAATTTTATTAAAACTAATAGAAGGAATTAATAATAACGGAATTCGAAATCGATACAATTCGCCGAATCGAGTGAAAAGATCTTGAAACTTGGCGCGAATCGTGTAACATCGTCACCTCCTCTATTTCTCGGTTGATACGCACGAATGCAAACGCTTAAACATTTTTATCGCTGCTGCAATGAAGTTCCGTATGCGGCCGCCTGTAAGCTTTTGAACCGAATATGGTGGAGATCGATTTCAAGTGTACTTTGCCAAATGAAAATGTTTATTAAGCCGACGACTTTATGAGTATCATGTTTTCGAGAGCACGCTCACGCACGTGTAGTACGAAAGAACTATGGAGTGGGTAATTACGAGAGGGAGAGATTTTATTTGTAAAATAATGTTTCCGATTTGTGGAAAGACGGGAAGCATTTAACAGAAATTAGTAGAATAAACGAATCCAATCTTTCATCTGCATTAACGTGCACTTTTCCTGAGAACCGCGAAATATTAGAATATAAATGGATCCCGTTAATATTTCAGGTCGGATGAAAAGCGATTACGGTTCCTGCTTGTGAAATATATGTCGATCCGAAACATGTTACAAATTAACATTTATGTATTCAGCATCATCAATCTACACTATACTTATTATCATAATTCGTATTAAACATAAATGGTCGTAATACGTATTCCTGTCATATTATTATTTAGTAATTGTTAAATAATTGAATTGAATTAATAATTAAATTATAATTATTACGACCAATGCTTAATACGATGAAACTTGATATTCTTTCAGTGAATTTTATTTGTGGTTCCTAATTGTATCTAAAGTAGTAACAGTTACGCATGGTCAGACACGTATAAGGTTGTGAATATGAAGCAATATAAAATACAATGACTATGTATGATGATGTAATAATATATTGCATAATAATATAATAACTGATTACATATATATACAACTTATAGAATTGTACATACATAAAAATATATAGAAAATAACTTATTGTATAAGTTATTATTCAACTTATATTCTATTATATCACAAATATATTACAAATTATATAACAGAAAATGGAGCATACCTTTAAAGTAAAAACTAATCTGACCTCAATCATACAAATGCAAAAGAAATTATAGATCTAAAAACAAGTAGAATGAGGCTCATCTGTCAGAAAAGTAGAAAGTTGTTCCTTACTGATTACATCTCTCTACTAGAACATAAATCGTTGTTATTTATAAGTGTACACTGAGATGTTCAGCAGTTAGATATGCAAATTATGATCTTCGTCTGGTTGAAGAACTATGGCCTGTGCTAGATTAGATAAGAAAGAAAATATCCTCTAGTCGAATACATCTACCGAGTGAACTGATTTGACAAAATAAAACGAGGACTACTCCCTGGCAACACAGTTTCTAGCCACATGAGTAAAATATGATCTGTTAATAGTGAAACAAACAGAATGAAGTATGCCGTTGGACAGCCATATGCAATAAATCTGGTACGCCACTGTCAGCCGACTAAAATAGTTTGTTTACTATGAAACCGATGGAATATTACCATTGTGCAACGATTCAACTATGCTTGTCAGTCTTTTGTGCACACCTTATGTAAGCGTCTAGACGTCGATGACAACTAGATGAATGTTTTATAATATCATTAATTTTTGGGTTGTAACATAAATAAGTTCAGCAGTTATAGTCAATACACATATCTATTTATTAACAGTGATGTGAACAGTGCATGAACACTGGGTTTAAACACTCTACAAGTGGTTGCTTGTTAACAAAAAGGTAGACAAAGTGATTTCATAGACAATGCTTGTGATCATTCAAGTTTTTACTTACTATTATTTATTAGTTATAGTATTATGCTTATTTTTAATTTAATACTAAGAGATGTGTTGATTTCCTTGTCAAATCTAATATAATTACTTGGTATCTTTAAAGAAGAGAAAACTTTATTTTAAGAAAATACGTAGTTAGTTGAAATCTAAAAATATACAGTAAAATAAACTCAAGCACTAATGTTCAAGTGTTAATCACATGTTTATACCTTTGAGTAAATTTATTTATAATAAGTTTAATTTTTATTATTAGCTTCAACTAATAACATACGAGCAAAACAGAAATTTTATAAAAATAATTTTGTTCCTTGCAGTATAATGAACAACAACAGTGTCGAGCAGCCAGATCCTGACAATATAAAAATGTTCGTGGGTCAGGTTCCGCACGACATGGACGAAAATGATTTAAGGACGCTGTTCGAGGAATTCGGTCGAGTACATCAGATAAATATCCTGCGGGACAAAATCACCGGAAGTCATAGAGGTAAGTGTTGGATCAATGAATACCTTGTAGACATTTTATTACTAGTCCAACTTTCTTCAAAATGATTATTTTATAACAATAGTTTTCATAATTGCGTATTTTTATACTTATCATTCTTCGGAAATCATCAATGGTTTTTACGGTAGTGAATTTTAATTAATATAAAAAAAAAACAAAGTTCAGCTCGTGAAATGTCCCAGACAGTATGAAAATTAATTTTGTAATATAATGATGCTATGGAATTTGAAAGAAGTATCGGCAGTTCAATAACACTTGAATGTTTCGTTTCAGTTTGAAAAGTACTTGCGAATTCTGTATTATAGATAAAACGAAATTACATATTCCATTCGTTTACTTTTCATTGTATGAAAAGTTTGAATCTAGCCTCGGTTTGATATTGAAAATAAATTGTCACAACCGCAATCGTTCGGAATTCGATCGAATTACGAGCACGTTGAGGTAAAGCCACGTTAATTTAATTATTGGAACTTTTCTCTGCCGCTCGATAATCCTCCGTATCGCAATATTCGATAACGAACTGATTTTTCATTAGTCTGCCGCATAGCAAGAGATACTTTAATCTTGTGGCAATTCTATTAACTACGCCGCTCCTGATAATCGAACAGAATTCAATTGTCCCGCGGCGTTTATTTTTAATCGCGCCGCTGGCGAGCGTTACTCACGGAATTTCGCTTCCGGCTCGCTTTGTCGATCGTTTTCATTTTAATCAATCACGAAATCGTTGCTCGAACGTGGAGTCAAACTCCGAGTAACTTTTATTCGCGTATTTACCATTTCATTAAAAAAAAAAAAGATTTATTTACAAGACCAATGTGCGCAACGATTTCTCTTCGCTTTTAGTTATTAAAAATACAATTAATGGAAGAACGATTACCGATTAACTGTTTATAAATTATTACAATTTTCGAAAAATGTCATACTGAAGGGACAAATTGTTGTAATAACGCATTTCACTAAAACAAAAGCCATTCTTCTCACATTAGTAATTTAAAAGCAACAAATTCAAAATTACATCATTAATGCAGCAATAAAATAACTATTTGAATAGAAAGTAATTTTTATGTTTTACGTTTATATTTCTAATTATTTTATTTTAAGACTTCATATTTCATTGAAATATAAGAAAATCTTTCAGTATATACTACTTATCTTTTGCCATTCAAGATTAACAGGAAATAGAGAATAGGAAAGAACACTAAAATAACATCGCGAAAGAACAATTTAAACGTATCACAGATAACAATTGTTTCAAAACTTAGTGTCGGAATATTTTAAAATTGCGAAGAAACAGACCTAAGGATGAGCTCAACGGAATTAATCTGCCTAAGCGGGCAATCTTACCAAAACACAGGATTCATTGCGGCGAATAAATTACTTGGGAAATAAAAGTGAACAAAGAAAAGAAATAACAGAGATGTTTTGAGGCCCCACTTGCATGTGATCACCGGGTTTGGCAATGGAACGTTCGTTCGTATGACAAGCGCGAATGGACGTAGAAAAGGAGAAAGAGGAGAGAGAATGGACACCATTTACGATGGCAGGAAGGACGATAAAACGTTGCGACACGATCGTAGACCGAGATTAAACCAGTCTCTGTTCGCCCATGCCACGCGGACATAATTTGAGAATAAAATAATTCTCGCGCCCGGCTGCAAGTAGATTGAACGATTTCAGGAACGTCCTGGCTGGATGATGAATCGCGAGAAGGACGTTGAACGAGGATATTTCATTCACACCTTTCAACGCAGAGTGTTTCCTCCTTGAGAAAAAAGACGATTAGTCGTGATTCAACAGAACTTAATTTCCATTTAACTGTTGCAATGCAGCACAATTTCTTCGGAGAAAGAAATGCTGAAAAGTGATATATATTAGAGTAGTACAATTTTCATATTAACTTATATTTCTTTATTCTGTTTGAGTAATTTATTACCGAAAGTGATTCAGAACTAAATGAGAAAGAGTTATATAAAATATTGACTAATTCTTTTGTTAATATGTTTGTAACGTTTGATATTAAGTAATTTGGTGTGGATAATAAAGAAACATATGAAGATAATGGAGTAACTTGTATAGTAGTATAAATAAACCACAAAAGAAAAATTAGAATACGAAGGGTACTACGAATTTTTAGGTTACAGTATACAGTTCACCGGGAATCGTAGTTCGTAAATCTTCGTTTAAATTGCTCATAGAAAGTGAAGAGAGTATAATCGAAGCGACCGGAGAGGAAATAAGTGCCCATATACGTGGAACACGCGAGGATCGATGCCCAGACAGCGGTGCTCGCATTTACACGGTCCTTTCTCGAGCTATTGATCTAAGAAAGAACCCACCTACTGTCCTTAGCCTCTTGCGACGCTTCTCCAACCTCTATTCATATGCAATCGATTAAAGACAGAGATTAATGAAATAGAATATTTACTTCTCGATAATTACTAGGCTGGAGATCTTTATGTAAACTCAAATGTTTAAGAACATAATCATAAAAATAGCATTATCTATTTTTTCGTATCGTGATAATTCTATGCAGTTTTCTACTTTCTATTTTCCCATAAATGTATACAAATTTGTATTACAATCATTGCAAATATTGTGATACTGGCCGTTGAAATGTTAAGAATAAGAATTTCATTTTTAAAGTAAATGAGATGTGAAAATGATTTCCACTAGTAGAATTTATTCTGATTATGTATTGATTTTCAAGCTTGATACCTTCTCTTCTTTATTTAAGAAAAATAAATTCCTGTTCTCGTTGTATTCATTGATTATATTTATTATTGCACGCATAAAAACTATTTTTCTGCTACCTGCATTCTAGAGTTTTTTTTACTGGAATAATACGATAATTTTTGAGAAAATTTATTGTAAATTGAAAAATAAATCTAGTTTAACTTATACAAAACAAAATCAATGCGCTCAACGAAGAAATATATAATTATATTTTGTTTATTACAAACAAAAATTTAATTCGAAAATAAGGTATCAATGGAATATCGATATTTTCGTAAAATATTAAATGGATATTGACAATTTCATTAGGTATGAAACAATTATCGATGGTTCAGTGAAATATCAATCTGATATGACTTCAGAACGGTATCTGTGTTGCTTTAATGTTACTTGAAGAAGTATTGGTTTCGTTAATTAATATCAAGCACCGATAATTTCAATGACTTTCGAAGCCTCCTGTAGAATGTTTGGATATTAAATTGTTTAAATGTCATCGATAATATCGATATCAGTCCGACAACAAACCTTAAGCATCAAAAGAAAGTTCTTCCATATTTTAACAAAGTTTAATAGAATTTATTAATTGTTAAAAAAAAGTTGTTAATAGTTTTAACATTATAAGACTTAACATTAATTTCATCAATAAGAGAAGAATTTGGTAAACAGGAGGACAGTTAATTTTATGTATAGCATGATCAGTATAACATTTATGAATAAGAATATATTTTTTATGTTTACAAATTATTTTGATTTTTAAAAATGACTGCATGGAACTCATTTTGAATGAAAAATCTTCTGTGTGATTATACAAATGAAGAATATGGAAACTATTTGAAACAAGTGTATCTTCTACCGAATTAACGAAGAATGTCAGAGTCCGAGAACATGAAATGAAAAATGAAATTCTTGAAATCAGCACGTAATTCAATTCCCATTTACCGATGCAGATAGAATCGGAACGTGGATAATTAATGAGGCATTCGGATAATACAGAGCGGACCGTAAGCAATTTTCTATGCCCTAAATAGTAACCAATAATTGATTTATGAGCGCGACAGCGGTTATGTTCCGTTTCCTGAATAAAGCTCGGTATCTGTATTCCAGAAACCATCGAATAAATTATAACCTACCAAGGAGCGATTAAAACTGTATTCATCGTATGAAAGCATATTTCAATTATTTGCAACACAATAATAGTTTCTGCTTCCGTAAACAATTATCTATTTTGCATATTTCCCTTATACAATTGAACAATGCATATCATGCTTGAATGTAATAGAGTAATTGTATCCTTACAAATGATATAAAAATTAAAAATTCTCATTCCTCTAAATGAAAATTGCTTCTTTCAAATTGCCTGGCCATTTATCGACTTCTTCTACTTACAAAACAGTCGACGCTGCTGGAATCTTATTTAACTCTAATATTTCAACATTTCTTCGTCGTTTTCATTAGAGAGATTGCAATGCGTGATTAAAATTGTTCGTTTCAAAACGAAAAATCAAGACATTAGATTCAAAACGAAAGTCACTTTCACATTGTATATATATGAATACATTTATAAGTTGCTCAGAATTCTTTTTGTTTTTATTAGAATTATTATTCTTATTCTTAAGTTTATTTCAAAAACAGCATTCCAAGAAATTGGTTTCCAGAAAATATATTCACAATTTCAAATTTCGATTACCCTAGAGAATTACTTGATATTGCCTGGTTACTTTTACAATTACAATAGGGTTCCACATGACTGTAAACAAAGTACCTTGCAATTCGTAGCTTCAAAACACTCCAACCCTTTCGCATAGAGATCTACTAGCCGGGCAAGACTCAAATTAGGAAATTCTTGGGCACTCAATCGCGTCAAGGAATATTTTACCAGTCGCAAGGATAAGCGAATACCAGCCAGGGAATCTGGGAAAGGAGGAACTGGTTCGTTTGATCGAGATTCTTCCCCTCTTGTCGTTGCGTCACAAAGTAACGGAGTATCGAATTCCAGTAGCTTACGCGAACCAATCGAACAGAACCGAATACTTTTTAAGACTCCAATAAGTTTGATGCATTTGGCATTTCGAGACTTTTTGATTCGACGCTGCCGCGAGTTCTCTTTATGTAAGCGAAGTAGCTGAAGTTCCCTGTACGTGTGACGACGCAGGGACCAGTCTTATTTAATTTCAACCGTGAACTGAATTTTGAATCTAGTGCATTACAGAGATAAGTACCTTATCTTCAACACGAAAATATTGTTTAATTATTACACGTCGTTCGGTAAATTAAAATTATTTAACTCTCTGCACTCCATAAACACCGCTACAGCAACCCGCATATTTTATTTTACAACTCCACAGGCGCCACTGCAGCGACGGATATATTATTAACTGTTCCTAGCCTTTTCTCTTGTCTATTCAGTTCACTTTAAGACTTTAAGACTTTAAGACTTTGTGGAGTGTGAAAGAACAATGGTGAGTGTGTAATTTTGTGATTTCGAAGTTACTGACCGTTACAGAAATGAAAAGAAAGAAAATTATCGTGAAGATTTTGAAATGTTTCATTAGTGGTACCCCAAAAATAGTTTCGAGCTGATGGTAAGTCACATTACAAAATCGCCCGGAATACAAAGGGTTAGTTATTAAGAGTTATTAAATTAAAATCTACTTCTGAGTTACAAACAATTTCTTAATAACGTTTACGTTTAGCAAACGAGTTTGATTGTACTTTGTTCTTGCCCAACGTTGTTGACTCATGACTACGCGTGCTACCTTGTATATAGCAATCAAAAATGCAATCTGATGAGACGGTTCCAGTGGCGGAACATTAATTTACCATTACGCCAGGGTAATCAAGTTAAATTTTCACAATGGCAAACGAATTTCGTCCGAACCGGTACTCGGCGCTACCATCAATTTTGCAGCTGTGCGTGACGTTTACAATTCGTCTAGATTAATCGTTCCGAAAGTTCTCAGAATTTCAGCATTTCCCGCTCTGCCTAGCTCGCAGGAACGGCATAGTTGGACTTCCGCGTTCATCCATGCGTATCCACCAAAACCTTTTTCTATTCCCACTATGATGGATTTCGAGCGGAAGAGAAAAATGCGATTCGTGACGCCTACTATAGATCCTCGAACTCGTGTCAAGATATTAAATGATACTTGTTAGCGTGCAATCGATCGATGTAAAATAGATATAGAAATGGAATCTGTTTCTTGTAACTCTTAGATAAAATAGAAGTGGAACAAATAGAGAAACTACTTTCAAGAAAACAATGCCAATGCAATAAAGCAATTTCAAACGCCAGAGTTCTCTAATTCTACAGGCATGAATAAGTTCTATAATTTATTACATAGTTTCAACGTTTTCATATAAAATCATCTTCTCAATTGTTCTACCAATGACAAGAGCATTCTGTACACAACGCGCTTGCTTCACCTACGACAGATAAAATATCATCTTACTTTTCCCATAATCACGTTAACATTAATTCATGAATGTAACAATATTACAGTAGCATTCTAAAAAAAATAGGTTTACACTTGACATTCATAACTTACTGTCGGATTTGTAAGGAAAAGCTATACGAAGTGACATTAGTGTGAAAATACGTGGGCATGCGGCTAAATAGAGGTTTTATTGCTTCCCCGAGCACTCTGCCCGAGAAACCGGAAGTTTGCCCTCCTTACTCAGCCCCGTCGGTACCGGCAACCTCCCCCCAAAATAAACAGTGTTCCGCGTCGCGTTATTTATGCAAGTGGTGAACAGAGATAGCTTCAAAAAGTTTCGATCTCTCGCCTGGTTTAAATCGCATTTTGCGTCCCGGCTGTTCGAAAATTGTGACGTTTACCAGACCATCGTCCCTGAATTTCATACTTGACAGTTTTAAATGGGCTCCACGATGGAACTCGAAATTGTATTAAACCGCGGCGTGTCACTTTCCTGTGCCATATTTTGTACCCGTCTGTAATCAAATTCGAATTATTCCACGCAGCACGATTTCATGCTTCGCCTTTCACGTTCTTTGAACTGCGTCCAGTTGACAGTATACACGGAACGACTCTATGATCTTTAAATAGACGTTGTTATAAATTCCATGCTTTAATTCATTCGATCCTAGGATGTTTTTTAGAAGATAATTCTCAACCTTTGCCCCAAAGATTTCTTTCGATTTATATTGGATATTTAAGAAAAATATTTGTTATCTTATCAGAAGTCACTTTGTGATCTTAGCTTGAAACCAATACAAGATTCATTCTTCACACAGGCCTTTAATTTTTACTTTTTCTTATGCAATTGGTATTTCTGGCTAAATATTATGTTATACGCCTGGTAATTGGTCTCGAATGGATTAATAGGTTAATTGTTGTATCAGCAGTTATGAAAATTGCATACAGTGTAAGTTTCTTAATGAAACAGACACTAAACGACTTTTCTAAGTGATTCCTTTCGTGAATCTGATAAATCTGACAAAATTCGGTTCGTTCTATTTTGTTATTATGGAAATTAATTTTTATACCTATATGAAACGTTGTATTGTTCAAATTTAGATGATATGGTATAAAAATTGTTAAAGTTGATGGAAAACATTCGATGAAGATGAATTTTGAAACTATACGTATTTTGAATGATTAGGAACATAAAAACTAATTTGTGGGAATTCTCTGAATGATCAAATTTAAATGACAGTGAATCGGGCTGCATTTTTCTAGAAAAACACAGGCAGACAGCATTTTCAGGTGTCGACAAATCAACAATAGAATTTGGAGCTTAAAATTTAATTTATCGCTACATATTTCGGCCAACACGTGCGCCTTTAACATTCTCGTTTCAAACTCATTAGCGGCAGACGTGTCATAAATCTCAAGATGCGACGTAGCACTATACGTGTCAACTCAACGCGTGGTCTAAGACTTCTGCGAGCCACCCCACAGCAGATTTCACCCCCACGCAATATGGTAAGCGGGAACAACTGATTTATAAACTAACTTTCCACGATGGAGAACTTAATTTGCGACTCGTTAGCTATATTTCATTAGCACAAGCCAGAATAAGATGAAAATTAAGAGTAACAAGATTTGACATAAATCTAATTCATACGAAACTATGGGCGAATTTTAATCAGACGTATTAACCGTATAAATTATATATAACAAATTTAATATTTATTATCTTATTACAATAACTACACACCTAATAACTATCATTTAAGTATCTAAATTAACGAAACACAGGTGGCACCTTTAATATCTTATAACAAAAGTTGCTCAACACTACTAAGCAACTACACAACTAAACAAAAATCTATTGCAACTTTATAATACTGCATATGTAACCATCAATTTCTTTTAAATTTCACCGACCATTTCGTTATCTTATATTTAACAAATAGAAAAGAGAATTAATGCACAATGAAAGTCCTTGGAAATTGTTAAATCCGTGCTCTTCGGCCGAAGGAAAGCGATTGGCATAATTACACTGGGGCAACTCTCTTCCAGTATCTTAGGTAGTTGAGAAGAAGATCAACAGACGATATTTCAGTAAACTAACCGTTGCTTAAACATTAAACACTGGAACGTCTTCATTATGGTAACGCGTCTTCGTAGAAATTCGTTGAAGGCGTAGCGCCGTCGAAGGTCTTCCTCGAATTTCCCCCAGATCGTGTACCTTGTTGTATGGAAATTGCTCGTAGGATCCGTTTGCTTCCCCAAACCCCCTGTTTCACTGATCGATCTTATAGCACTCGTTGCGCGGAAGTACGCTCCGCCATTAATCACGAACCGCTATTAATCGTCCCTTAAGTAGAACGACGTTTCGGGGCACCACCCGTCTTGCCTCTTTCAATCAGAGGCAAAAGCGAGCTTCGACAGCCAACCTGTCCTGGCATCTCCCACAGAAATGTATAGAAATCGCTTTCGCCTCTTATTTGTCGTTTCTATGTCTTGACACCTGTCTCAGAGTCGAATCGAACGATTGATGATTTCTTCTATAGTTGCTGGGAGTACTGGATATCGCGTTATACGAACGAACCGGAAGCGATTTCTCGAGCGAAATTCGTTCGAAGAAGTGAAATGAAATTTGTTTATATGATCTTACTGAAATTTGGTGAGTCTTGGTGGTGCTTCGTAGGATTTGGATTTCTACAGTTCTTGCGTTATATTTTGACTTCCAACACAACCAATATATTTTATGAGTACAGTAAATTTTATATAAAATACCTTATTTCCATAGTTTTCAAATGAGTTTGTATATTCATTTTATGAATGTTGTTTTGAGAAAAACTGTTCAAAATCTTCATTGAATATTGATAACACCTAAATTAAACAATCTATCTGAGAAGTCAGTTACTTCGGAACTTTAAAGTAACTCTAACTCTTTCATAGCCGCCCTGAGCACAACAATAGACCGTCTTAAACTTACGTTAGACCTCTTCCTATCTCAAATTCTGACGTACTTCCCGAAAGAAACTACAACGTCCTTACTTTCTAAATTTGATCCCAATATTTCTTAAATATATTTTCAAACTACTCTTTTCCTTATTTTCATATTTCGAACTTATTTGAAATTCCCTTTTCGTAGGAAAATATAAATCAACACTTTTAAATTGTTATATGAAAATTTCTTATTATACCCTGATATTTCCCCGAATTTTTCTAATTTAACACTTCATTGACAGAGCAGTTCCCGTGAATAATATGCAAATACCCCGCTCAAACGTTTCAAGTTAATTAAACGTTTAGAAATGCGCATACATTTCGTTCGCCGAGAGGTCTGAACAGAATCGTTGTTTCAGCCCAATTTTTGACACGTTCGTCCAAAATTTCACTTCGCTTCCTTCGGGATTCGTGCCACTCGAGGTTCGCCGAGTTTAAGCAAAACTTGAGTGTCTTTTCAAACCGCGCACTTCGACGGATTAGACGGAAAAGTTTAAACGAAACTGCCACGTGAAACGATTGGAAAACTGCATCCGAGCCTGGCGTTGCATCCACGCCACCGTATCCGATGGAATACCTGCTAGTAGTAAGAATAAATTTTATTCCGCTACCGTGCAGAAAACTTCCTTTCCTTATGAAGGATATTTCAAATCCGCATGAGACCGGAAAGTCATAGAATTATAAATGAAATTTGGATGGGAATAGCACGGAAAGCGTTAGTTCTATATGTACGTTCCATTCCAGCATTCACTTATGCATAGTAACATAATAGATCAATAAAAGACTTCGATGAATAATCACTTCAGATAATTGTAATTCAAATTATTTCCATTGAGAATTAATTACTTCTTAATTAGTTGTTGTTAAATAGTTCGTTGGAATTTACTAAACCGAGGACAGTTGTTGATTTATTAATTAATGATCACTTCAGTTATAAATTCAAATTTGTATCATTTCAAATTTTGGTTATATTAAAACCCTCTGATCAGAACAGAATTCAAACTATGTAGTGTCCATGAGAAATTTTAAAAAAAGATTTTTTTATATCTATGTTAATAAGACATATTTATAAATATATAAATTTATTTATTTGTGAATAAATATATGAATAGATAATAAGTGAATAAACAATTTAGTAGGTATGTAATACTTTGAATATCATATTAATATTTGAAGAAAGTGGTAAATTATCGAGCTGTCGTTGTAGATAATTACAAAATAGTTTTTTGTCGTATTACTTTACTAAATTATTAAGAGTTCAGATACTAATCTAACGACTATGATTTCTCGAGAAGAAAAGTTTTTGTAAAATATCCTTGAATTAATTAAACGCTAACATTACAATGGTATTAATCTTTACCATTAGTAATTATATCATTAATATTTAGTTTGTCCGAGAAAATTTCACAGAACCTCCTTCTTCTCTCAGAAATAAGAGTCAAACCACTATTGTTCTGAACCACTGACATAAAGTTATTCGTTGCTCAGTCAAAGTACTACAAATACACCTTGTACATGTGCTACTGTCGAGTACACGATTTTTCGGGATCAATTCCTTCGAACCAGCATTGTATCAAAATGGTTCGTATTAGAAAACATGGAGACGCTGGAGTACATATTAAGTACCGTCATTTACAGTTGCACTCGAAGGTAAGCACGAAGTTTACACGGTACATAAGCCCGGTTCTGCTTTACCCAAGGGAGCGTTAATCCTGTTGTTCTTATTAGGAGCAAGCAGCAAGCTACTACAGGGATTCAAATGGTATTTCTTGCAATGGCTGTACGGTAAAATCGGGCTGCTGGATGTATAGTCGAAGTTACGGTAAATACAGTTCAAGTGATAAGTCGTCGCCGATAGCGAGTGAGCTGTTACCTTTGAAGTGCAAAACCTTCATTCTAGTGTACGCGTTTTGCGTGCTGTTTCAGAAACAGGACCGTATCACTGATTTATATTAATTATAGTAAGAAGCTACTGGCCTTCTTCAATTTCTCATCGATGATATAATCAATTGAAATAGTGAAAACTTCAATCACTCGAGTGATTGAACTCGAAAACAGTACAATCTAGTTTTTAACGTTATCTATATGAGTTAATGATGTAAATGTTTTCCGCTCACTCAGACCTATTTAACACTAGAACTACCGACCATTTAATATGGTCGATATGTAACACCTATAAAAATTGTAATAATAGATTATTTTCAATTTCTTCAGATATTTATTATAGTATTCAAGTGAAACTACTTATTTTCTAGACCATTCTGAATATTTAATGCTTTTAAGATATCAATAATTGTGAAACAAACAAACCGGTATCAGTCATTTTTACTGATACGGTAGTTCTAGTGTTAACAATGGATTTACGGAACGAGTCATTTTGACTCATATTGAATTTTATAAACATTGTTTGGTAAACGTCTGGGTCGATCTTGATTGATGTAATTACGCTAATGTGTATCCTAATTGTCTACGTTTAAACTTCTAATTTCCAAGATCTAAATGAACGAATATCAATTTCTCAAGAAACGATAGAACAAACTGTACAGTAAATGACCGTTAATCGAGTGTTAATAATATTAAACATCTACATGTAATGAAGATGTACGTGTAGCTAATGGTTACAACAAGAAACAATAAAATAAAGATTAATTTTCTCCAAATGTTGATTAATCGACTTATGCTGATTTAGAAGTCATTGTTACAATTTGATTACAGTGTCTTATACGAGCAAACTGAATTTTCTCGCTCAAACAATTATATAGGGTGAAATACTAACGATAACGGATTATCATATAAACTGATTTCTAGTACAATGATAAGTTGGAATTACCCAATAAACTTTCATACGTAATGTTTCGTTTTGAAGAAAATAGAATGTGAAAATAGACCGGTTAATGCGACTGCCTCCTGCGCGTTATTTCAACCTGCAGTAAACTGATGCTTAACTATGTACTTTGAAATGAAATGGCCTCGTGGGGTATTATTGTCTATAAACTTGAATGGGAATAGAAATAATTGATAATAGTTAAGCGTATCATATGCACGATATTACCGTAAATATAGAAGTGGGATTTTCAAATTTGATTTTGTTAAAAATTAAATTTCAGGTGAAATCGTTATTGTCATAAGAAAGAAATACTTTAAATATATTTATATTTATCTTATTCTATATTTTCGTGTATTAACATACATGTTTGTAGATGATAATTTAAAACAAGTTTCACCTCCGTGATTTTAATGTTTTAAACTGCATCACCAAGATGAATTTCTAGAATGTTTTTATTTACCTCAACTCAACTTAGTTTCAATTTAACATTAAACATACCGGCACTTTATATAAACCTACTCTTACCGTGACCGGTCAAATAATTAAGTATAAAATAAAGGTAAACAAATTAAGCAATACGTTTGTCTTAGTTAAAAGCAGGAACAAAAAGAAAAACAAAAGTTAAAAAACTAATTAATCGAACAATAGAAGAACTGATATTAAAGTTCGGTGGGTGAACAAAAAATGCAAAACTTTTAGCTAAATTTTAAACCCGGTTATTTGACCACTCGTGGTACGTTTAGTGCTAGAAAGTATTTGAATTCAGATAAAAGTAATAAAACTATTTAGTAGTGTCCAATGATCTAGTTTCGCACGTGCCATATTTTTATCCAAGAATCATCATTACGTACTTTTACCACGTATCGTCGTTACCACTAAACCTTTTACATTTAAATACCAGACAAAATTCAAGTTTATCTTTTTACGTCCAGTCCATGGATCCAGAAGATCAAATTCGCTGATTATCATTTGTAAAAGCCGACGGACATCACCGGAGGTCGCAGCTCGCATTATGCGCGTGTGTAAATACAAGAAGGCCGGGCTTGAATCTCGTGTAAATTAATTGTCGGGCTTTCATCCGGTGAGAATTATCCCGGGAAAAGTATTTTTCATTTGCGAGGGAAAAGCGGTAAGAAAGAATGGGCGTAGCTATGGTCCTTCGGACGGCCACTTTTTCACGCGTATCTTGAACCACCTCCGCTTTGTCTCTTTCTCCACCGACCCCCTCACTCACTCTTAGACCGCGTGGAGACTTGTTACCACGACCTGTTACTTAGGCGATAGATCGTGGTACACAAATTTAAATTATTTAAGAACATTTGGTTCGTTAGACGTATAACTTTCAACCCTTTCGTCCCGAATGGTACACATAGGTGCCATGAACATTCTATATTAACGGAAAATTAGAAAACGTCTTAAAAATAAAGGAAAATTGTACCACACGGAAATCTTAGCTTATGGCTGACAACTTAGGTGATAATAATTATGTAGTATCTAGAATATTTATTGTAGGATGAATGGTTTGTTGTGCGTCCGTAAGGGCGACCAGGTCGTATTGCGACGGACCGGCGCCGGGATGTTTGGAAAATAGTGTGACTGCGTTTAGAAAATCTCGAGTGGCTGAAAGAATACGAGGAAGAGTGTCTGGAACTGAGCGACTGGACCGTGAGAAAAGCGTGTACGTGACTGCGTGAATTTTGACTATGGACGAATGATGCGAGTAAGAAGGGTGCAAGGGTGAGAAAGACAGAGCGAATGGGGGTGTGTGTTAAAAGCGAGTTTTGGTGCGTGATAGAGAGTCGTGTGTTGGCCTTCGTGGTATTAAGTTGTATTTTTACGTGTTGTCCATATTGTTTCTTTATCTCATTAAATACATATATATATTGTTTCCTAATTCTCTTTTTACTGAAGATCCACATTTTCAGTATCTAATAATAATAGTAGCCCCACTATAAAATTGGGGGCTCAGCCGGAATCACTATAATTATTATTAATGTTTATCTTGTTTCTTTCACTGAAAAGCTTCAATTTCACTTGGAAACAGCTGTTCTTGGCTCTCTTTTTGATTTAGGAAACAAAATACACATTGTGGGGACGAACCTCTGAAGAGTTAATCCTTAGAGAACGAATGGTCATTTTGCTCCATAATACTATCCTTATTTGATAAGAATTATTGAGATTCTGGATTAATCATTTAATAGAAAAAATTGGTCTCGGTATAGAATGTAATAAATAAATTTTAATCAGAACATTTCACAACGAACAAATTAAATTTAAATAAATTCACTGGTATGTACTGGAACCCCCAACTGCACCGTGCAAAATTGATTTCATAACTCCCGTATGCGATGAAATAGTCCAAATAGGAGAAAGCATTCTAATCAGAATTTTTCCGTTGACTACCCTCTTAAACAAGGTACAATCACGAGTTGTGGAAACAGGACGAAATAACCAATCTGGACGCGGCTTTATATTAGCCTAACCGCGGTTCGCATACAGCAAGTGTCATGAAAGTAAGAACGCGGAACGCGGGTAAAACGAACTGCATTAATTTAAACTTGCGTACAGGATTTCGGACTTTTACTTTCGGAGTTTCCGCAATGGAAAAGGATGAGGGGAGTGAGCGGGGGGCGGGGGGTTTAGGCCGGGAATGGCGGGATAGATTGTCCCCGTTTCTCTCGGAACTCGTTACATTTTCGTCGCAGGGAATTACGGCACTTTGACTAAAACCAGTTAAAGTCTGGTCCCGGAGTTGCGACTAACGGGCCTTGATCCTCGTAATCTCGTGGAACTGAAGACACCGTCTTGTAGTAGTTTCATAATTTCATTGATAAATGTCTGCGCCGTTTAGCGGGCCATCGGGGGTTGAAACCACGCAGAAACGGCTGCAAATAACGGCGCTGTAGTGCATTTGCAAAAATCGTCTCCGTTACACTTCATACAATTTTATATCGAAATTATAACTGCAGTTCTCTATGAAATTTTCTTTCCAATGTTCCGGAACTGAAATAGACGGCAATATTGTTCGTCGCATATTAAAATTTTTTATCGCGAATTGTTCGAAACAATTTCGTTTTAGAAAAGGTGCAGCGTGAATGGCAATTATGTATTATAACTATGAGATGTTTGTGATATTCGTTCTTTAGAGCGGCGGGAAAATGGCAGACTTTCAGTATGTGTTTTCGGAGTCACTTTCTTGTACGCAAATTTAAAACGGAAAACAAAATACTTTGATATATTCTGTGTGTCTACCTTCTGGATGGAATATAAGAACTATTTTTGAGAGGAATCATTTTCGGAGGATTCGTATATTTTTGTAAAGGTGAAATAATAATTTTGTTATACCAATAACTATTCGAAAGTTCATTTGATTACAGAACTTTCGCGACATTTAATTATCGACTATACACAAAGTCGTGCATGAATAATATTACTTAAATTAATTAGAATATCCAAAACTTCACATAACTTTAATACTTGATGCTCAATTACTCCGTTTCAGTAGGTTCGCTTTTCTCGCTTGTATCTGTAATTTCATTTCTCCTTTTCCTTTTCCTTCCTCTCGCCGAACACGGAGAAGAATGCAAATATGTCGCTCCTCCTGCCATTATACGATGACAAGACCGTCATCGATCGTGCAAATATTTGAGCTCTCGAGTGACGAAGGAGGGAAAAAAGACGTCGAGGAAAGGAGGATACTGTATTTCGGTAGATATCCGAAGTAACTCAGACAAATTTGCACAAAACTTACGAAACCACGTAGCCGTTGTGATAGAAGGATATTTGAAGAATAAATTTCCATAGGCGGGAAATACCTTCCCATAAATATTTAGCCGCGAAAATGTGCTTTCTGAAATATCTTCCCGGGTCATGGTAATATTCAGCGATTAAATACTTCGATCTCTGTATCGTTCTCCGTATTTTATGGTTAATGATCTTTTTACTAAACATGCAAGAATACGAGTCTCTTATAATAAGGATCATTTGTTCAAATACATCAATATTTTCATCTGATATTAATCGTCAGTTTCATTGTTTTCACTTTCTTAATTCAATCAGTTTCGAACGTAAAGAAAATTTTTATAAAAAGTACATAGCACAAATTACTTATTGCTTTGACTGACTTGTGCTGAATAGACGGTTTCAAGCTAAATGAACAAATAACGTAGAAATCACTATTTTGTTTCTTTGTTATTTTTATTATCTGTTTATTCATTCTGTTCATATTGTTTTAATTAAACCAAGTAATTACAATACATTTTTCAGAACATACTAAACATTATATTTTACGTTTTCAAAAATATTGTAATCCAATATTGCTACCAGATTTTGCGTTGATATTATTTATTATTTTTCGATAGTGATAATTATTATTCGTTTGTTGGCAAGATATTGTTTCAGTAGCTTAAGAGCTACTCAGATTTGCTGGAATCGATATTGTCGCGGTAGGAAGGACAAAGGCGGGACCGTTCTTGTAAATAGTTTTCTCAAGGAAAGGTATTCTCTTGTGCAAACTCGGTTGTCTCTATTCCAAAGTGAAAACAGTAGATCAACTCGACCACTTGCTTTTACCTATAACACTCTTTTCTCACAGTTTCTAGTGAAAACTGTCCGATAAAACAATATCGAGACAAAGACCGTTCATTGAGCTATTCTCTGCTCCAGGTTCTTTAAAATTACTCACGGTGGCTCATAAATTACCTTATGACGTTAACGGTGTGATAATAATAATCAATTTTATTGTTATATTTATAAATTGTGCGCATTAATAAATTAAACATTTACGGTGAATTATTTAATATATATAGAATTATGACAACTTTACATATGTTTAATCACTTTCTTACTTTTTCTTCAACTTTTCAATCATATTAACAACATTAAACTTTGAGAAGAATCTAACATAACTAAAGCAAAAATCAATTCAAGAAAGAAACGAGGTTACGGATAAAACGTTTTCAATATTCTAGATATCAACCGATACTTAATACAAATGAAGAGAAATAGGAGGAAACAAAGTTTTTTTCATTTTTTATCGACCCAGATGAAAAAAGAGTTATGTTCCGATATTTACCGAATTCGTCTTGAAATCCTCTAACAGATAGGCGTAAAAAAATTATATTTATTTGCAAAAAATTCAAGGTGACCTCGAAAAAAAAAGAAAAAAGAGTTGCCAAATAATTGCTTATAATCACATTAAAGCTCTCTTGAAATCATGCAAAAGCTGATAAAAACATTTTCGATCGGACTGCTAATAACAGAGTAATCTCTGCTGATCACGAGTCGTGATTCACCCCGCCTTTATTTTCATAAATCTATTTTATTCCTTATTAGGTATTACAATACTAATAACATACTAATTCTTTTCAAAAAAACAAAACTATTTCTTCCCGACTCATCCACCCCAAGAACACCTCTTCCACGATAAAACCAAATAATTCCCATTCCCGCGACTGAATCCGCCAAACGATGACCCGTGCAATAACGAACGCCTCGTTTCTTGCCAACTCGCTGGAAATAAGAACATTGCGGGACTCGAAATTTCCAAGGGAAAGTCCTCCTGGGGCGACCGCGAAAAAACCTCCGGCTCACCTTCTGAAACAGCCGAGGTCCGGCTGCACACGCCGCAGCAGATTTAATGAATGAACAAGCGATGGGAAAAAACTTCAAAGGGGTGAAAGAACAGTGCGCGCGCAGTGGAAAAAGGAAAAACAGTAGGAAAGAGCTGGAGTAAAATACGACAAAACCTCAATCCCTTTAATGGAGACAAATCCCCCTCTGCGTGGCGGTCTCCTGCGAGGAACCAACCACCGGCAGCAGACAATTTGTAAGAGTATATCCCACCTAGCCTCTTATATTAGTACCCAACGCTAGGGGTGGCTCTGCTGGCCAATCATCCTCAGACTTTCCGCACCTTCCTTTCTCTGTTCCTTTTCCGTCACCCAGCTTCGCTGCGAGCCCCCCTCTATCTACGTTCCGTCCTTTCTAGTTCCGTCTCCACTTTCCTTCGGTTGGTCGCGAGGTCTCCGAGTCGGTGTGCCACCGTAAAATCGACTGGCTCACACGTAACCGGGGCTCGTTGCAGAAATTATAAAATTAACGACCGGCATCCATCAACCGGCATAATACCGAGCATTAAGCCGGTAGCTTCTGCAAAACGAACTTTTTGCCGACCACTCAATCTTGGTTAAATCTCTCCGCGCGAATTTCGCTGTGCAGCCCTTACCGTGTTCCTTCCGTGATCTGCGGACGTGTGAAGTATCCGTGACGTAAGGTTGATTCAAATATTTGCTTGATTTTGTGACGGGTTCTGGTGTTGAATAGCTTTCAGGTGCTCTGTGGCGTGGTTTGATTAATCCATTGATGTGTTGTTTACTTTTGCCCCTGAGCTCGGATAACACTTTATTATCGGCAATTTGAAAGCAATGAAATTTTTCGTTCCACTGTAAATGCAAATTTATTTTGATGATAATAAATTGGTCATAGCAAAATGGTTTTTTTCACTTCGATCTATGCGCAATGAATAATCGTGACTTTTGTTTAATTAATTTAGAAATCTTCATCGCGAGTCTCACTGATTATTGTATAGCAAGGGATTAATTGGACATGTACAGTTCTGTCGTAGATCGTTGAAATCGTAAGATATTTTTTATTGTAGGAATTTTTTAATGTATAAAATAATAAGAGATTCCATTCGTATTGGTTCAAACAGCAAGTAGAATGTTATACACTCGAAGAAAAATGCCCACATTATAATCCAGAAGAATTCTGTTCCGTGTTGGAAAAATATATCTGAAGTTAAATACGACCAATTTTTATTTTTTATATCTATTAAAATCGTTACTTGAAAATTAAAAACTGAGGAAAGGCAGTAAAGACGTTCAATTTTAGATGATTTACGATATCGTACAAAAAATTTCGAAGTGTATGAAAAGTAATATTTATAGCAATAAATAAATATTGTTACCGGCACGTTTGTTCAAAAATAAATTCCGTTAATACATTATACTTCCTTACTTCGGCAACGCGAGTGATACATTTTCCAGTTTCCTTTCGATTTCTTGGAACATGTTCACCGAGAAGAAGAAAAATATTTCAGATGATCATGTAAAATGGAGCACCCTATATACGCTCCTTTTTCCCGACGTTCGGGGTTAGTTTTAGCCCTTTGACGTAGCTTGCTTCTGACGTTCGTCGCTTACACGGAAACCCGGCCGTGTGCCACTTTCAGAATGCAATTTGTCAACAACCTTTACGCGACCGCGTCGAAGATTC
Source organism: Nomia melanderi (assembly GCF_051020985.1). NCBI lineage: Eukaryota > Metazoa > Arthropoda > Insecta > Hymenoptera > Halictidae > Nomia > Nomia melanderi. The sequence goes on along the minus strand of NC_135002.1, from coordinate 12,215,240 downwards.
TTATACAGAAGTCTGCGGCTTCCGCCGGTGCCTAACTTTGCGAGAGCATCGCGACGGGAAATTCCGTTTCTCTCAGTTGAATGAACCCAACGATACAAAAATGTCTCTTTCGTTCGTTCTCTTCTTACGCGGTCTCAGAAATTTTTCATTGAACCACGAAGCCCGCGGTAAATCATTGTGCTAGGTTGGCCAAAAGATCTTGTCGTTCTACTTTTCAGTGTGGCGTTTATATTACAGTAATAAATATTGCGGCCAGGTAAACTAAAAGACAACAGAAAGTCCTCGAATAAAATACGCATAGTTCAGTGAAGTTTAATTTCACGCAGTGTAATTTGTTCGTAAACAACAGACAAACTTCGTTTAGAAATGCGGCGGGTCATTTTAGATAATCGAATATCATGTATTATAACCAAACTGCGGATTTTTATGCACTTATGGGAAGTGTGTACGTGCCAATTTGCACGGATTATATAATAAAGAGTGAATCAACCTTCCTATGTAACGCGAAATTATAAAATGAAATGAAAATGTATAAAATTTATGACACGCAAATAAAGATGAATATGTATAAGCTGTTATTAATAAATTATAGATTTAATTTGGTGTTGCCGATAATTTATACATTGAATGTTTAACTATGTAATTATCGTAAAGTTCGAATGTTCCTTTACGAGCAACCTTCGATCCACGGTACGATCTGATGGATATCATACTTTCTTGATAGATATAGCAGATCCATCGACGTCAGAGACACGCTGATAAATTGCAATCGAACGAGGCGCCTCCATAAGAAACAAATCGGGTGATTCGAGTAAAAACTTGGGTGATCCTAAGGTGAACCGGCTTTTGTAGTTCTTATACATCGGGCGGAGGCAAGACGGTTGAAATCTTCTTGGCTCTAGGATCAGGGAAGACAACCTGGCAGCCGGATAATACCTTAAAGATGTAAAGTTGCAGCTTTGCTGGGATAGTTTGTTGGATTTTTGTCGCCGCAGCTCGGAAGTTAACTCTGAGTACGGGCTAACCTGAAAATTCTAGTACCGAAAGCCTCGCTTTTGTGCAAGATAAATCATCACTTTAGAAGATAACAGACTTTACAAGACAGTACAACCAAGATAATTCTCCAGAGGAAAGATTGTTGTATATTAACTTATAAAGTGTTTCTTTTTATTCGTTAATAAATTCCGTTAACTGTGGAACTTAATTTAAAAAATCGCTGATAATGCTCGTAATGAAATCAAATAATGATGTGCGTACTCTTCAAACGCAGGCCGAATGCAACTATAATATATTCGAATGAAAAGCTCAAGCAAAATGAAAAAGAATTACACGTTTAAGTGAAAAAGTAAATAGTTTATCGTTGAAGGATTTAGTACCATTTTGATTTTAAGATGACGTGTATACTCGGCGAACGCAGTTAACAGGTTAATTCAGATTAAATATCGAATCAATTTACCAACACGGTAAAACGTTCTTCGCTAAACATCTTCTGCTTTCACCCAATTCAAATCAAACAATTTTTACACATTCATCTCCAGAGTTAATCACTTCGTTCTTCAGGTCCCAGTAACAAGTTTCCATAAAATACTCTATGATATTCTAATTTCTCCAATTATGCTCATTCGAACTCTCAAACACAAATTCTGCCACTACCATCTTCACACAGAAATCCTCTGTTCCGAAGAAAAATGCCGAGTTACTCGACCGCATTCCATTGAAATTCTACGCTCACCAAATCGCCGGTGCCGAAAGAAATTTAATTTTCTTACCGGCTGTCTGAGGCAGGCTCCGCGCTCCGGCACAAATCACTATGACAGAATGTTTTCATATAATATCAAAAGCCCGGGGTCTGGTGAACGGGACGCGCGGCCCTTGCGGACTACTCAATCATCCCTCTTAATCCGGGACTAAAGTCTAAAGGAGTAAAGGTAATCAAGATAAACTACTGTCCCGGGAGAATTTGAACTTGCAGCTGGCCGTGGGGGAGGTGGCATAGCGGGTGGGATGGAAGACATCGAAGTAATTAATTCGTATCTTTTCCCCTCTTGCCGTGTTAGACGCGCGAACTGGCGAACAAAAGTGACCGAAGGAAGTTATCTTGCCCGGTCTGAGGACGAGGCTTATGAAATAGACATTTCAATTAATGCTGTTCGGACTGCGAGATTAGAATCGGCCCATGACCGCGTAAATTATTCCGATGAAATTAAAAGATATAACCGAACCAAACGCCCCGTTCCCTTCGCCCTCTTTCGGCGTCCAGCGATCGCTCGTATTGAAATACGATTCTTGTATTTCTTGCAGCGGCAAGCTCTTTCAATTATCGGGTCGTACTAATGAATTACGATTTCGTTATTTTATACTTCGATTTTCATCTTCCGTTCCCGGGGATCGCAAATAGCTCGCTGCCTTTTCAAAGAGTCGCGGGGTTTGATTGAAGCTGGAATTCATTTCGGTTCTACAAATTTTATCAAACAAATAGTGGATATGTACATACACACGCACGCGTGCATTTATTATGGTCAATTACTTGGATTTTATTCGCTTGGTTGCTCGCTTGATACCGCTGTG